>NC_079546.1:13949942-14549942 GCF_015846415.1 Triplophysa dalaica | reverse complement strand
TTTAATAAAACATGCCGGTTGTGGCGCTTGGCTAGACAAAGTTAACATCACATCCACATTTAAAGTCATGCCAATCCACATGGACTTTGGCACCTTTTCGCCATTCGATGGCGCAATAAATTTTACTTTTCTGTCCGTCTCACTTTTGGCTGCAGAAAATTTTAAATAGCGCAATAGCCAGCATCGCCGCAGCGATCGCCTCGCAGAGGCACGTGCTTCCATCTAATCCGCAGAAGCCAGCGTCGCCGCAGCGATCGCCTCCGCAGAGGCCAGTGCTTCCGTCTTGCTTTCTGCTGCCTACGACTTTCTAAGGAAGCAAGCATCACAGGAGCGATCACCCTAGCAGGAGCCTCTATCAGGCGCTTTGCAACAGCTGGATCCCTTCATCAGTCACCTCTTTCCAGTATCAGTCTCAATAACAGGGACACCCATGAAGCCATGTTCATTTTGGATGGTTCTTGAAATTCCCATATTTACAAACTCTAAACACACTACTACCAGCCCCTTGTGGATTTCAACTTCTCATCACTCCAGCAGGCACCCTTATTTCATCTTTTCAGTCACAACCATCCTCGGAGGAACCTTTCCCCTTTCACGTCTCATAACGAACCACATCTCCTCCCAGTGGACGAATACATAACAGAAGCCAAAAATGGCTTGGTTTTACATATTTTGTGTTTTTCAGTTTTTCTTATTTTCTCCTGTTACAGTACTCCCGTAAATGAGTAAAAAAAAAGAGACCCTAAACGAAATAAGAAATAACAAGAGCAACAATTAGGCCTTGCAGAGCCAAAGTAGCCGTTGCCGTACTGCAAATGAAAACGAAACATCTTTTTTATAATTACCTTAACAACCCAGATTCCCCAATTATACAACCCTTCATACCCGTCTCAATAGTCCAATGACACCCTCACAAACAACAAACTCCTCCTAAGGAGACCCCATCCTCTTGTCTCTACCTCTAATCCACAGCGCTCAGCATCGCGTTGGGGGGTATGCGTACTCCGGCAGCTGTCCCACTTTCTCGCTTTATGAGGGTGCGCTCTGGGCTCAGACCGGTTCCGAGCTCACAATCTCGCCCGTACCAAGGTAGAGTGTTTCGGGTTTGGATAGATCTGGCGAGCTCATAGCCCGCTTCCCATACAGCACGCCAAACACGCATAACCCAGCTCTAGCATCATCCCTATCAACATCAGTGTTATCTGCGCAGGTGATTTTGTGAATTGTGATCAGTGTTTGATTTAGTGCTTGACTCTGAACTTTCTTTAATGGCAATGCTTTCAATGTTTACAATAGACTAAACTATAAGTTGCTGACACACTTTGACATCAAAACTCTTCATACTAACCCTAAATTCAACAATTTGTATTAAGAGTATAGTATTTACTGCCCTCAAAACCTTTTTTTCATGCCAGTGAAAGCATGTTTATTGACCCCCTAAGGATGGTACGATCCATTAGTTTTGGGCGGGAAGAGTAAATGTGTATAAATGCGGGTGAGACAAAGGAAAGGAAGGTTGGTTGAGCGTGGTTTTGGGTGAATGAAAGACCCAAGCCCGCAAATGTCTTTGTACATGTCGAGGCTAGCGTAATGTCTGGTTTGGTGCTCACAGCATGTTTTTTTAAACAAATTTTTCTTTTTTCTTCTTTTTGTTGTGGGTAAAGTCTATGGATTCACGTGTGAAAAGACAGCTGTCCGAAATAAAATCAATTGGATTGAAACAAGTTCCCACCTTGTGATGCATTTTTGTACTCTCCCAGGCCTTATGGCAGTAAGACTACTCTGATTGTTTGTAACAATTGGCAACAATCCGACAGGATTCATTTTCATTCTCTGCAGCGGAATTTTTTTCTTCCGTTATTTATTATCATTAAACTTAAGCAGCTCGTCCAAGGCACAGTCATAACTTCAGCCCTGGCAAAAAAGCACTCCCTGCTCAAAATCTGTCCCCGCGGCTATGGACAGACAGACAGAGAATCGTTCAGAGCGACAAAGACACAGCATTCCAGGATTTAATGTTACATGCTTGCTACAGTTTGCTACAGCTACATGTACATACCTGTTTTGCTACATTACAGATATGAACTTTGCGATGTCCCTTTGTTTTCTGTTTCTCGGTGAGATGACCTGAGAGGTGTTCTCTGGTATGAAAATCTTAATATTATCCTGTAGTTTGGGTGTCTTTGAATGCATTTTATTGTGCAATTATGAAATAAAAAACTTCCAATCAAACTTTCTAAACTTTACCCCCCAAAGTTTTCTTATTTGGACATTTCACATGTACAAATAAGTTCACATGTATATAGATGTATATGCAAATTTACAAAGGGCAAACCTGTTTTTTTAGTGAAAACAAAAAGAATTTTAAATTTAAATGTATATAGATGTGATGTCAACATCTAAATAGTAAACCCATTAAAACGGTTTCTATATGCTCCAGTAACAACACTGCATTATAAAATCCTCTGGATATGTAAAATATGTGTAGTATACGTGGTTATACACTGATAAGTGTGAGCTTGTTTAAGAATTTAAATAAAACAATCTGTCAAGATTCTTTTTATGTGTGTGCTGCAACCAGATTTTTAATCTTTGAGGATTTTAAAACTCCTGTCGTCTGAGCCAGGTTTAAGATTTTGAATAAGAGAATCTTTCAAGATTATCCTTATGTGTGTGCTGCAACCAGAATTTATAATCTGTCAGGATTTTAAAACTCCTATAGTCTGATCCAGGCTTTAGCTGTCTACCGTTTTTCACTCCCATCTCCTCCCACCACCATCCCGTTTTATTATTTCTCCCGTGAAACATCCATTTATCAGTTAGTCTCCCGTTAAACATGATTGGGGTATGACCAATGAAACGCCCACCTCCCCCGCCCAATGGAAAGCAGTCGGTAGCAGACAGAACACACCCTGGGACATTTTGATAACCAAATGTTAACAGATATGGGTAGAGTCAGATTACTAACGTAAACCAAAAAGATATTAAGTCAATTACCTTTGCTTTGCTTGTGCTTTCTAGTTGTCAAAGAAAGTTTGATTTTTATCACAATTGTCTCAGTTACATTTACGCATTTGGCAGACGCTGGTGAGTGTTGCATTCATCAATTGAAATGCGATGCTATGGAGAGGAAAATGTAATTCCCTGCAACAGTGACCCATTAGTTTGGTGGAGAGATCATGAACAAACCTTCTCATCTCTGCAGACTAGCCAAAAAGTATTGTGGGATAATTGTGTCCTCTACACCATTTGAAATACTTTTTTCAAAAGCAGGGGATCTAATTAGTCTTAATTATTATTGTTTTCTCCTCTTCCAAATATGAAAAAGCCAGCAAAGAATGTATCAACAGTAAAGTATAAAAATAAATAAAATGTACAATATACAGGTTAGTTCAACCAAACCACAAAGGTCTGAACAGCAACTGTTTGCAAATATCCAGTCTTAATTCAACACTCTAAAACAACCGACCTTTCTCTTCATTCTGAGAAGGTTCCAACCTTCGCTGGTGATTTGAGAGTCAATGCGAACAGATGTAAGATGCAAACACAGTCTCTTTCTTTATTGTGTTCCAATAAACACGGCTTAAATTAGTTTCCTGTGGTGTTATTTTGTTCAGCTCACAAAACAGGTCCATACCTTGTAGACACTTGTTCAACTTGCTTCTACAAATAAGACAATAAGCCTGGTTTTAACAAGATGCAGGAAAACCCAAAAACTGTGTTCTTCCCCAATACCCACACAATACAATGCCCCCCAGTGGACAAATACATAACAGAAGCCAAAAATGGCTTGGTTTTACCTATTTTGTGTTTTTCAGTTTTTCTTGTTTTCTCCTGTTACAGTACTCCCTTAAATGAATACTCTTACACAAAACAGGTTCAGGTAAAAGTTTATTGGTGACATTCACACAAGTACTACACACAAGGACGGTCCCCAAATTACCTCAGCAGAGATGAGTGTTCACAATGCATCCACAGCAAATCAAGTTAATGAAAACAAAAGAAATACACACAAACACAGTATGACATTCACATAAAAACCCCTGTTGAGATACTCTGTACATACAAATATTTAAGGTCTCATCTCTGCCTAAAGCGCTTTACCTTCAGTCCTCGCGGCAGTCAGCATGCACTGCATGGAAAGGTTCGACATAAAACAACAAACAAACAAACAAACAAACAAACAAAAAATAGCTCTAGTCACGCCTGGGCCTCCTCTCTAGGCCGAGACACCCTCACGTGTCAGGCGGACCAGAAAATGCGTCATCACACAAAAAGAAACCAAAAGAGACCCTAAACAAAATAAGAAATAACAAGAGCAACAATTAGGCCTTGCAGAGCCAAAGTAGCCGTTGCCGTACTGCAAATGAAAACGAAACATCTTTTTTATAATTACATTAAAAACCCAGATTCCCCAATTATACAACCCTTCATACCTGTCTAAATAGTCCAATGAGACCCTCACAAACAACAAACTCCTCCGATTCCGGCATGAACATCCGTCTACTTCGGAAGTCACAAAGCTATAATATAGAAACATTAAAACCTTCTCGTACATATTAAAACCAACATCCTATTCACTATAATAAACAGGCGGGTTACCTTTCCGATGTTCCCTTCCGGGTGTTTCACAGGACACGCACTGTCGCTACCCGATCCGTCCCGGAAACACGATTTGTTCCGCGCATGCGCGAAAGTGTGTCTACTTCCGGTAATTCCCGTTTTTACTTCAGTCGACTCGATGCGTTCTAATTGGCGCCACTTCCTGTTATCGCAGTCGTTTTACGACAGTCTGTTATTGGTGTTTTTTTTTTTTTTTTACATTTTCACGATTTACAAACAAAAATGGCTACATAACATCCATTACTTCACAATAGAATACAGAAAAGATATAGCCAGAGGGAACAGCACTTAATACAAACAGGAAATATATATGCAGTCTTAGAAGAAAAAGAAGATAAAAAAAAGAAATAAGATTAAAAAATTTAAATTTACAATAAGACACAAGGGGAAAATTCCATTATTGTTCAGCTATTAACCTCAGTTGGGAAGTGTTTTAGGGTATCATATATTTTTTGTGCTATAGGACCTTTCAACACTTTTAAAGACTTCATATACAGTTAAAATTCACTTAAAAAAAAAACAAATTTGGGAAATGATTTCACAATTCTGCATTTGTGGATGAAGAATTTAGCTAGACAAACATTTGTATTAGTACAGAGCTCTCAACTCAACTCAACTCAACTTTATTTATATAGCGCTTTTTACAATTTTCATTGTTACAAAGCAGCTGTACATGAGACACATTTAATACAAGTATGAATTCTAAAGCAGCCCCCCCGGCCAGGCAGATAGTGCAAAACAATATGCAAACGGTGGTGAGGAACCCAAAACTCCCATCGAGAAAAAAAACCTCAGGGGAACCCAGGCCCAACCAGGGGATTCCAGTTCCCCTCTGGCAAAAGCTGCTGCCTCTGCACAAGCTCATCAGTGCTTGCACAACAAGGCTTAATAAAAATATAAAAATTAAAGATTATCATTAACAATCTAATAGCATTTGAAATGTTGTAGAAAAAAAACAAAGTTGTCGCGTCCTTTATCCAGCTCTATCCTCTTAGCACTTGTCAGGTCACCGCTTCCCATTCTCAGCTCTGCCATCAGGTCTGGGCATGAACTGCATCCTGCGGTAACCTTGGAACAAAGAGACAAGACTGGCTGAGAGTAGAGTACTGTTCTGCACTCTTTGATGCAACAAGTACATCATTTGTTGTTGGATGTGTTCCTGGTTCCGGTTGATCTAAATAATGCAGCCTAAATCCTCTGAGGATTAATATTATGGTGGTGTAGTGTATGCAAGATTAAAAAGATGAGTCTTTAGTCTAGATTTAAACTGACAGAGTGTGTCTGCCTCCCGGACCGTGCAGGGAAGAATATTCCAAAGTTTAGGCGCTAGATAAGAAAAGGATCTACCACCTGCACTTGATTTTGAAATTCTAGGTATTACCAACTGACAGGACCCCTTAGAGCGTAATGTACGTGGTGGTCTGTAATACAATAGAAGTTCATTCAAATACTGCGGCGCTAGACCATGTAGGGCTTTATAGGTAATAAGCAAGATCTTAAAGTTAATGCGATGCTTTATAGGTAA
The DNA here is from genome assembly GCF_015846415.1 of Triplophysa dalaica. Classification (NCBI taxonomy): domain Eukaryota; kingdom Metazoa; phylum Chordata; class Actinopteri; order Cypriniformes; family Nemacheilidae; genus Triplophysa; species Triplophysa dalaica. The sequence goes on along the minus strand of NC_079546.1, from coordinate 14,543,794 downwards.
CCAGTGCAAGGTTGACAGAACCGGGGTTATATGCTCATACTTTTTTGTACGTGTAAGAACTCGAGCTGCCGCGTTTTGAACCAGTTGCAGTTTTTGTAATAGGCCCGCAGGGCAACCACCTAGAAGTGCATTACAGTAATCTAGTCTTGATGTCATGAATGCATGAATTAATTTCTCTGCATCTGACAGTGACAGCATATGACGTAATTTAGATATATTCTTAAGATGGAAAAATGCAATTTTACAGGTGTTGGCGACATGGCTTTCAAATGAGAGAGTACTGTCAAATACAACGCCAAGATTCTTAGCTGATGACGAGGATTTTATGGAGCAACCGTCAATCGTTAAGCAGTATTCTTGGTTGTTACGCATAGCAGTTTTCGGTCCAGTAAGTAACACTTCTGTTTTGTCCGAGTTTAGTAGTAAAAAATTGTTACTCATCCACATTTTTAAGTCAACTATGCAATCCTTTATTCGATGAAACTGCTGGGTTTCATGAGGCATCGAGGAAATATAAAGTTGAGTATCATCAGCATAACAGTGAAAGCTAATTCCGTGTCGCTTTATTATATCTCCTAGAGGTAGCATGTATAATGCGAAGAGCAGGGGTCCCAAGACTGAGCCCTGTGGTACACCGTACTGGACTTGTGATTTGCGGGACACCTCATTGTTTATTGCTACAAATTGAAAACGGTCGGATAAATAAGACTTAAACCATTTCAATGCTATTCCGTTAATGCCGACGTAATTTTCGAGTCTATGTAGAACTATGCTGTGGTCAATGGTGTCAAATGCAGCACTGAGGTCTAGCAGCACCAATAACGAAATACAGCCACGGTCAGACGCTAAAAGCAGATCATTTGTAACTCTGATCAAAGCAGTCTCTGTACTGTGACATGCTCGAAATCCAGACTGGAATTCATCATTAATGTCATTCCTTTGGAGGAAGGAGCATAATTGAGTTGAAACTACTTTTTCCAGAACTTTAGATATAAAAGGTAAATTCGATATAGGCCTGTAATTCCCTAGTTCTTTGGGGTCGAGTTTGGTTTTTTTTAAAAGAGGCCTTATAACAGCCACCTTAAATGCTTTAGGCACATGTCCTAATGTCAGAGATGAGTTAATAATACTAAGAAGAGGATCTATAATTTCGGGGAGCATTTCTTTCAGTAGTTTTGTAGGTATAGGGTCTAGCATGCATGTTGATGATTTAGATGATTTAATGATTTTAGACAGTTCATCGTGATCTACTGTAGAAAATAATTGCAATTTCTACTTAGGGGTGCTGTAGTTAGTTTGTTCAGCGGATTTCACTACAGGTTGCATTGTTATAATTTTTTCTCTTATATCTTGGATTTTACTTGTGAAGTAGTTCATAAATTCATCACTGTTATGCTGATAATCAGAATCTGACGTCGATGACGACTTATTTTTTGTTAATTTAGCCACGGTGTTAAATAAGAACCTAGGGTTGTGATGGTTTTCCTCTATTAGTGTTGAAAAGTAGGCGGATCTAGACGTTTTTATTGCATTCCTGTAATTTCGAGTACTATCCTTCCATGCTATACGAAATACCTCTAAATTCGTTTTCTTAAAGTTGCGCTCCATTTTACGGGATGCTTTTTTTAGAGTCTGAGTGTGTTCATTATACCACGGTGTTGGGCTGCTATTTTTAATTTTCTTTAAACGCAGAGGAGCAACTGTGTCTAATATTTCCGAGAAAGTAGAGTTAAAATGTTCAATAGTAGTGTCAAAATCGTCAACGTTATTACTCATGCTGGATATTTTAGACAATTCAGGCAGATTATCGAGAAACGCATCTTTGGTAGTTGAAGTAATCGTTCTACCATATTTGTAACAAGGAGTTTGATTTGCAGCCGTAGGCCATTGAAGCAAACATAATATCAGATAATGATCCGAAATATCTTCACTCTGCTGAACGATTTTAACATCGTCCACATTTATACCATAAGAAAGTATTAAATCTAAAGTATGATTACGAAGGTGAGTGGGTCCTGACACATGTTGACTAACGCCCATGGAGTTAAGAGTGTCTTTGAAAGCCAGTCCCAAGGCATCTGTATCATTGTCTACATGGATATTAAAGTCACCGACGACAAGGACTCTATCTGCGGCCAGTACTAGTTCTGATAAGAACCCACCAAAATCTTTAATAAAATCTGTGTGGTGCCCTCGAGGCCTATATACAATAGCTAGAATAAATTTTAAAAATGTTTTGTCCTTAGTATTAGGTGTCGATACGTGAAGTACCATGACTTCGAAAGAACTGTACTTAAAATTAGACTTCTGAGAGGTAATAAAAGAATTCTTGTAAAGTGCAGCGACACCTCCCCCTCTACCTTTTAGACGAGGCTCGTGTTTATAGTAATAATCATGGGGAACGGATTCATTTAGAGTAATAAAATCATCTGGCTTTAGCCATGTTTCTGTCAAACAAAGCATGTCTATTTTATGATCGATTATCAAATCGTTAACAAAAAGTGCTTTATTTGAGAGAGATCTAATATTAAGCAATCCGAGTCGTAACAGCTGATTATCTGTATTTTGTTCATGTTTGATTTGTTTAACGTTTATTAAATTACTTTCAAGAGGTTTACGCAATATCTTATGTTTGCTAATCCGGGGGACAGACACAGTCTCTATTTTATGTTGTTTGTAAGAAGGGATTATTACATGTTGTATATTTTGTGTATTCTGTAACGCGAGACGGCAAGCAGACAGTTGGTTAAGCCATTCTGTCTCCTTCCTGACCTGGGCCCTAGGTAGTCAGACTTTAGCATTATTAAGACTGTGTGCCAAATTTCTAGAGAGGAGGGAAACCCCATCCCAGGAGGGATGGAGACCATCTCGTTTCAACAGGTCAGGTCTGCCCTCAAAACTCTTCCAGTTATTTATAAAATCTATATTATTCTGCAGGCACCACTCAGACAACCAGCCATTTAGTGATGATAATCTGCTATAAATCTCATCACCACGGTAAGCAGTAAGGGGGCCAGAGAATATTACAGTGTCTGACATCGTTTTTGCGAGCTCACACACCTCTTTAATATTATCTTTAGTGATCTCCGATTGACGGAGTCTAACATCATTTGTGCCGACATGAATAACAATCTTACTGTATTTACGATTAGCCTTAGCCAGCACATTTAAGTTTGACTTGATGTCAGGCGCTCTGGCTCCCGGTAAACATTTGACTATTGTGGCTGGTGTCTCTATGTTAACGTTCCGGACAATAGAATCACCGATTACTAGGGCACTTTCAGCAGGTTTCTCAGTCGGTGCGTCACTGAGCGGGGCAAACCTGTTCGAGACTTTAATCGGAACGGTTGAGTGATGTTTTGTCCTGCGACTATGCCGTCTCACCGTCACAAAGTTTCCCAGCTGCAGGGGATTTTCAACCGGAACCGAGCTGTGTGCACTAACATTGCTCGCATCCGAAGTGTTTTCTACGGTTCTTACACTCTTACTATCCTCAAATAAAGATTGGATGCGAGACTCTAATTCTAAAATCTTCTCCGTCAGCCTAACTACTTCCCTGCATTTATCACATGTAAAACCCTCGCCGCTGACAGAGAAGGCTAAACTAAACATATGACATGAGGTGCAAGTAACAACAATAGGAATAGAAGCCATAACCAACCGGGTATGAAGTGCAATCCTAACTTACCAAGGTTGCTTGATGAGTCTTAGTATATACACTTAAAAAGAGAAACAGTTAGCACACAAGACAAATAGGGGGAGATGATATTCCACAATGTAAACAGAAGGCAAGCTAACACGCTAATATGCTAGCGGGGTTACGTTTCAATGAATATAGGTTTAAAATATAAAGTTATAAATAATTCGGCAACGACAGTGATATGTAACGATAGTAAAATACACTAATAATAAGACCAAGAACAAATGTGAGGTGAAGCAAGTGTCAGAGGATACAAACTAGCCGCCGGCAGCGATGCAATCAGGAACCGGAAACCGCAACCCAAGCCAACCTGATCCAGCACTCGAGCTCATCACCTTTGTTTTGCAATAACAATACAAATGCTATATCATCCCTAGAGAAAGAGGTTGGGAATGAAGACATCTGTTGCTTTACCCATTTATATATATCACACCAAAATGTTTGTATCACATTACATGAGAAAAACACATGGTCCGTAGTTTCAGCATAATTTTCACAGAATGTACATGTATTGTCGTCTATACCAAAGCGAAGACTCAGTAAATTTTTAGAGGGGTAAATATTGTTCATTACTTTGAAGTGTGTTTCTTTCACTTTGGGAGGTATAGGGAGTGTTAGATACATTGTTCTTAGTTTAGTGATTGAGTCTTTATCAAATTTTTGTAGGATGTTATTTTTATTTTGGCTTTCAGGGTGAAGATAATCAGTAAAACATTTTCTAATAAAGTCGTTTGTGCATTTTTTATCCAGAACACAGATCCCTTGAATTGATAGTGGGGCCAATTAAGGTTTTATTGAATAGTATGCTGTAATGTTTCTTGTAAGAAGGACAAAACGTTGGGGTAGGGATTTATGTAATTTAGAAAAGTCTGATTTTGAGGGTTTGAAATTATGTTTTATGCAAAATTGTTCATAATTGAAGAAATGACCGTTGGTAACCATCAAGTCGGCCATGGACCAAATGTTTCTCCCATACCAATCCTCAAAGAACAGAGATCGGTTGCGGTGCAAAATATATCTGTTGTTCCAGAGTACAGATGTATGGGGTGAGAAGCTATGTACGTATAACATTTTCCAATACAAGAGTATTTGTTTGTGAAACTCTGACAATGATATGGGTAATTTGTTAATATTAAAGTCCGCTCGAAGAAGAAATTCTAATCCTCGGATTTTCTTGAATAAGGCCTTCGGAATACAGTACCAAAAGGAATTGTTGTGTTTGATCCAAGATTTTAACCAATTTATTTTTAAGGTTCCATTAAGGCAGTCAAAATCGATTACTTATAGTCCTCCATCCTTTGTGTCTTTAACCATATTGCCTTTCTTCATATAATGTGGTCTGTTTCTCCAAATGTAGTTTAGGTTGATTTGGTTGATAGATTTAATCAATTTGTTTGGAATGGCATTGGAATAGGCTGGGTAAATACATCTTGAAAAACATTCCATCTTAGTTAGGTAGATTTGACCAAGTATTGATAAGTCCCTCTGTAGCCAAATATTTAGTCTTGATTTGCATTCTTTAATTTTATTTTCTACATTCAGAAGTTGGCTTTGTTTTTGGTCCTTGGAGGGTAAATGCCCAGGTATTTGATTTCTGATTTAATAGGGATATTACAGATGTTTTTTAGTGAAGTGTCATGTACAGCAAGCAATTCACATTTTTTTTAAGTTTAATGTTAGACCTGAGGCTTTCGAAAAAATTTCAATTTTGGTAATAGTTGTTGAAATTTGGTTTCTATCTTTTAAGAATATTGTTGTATCATCCGCTAGTTGGCTGATTATTATGTCTGTGCCAAGTACATTAAGTTTTTTAATGTCATTACAGTTTTTAATATAGATTGCTAGCATTTCTGTGGCTAAGATGAACAGGTATGGTGAGATGGGGCAACCTTGAGGAATACCCACATTAATCTTGAAGCTTGGGGTGGTACCACTAGGCAATAGGACACAGCTACTAATTTCTCGATATAAACCACCAACCCATTCCCTAAATTTGATTCCAAATCCAAAGTATTTGAGCACCGAAAGAATAAATGGATGCTCAACTGAGTCAAATGCTTTATAGAAGTCTAGAAAGAGAAGGAAACCATCATCCTCTATTTGGCTTCTGTACTCAATAATGTCCATGACCAATCTTATATTATTATGGATTGATCTTCCTTTTAAGAACCCTAATTGTGTATCTGCAATAAGATCTGAAATCCCTGTTTGAAGACGAGCAGCAAAGATGTAAGTTAGGAGTTTGTAGTCTGAATTTCTGAGCGTAATGGGTCTTCTGTTATCTATAATTCTGGGATCTTTGCCAGGTTTTGGGATAGAGATGATAACTCCATGTCTCATTGTTGGTGGAAGCACACATGTTTCGAATATTTCAATAAAGACTTGTAGCAGCAGGTCTCTTAAATCTATCCAAAAATGTCTGTAAAAATCACCTGTGAGACCATCGGAACCAGGGGCTTTGTTAAGAGAGAGACGACCAATTACTGCGTCAAGTTCTTTAATTGTTATTTGATTATCACATGTTTGTTTGAGGCCGTCCACTATTTTTGGAATATGTTCTGCAATATCCTGAAAAAAATTCTGACAGTCAATGCTAGAGAATTTATAGCTATAGAGCTGGCTATAGAATTTCCAGATTTCTGAAGAGATCAATCTTTCATCTGTGACTTCATTATTATCAACCATCAGGGATCTGATGCTATTTTTTTCCTGTCTTCTTTTCTCAAGACCACAGAAGTACTATGAATTTTTTCCCCCTCCTCTATCCACTTAGCTCTGGATCTAATAAACGCCCCTTGGGCCATACGACTGTAAATTTCATCTAGTTTAGGTTGGAGGCTTAATATCTTCTGTCTATCATCTTCAGTTGAGTTTGGTCTATTGCAGTACATATTTAATTGATAAATAATGTCTACTTCTTGTTTTTCACTATCTTTTTAAATTATTTTACTGAATGAGATGGTAAATTGGCGTATTTTGTATTTTAGGAATTCCCACTTTTTGGTAGCAGATTTTAGCTCCTCAGAATTGGCATATTCTTTAATTAATAATTTGATTTTTTTGGCAGTAGTCGTTATTTTTGAACAGACTAGAATTGAGTTTCCAATATGTGTGCGAGTGTACATTGTTGTCATTGGGTTTGATCTGTAGTAAGATAACACTATGATCTGTTAGTGGTGCAGCAGAAATATCAGAGCTTATATTATAAACTAGCAAATTATTTGTTATTAACCAGTGATCAATTCTGGATTTATAATTGTGGCTTGAACTAAACCATGAGTATTTAAATATTTCTGGATTTAAGTGTCTCCAAGCATCAACCCCTTTTTTTTTTCGCAAAAGTTCGTGTATATGGTGTTTGGATGACTTACAGAGTATCTGCAAGGATATTTGTCAAGAAATTCATCGTGAACTAGGTTTAGGTCGCCACCAATTATGATGTTATCAGTCGTGTGTGTTAATTTGAGATTGTCTAAATCTAAGCCAATTCGATCAAGTAGGCTTCGGTTTTCTCTATTGATGTTATATCCATAAATGTTGACTAGGATGAATTTGAGACCATCTATGTTTATGATAAGAATCAGCCGGTGACCAAACTCATCTGCCTTATGGGACACAATATGACCTTTGAAGTTATTTAGGAGGATGGCGACACCTGCTGACCTTGAAGTGCCATGGCTAAAGTTTTATCTCCCCATTGTTTAGACCAAAACACAACATCATCAACCTTAGAATGTGTTTCCTGCAAAAAAATGATGTTTGACTTCTTCCCTTTACAAAATAAAACGGTACTTTTTCTTTTTGTCATGTCTCTTAAACCCCTTGCATTAACAGAAATGAGAGAAATGTTACTCTTTAAACTGAACATAATCTCCAATAACGGATTGTTGAACTTATTCAAAACAACAGTAGAACTTTCCTATCAGGAATATATAATAGTAGCAAAACCTTGAGAATACATTTTCATTTAAACTCACTTGTTTTCGGAATTCGAAAAACCCTGGACAGTTGTGACTATGGTAAGACTCTTTGTCCATTAATGAAAGCATGGGGGCCCCGGAACACTGTCTTTAGACCTGCCTTCCTTGCTTGTTCAACTTTCGCCACACAGCCCTCCGTGCCTCTCTGTCTTCCTTAGTGAGGTCTTCTGCGAAGCGGATGTTGAGATCCTTGCAGACGCGGTGAAGTTTGGTGATCCGCCAGAGCTCATCCCTGAAGTGGCGTCCTGTGAACTGCATGATGATCTGAAGAGGGCGGTTGGTGTTACTCGGCCCCAGTCGATGCACTGAATCCAGGATGAAATCCATCTTCTCCCTCCAGTGTGGCACAATCTTTCCGACGATATCAGAGATGATTTGTTGTGTCTTTTCGTCTTTTCCCTCCTGTAATCCATTTAATCGCAGGTTCCATCTTCTTTTATAACGCTCCAGCTCTCCAGCTCTTTTTTCCACTTCTGCCACTCTTTTTCCCAGATCTATTTTCTCCACTTTCAGTTGTTTCACCTCGACGTTCAGTTTCTGGCATTGTTCTTTACAATCTTTGATCTCGGCAGAGTTAAACTCTACCGCTTTCGAGATGTTGACTATGGTTAGCGTGTTCTGCTTTAGCTCCGTTTTGAAGTACTGCATCACGTTTTGAAGAGTACCGATAGCAGCCAATATCGCAGCGTTGGAGGCGACTGCAGCATGGGCACCCGTTAGAACAACGTTGTCTAGTATTGGCTTTTTCTGTGGTGCTGGTGGCTTGGAAGGGGATGCTAAGGTGTTTTTAGTTCCTCTGCTGTTAGTTTCCATCCTTTCTGGACCACCATAGTCGTGTTCTTGGAGACCCTTCAATTTAGCATTAGCTTCTGTGCTAGCAGTGTTGTACCTGAACGCGTTCATTGAACGATAGTTCATGAACGCGTTCATATTTTGGGCGAACGTGAACTGAACGTGCTGTATTACTGCCTGATGAACGTTACTGTGAACTCGTTCATTCTGGTGTATGTGAACGCATGCTCTCTCAGGTTAACTTCGTTCAATAGGGTGCCAGATTTCTATAGAGCCTTCCAGGCGAAATCCCAGCTAAAACACACCGTAAACGGGTCTTAATATGTAGCGGAAAAACACCCAATCTGGCAACACCAGCCACCAGTGTCGCACCGCCGTCCGCCGCATGCGTGACGCGTCATCAAAACAAAAAAAGGCATGGAGGCGACAGCAGCATGTTTGCAAGGAGTATGATCATTCAAAATAATTTTATGACAAGGTCGGTGAGAATGGGAGAAATCTCACTTTTCTGTTCAAACTTTGCCCGCCGGCTTTCAAAAAGAAAATCCGCACATCAGTTACATGTGGACAATGGAAATTTATTAAAATTGAAAAACGTTTGCACCTTAATGATTACTGTCCTGTTTTAATAATTCCTCATTAAAAAAGACAATCAAGCAGCACGTTTTTCCTCATGTTTTTGAGAGTGTACTGTAGGGTTGAAAGCTGCAGCTGCTACTAGTGTGGAGTGATGGACAGCAACAAAGCATTAAAGCAACAATGGGGAAATGCTGTCCCCTCAATGATAATGTAAACCCTGGTTGGATAAGGATTCAAAATTGGATATGAAGATGAAATCTGACGCATAGCTTCATTTTAAAACTGATAAAATAATTGCTGTCTGTGATTCTACTGTATATGGGCTGTGGCAATAATTTTGAAAAATAATAGCTCGCATCAACATAGGGAAAAAAAGAACTATGAACTAGTTCATATTTGGAACTTAGTGAACTTAGTTCACTATTTTGAAGTTTGAACTATGAACTGAACTAGTTCATTTTAAAATTTGTGAACTGAACTTTGAACTAGTTCATGTAGAACGTGAACTTTCCCAACACTGTGTGCTAGACATGTTATGGTCTGCAATATCGTACTTCAGGAGGTGCTCAGGGTCATTTACAGGATTCTGAATTATTATGATAAGTTCCCTACGGTTTTATATCTGATATATCAGGATTTTGTTGAGTTAAAAGTTAATTCCATTGGTTTTCAAGGCTTTGCTACTCTGAGCTGTTCACCATGCGTCTACTCTCTCCACCATCTTGAGCCCTTGTCTGTTAGCGGTGGTATTGGAGAGTACAAAAATGGTTGACAGCGCTATGGATTCGTTTGTGTTTTATGAACGACTTCAGAAATTTCTCATAAAAGTAATCCTCTAAAAGTAGTGTTAAGAGATTTTATCATTAATTACAGCATATTCCCGTATCTGAGCTACCCTGCACATGAGAAAACAAGAGAAATTTTCACAGGGATGCTAATTTTGTCCATAATATATTACTCTGAACCATTAGCCTTTACCATTAAACCTTTACAAAATAATGTTTATAGAGTGTTTTGGGACTTATTCCTGTAGGATTTAGTTGTTTTGTTGGTTCCAATCTGCAAGATGATCTTTCACCAGCAGATCCCAACACACAGTAGAGACGCACAGACACCGTTATAGTTTCCATTAAAACCAATACAATTTCCATTGAAATCATTACATTTGTATATAACATTGGTTTAATTAACGTGATGTTTTTATTGAACATTATGGAGTCTCATTTTAGTCAGATGTCATATAATATATTTTTTTAACTGCAACTTTAGCTAAAAATATATATCAAATCAATATATCATGTTCAATAACTTACTTGGGATGTAACTAGCTATGCAATAGGTAGTATAATGTACACACAGCCAGCTGATCGCAAAATAAACCTCTCAGTGTGATACAAGACCACTTCGTGTCTGGTCCTGATGGTCTGGGTTTATTCTGGGATAACAAACTGCTGCCTGTACATCATCCCTTACATTATAAAAGGAGTTGTATTTAAAACTAACTGTGGATGTTAGTTTTTTCCTCAACAGTCCAGTAGGGATTCTTGTGGTGTCTACATGTTGATGGTAAGAATGTTTAATTTATCAAAGCTGTTAGATAATATTATCAAAGTCTTAATCCCAACTCCTTCAGGGGACCCTTGAGCCTGTTTTCAGGGTGTCGAAATTCACCACAAGCAGAAGAGTTGTGGATGACGAGGAGATTGATAAGGTAAATGATTATAGTTTATATGAAACAACTGTAACATTTGCATACATGCGGAATAAACAGTTTAACTTGTTATTATTTAACTGTCTAATTATTTAAGGAGTAATTGACGATGGGCCATTAAATGAGTCAAAACATTATGCACACCTTTAGAATGTTTGTCATCAACAGAATCAAAAACACTTATTCCGTGGGGAGATGAAGGAGCCTGCCTTTTTGAAGATGAACAAGGATGATCAAGAAAATGCTCTAAAGAACCTCCTGGGGATCAAGTCTCTGAAGCAAAGGATGACTTTTTGTTTATATTTTACTGCCAAGAAGACATTGAAACATTTTTGTCATACTGTGTTGATGAACAAGGCCTTAAGGTCAATGCAATGTTCTAGCGTGAGTTGTTGAGCGAGCGAGGGTGAGTGAGCGAGCGTGAGTGAGCGATTGTGAGAGTGCGCGAGAGAATGAGATAGTGTGAGTGAGTGTGTGAGCAAACAAGGGTGATTGGGTTAGGTTGAGTGAGTGGGTGGAGTTTGGGTGGTTGTTTGCAATAACCAAATGTGTAAATAAATGTAATAAATACATAACTTTTTCTGTGTGTTTCTTAAATACAGACATTTGTTAAAAGACATTTGTTAAAATATTAGAAAAGTAAGGTCAATGCCCTGTTCCTCAATCAGCAATTTAAGTAGATGAATAGATGTTTGATTGTGTGACTGAGAGAGGCTGGATGGGAGGTTGAGATTTAGTTAATGACTAAAGAAAATAAGGAACAAATGTATAAATAAATTGGATGGATTCTGAAAATCCTGCATTCAAGGGTAATCAGGTAAGGATTTAAATAATTTAATTAGGTTATCAATTTGTGCCACGTATTAACCTTGACATATTTTGCCAAATAAAGGTTTTAAGAGAATCACTAATAAATTTATTCATTTTAAGTTTTATAGTTTTTCTATAAATAAAGAAGTATTTTATATATAAAAATAAATTTCTCACTTGTCATATTGTATTTTCTTGGAATAAAAAAATATAATAAAAGCAACATAAAGATTATTAGAGAAAAACTACTTTCCACACTTTATATGATTATTTGTGTATCCCTCGTACGTTTCACCAAACCATTATAAATTGTAATGTGTTTAATGTCTATTGATATTAATTGCTCTTTTTTATACAGAGTTTTTTTATATATATATTTCCGGTATGGACAAACAACTTTTTTATCAAAACTGCCGTAAATTGTTTCGGAGTTTCACGCTTGCGCGGTGTCGCTACCCGATCCGTCCCGGAAACACGATTTGTTCCGCGCATGCGTGAAAGTGCGTCTACTTCCGGTAATTACCATTTTCACAACAGTCGACTCGATGCGTTCTAATTGGCGCCACTTCCTGTTATCTTAGATGTTTTACGACAGTCTGTTAGTGGCGATGTTGGAGAGTACAAAAATGGTTTACAGCGCTATGGATTCGTTTGTGTTTTATGAACGACTTCAGAAATTTCTCTTAAAAGGATAGATTCCTGACTGTCCTTCAGAGCGTCGTTAGGTTGAGTGAGTGGGTGGGTGGGGTTTCGGTTGTTGTTTGGAATAACCAAATGTGTAAATAAATGTAATAAATACATAAATAACTTTTTCTGTGTGTTTCTTAAATGCAGACATTTGTTAAAATATTAGAAAAGTAAGGTCAATGCCCTGTTCCTTAATCTGCAAGTTAAGTAAATGAATAGATGTTTGATTGTGTGACTGAGAGAGGCTGGGTGGGAGGTTGAGATTTAGTGAATGACTAAAGAAAATAAGGAACAAATGTAAAAATAAATTGGATGAATTCTGAAAATCCTGCTTGTCAAGGGCAACCAAGGATTTCAATAATCTAATTAGGTTATCAATTTGTGCCACATATTACCCTTACAAAAGAAAACTGCAGTTTTTTAGAAGTAATACTACAGTTTTTATTACATGTAGAAAAATGCAGTTTTTTGGACACAAAAAAAATGCAATTTTGCAGTATATAGTAATAAATGTCATTTGAAGAGTTTTAATGGAGTTACTGCAGTATTACTGCAAGTACTTCTAAAATACAACTGCAATCGTACTGCAATACGTTTAAAGTACTATTAAAATACCACTGCAATAGTACTACAATACATTTGAAGTACAACTAAAATACAAGTGCAGTATTGCTGCAATACAGCTGCAACTCAATAACACTACTAGTGAAGTAAAATGCTAGTAAACTGCTTAATCATTGAAATACAACCATTGAGTAGCCAGAAGCAGTTTTATTAAACATCAGCAATACTGTATATAATCTATGTTATTTACATAGAAACTGCAACAATAGATGTGAGTAAATAGCTTTTTTAACCTTAAATAACATGCATTATATAACAGTGTATATCAACAAATTGTGCATGAGGTCATCATTCAGAGAGGTTTCGTTTTTTTAAGAGCTTGTCCTCATTGTTAAGCTTGGTTCTTATGACTGCCTTTATCTCCGATGTGGAAACACGAAACCGTTTTTGGATGTAGCCTGTAAAAAAAAGAAACAGAAACAAACTGATTTAACAAATAATAACCCATTTATTCTGAAAAAATAAACCAGAAGTCACCTATTAAGACAGACACTTTGTTAGCCGGAAGTGCCTCCTTGCTGGTATCGGCATTGGGCGCCTTTCTTCCATTTAGAGAGTGTGTGGCAAGAGTTTCTCTCCCAAAGGTCACTAAGAGAAGCTCACTTGTAAATTTTTTAAAATCTTGGGTGTTGATCCTCTCAAATTGGCTTCTTTTTATTGTCACCCCCTCTCCTAAGTTGATGTAATCAGTTACCTTCCAGGAAATATCAGGTTTGCAGTAATTATTATGAAGGTTTGACACACAGTGACACATAGTAAGGTGTGTGTAGCCCTTAAAATGGCCAACTCCCTGATCAATGCACTGACTACTTAACTGGGAGCTGACTGAGACACACACTGAGACTCACTTACCTGCCCACTTTCTTGAGCAATGCGTGGTTCTTGGTTTTGACCAGCAGTGTCCTCAAAAGATGATGGCATATGCAATATGTCAGGTTTCTTTTTTGAATTGCACATCCCCTTAATTTCCCCAACTGTACATTTTAGCTCCTGCACAACTGCATGAATTTCTGGAAGAAAGTACATTCAGTTTTGTTCTATTTAATGCTATACAGTGCCCACCACAAATATTATATTTTTCTGTAAAGGTCAATGTAACATTGTGGCAATTGTTTAAATGGATGATTTAATAATGAAAAAAACAGCCATTCAGTATTGTTTGCTAAGAATTTGCTACAGTAAAGTAAAGTAAAGTGAAATGAATATTTAGGGAAAGGATGATTACTTTGAATATGCTGAAATATCAGAAATTTGGTTTACTTTGGACATGTTAATAACTTAAGTGGTTAAGGACACAATAATTGTTTAGATTGTTGTTAGAAATAAAAAAATGTTGTGATGTTATAGATTTCATTACCTTTCCACTCCCTCAGTTCTCTCTCTGCTTTTATCCTGAAGCGCAGCTCATATTTTAAATCTTCCTGTAGTTCTTTTATTTCATCTTTTAATTCTTTAATCTTCTCAGCCTTGTCTGAACTCTCATATGGCTTAGGTGACAGGGGACTTGATGAAAATGATTCCTCCTGCCCTCTCACAGCTCTTGGTTCCTGAAGTACAATATCAATTATGAATTCTAAACTACTATAATAAGAACAAATGAATAAAGTAGCTTGCTGCTCACCACAATTTGAGAACAACTTTCTTTCACAGCTGCCATTATCTTTTGCTGAATACTGTTCTTGGTCTTCTTTTTTTTAGCTGTAACTGGTGCATTTTCCTGAAAGCACCAAACAATATAAATAAAATAAATATCTGGATTAAACACCATCTAAAATCAGGTGTACATGTATAGCTCTAGAAGCACTAAATCTAGGGAGCAATAAATATATATACCTGGTCCAGGAATGAAGTTTCACCAACATCTGGGAAGTTCCTTTTAACTTTCTCTCTTCTCCCTTTCCCCAACGATTCTTCTTTTGCAAAGAGGGGTATTCTGTCAAAGGCACACCCTTTTTCAATTTTTTTCCTAGTGTCAATTAGGGGTTGGCGCTCTCCTTGAAAAAAATTACAAAGTACATTCAGTGTAGGCTGATAACATATTTATAATTGCATAATTAAATTTGTGTACAGCTGGTTGGACTGATTAATAATACAGAGTTTTTCCTGGCTCAAAATGAGGCGGAGGTGGTGCCATCCTGTTCTTTTGCACAAACGCACATGTAGGCCTACCGTTCCTTTGAGTGGATTAAAAAAGCACTTTAAAAACAACATATAACAAGTTCTAGAATAAGATGAAAATGACAATTATTAAGTTATTTAAAACATTACTTTAATTCAACCAAAAAAAAATTAAGCTCTATCATTTTTCAACCAACTTTTCAGCCTACAATTGACAGGCAACTGAATTAACCGGTCTTATTAAATTCACATCCTGCGTTCTCTTGTGGTTCACTGAGCTTTGAATGATTCATTGATCTCTTATAACCGCTAGTGACTGAAAAGTTTCAACAGTTCAAACGAATCAGTTTAAATGAGCCATTCGTTTGCGAGTCGTTCTGATCACAATGTGCGTTCATATTGGCGAACGCTGTGTACAGTTTGACTCTTATTCAACGAGCCAACTGCACAACTGAAACATTACAATGCTGTATGCCACATTAATTTAAGGAACGTTTTCAAGAGATTAAACGTGCTTGAATGCAAAAGAAACATAACCTGAACAGCCGTGAAATACAGCTAATGCAGCTCCTTCTGCTACTCTCCAGCGTCTGTGCTGATAACGAAACAGTGCCCCAATTATGGCGTAATAACGCAACTGCAATTACAATTGACAGTCCATTGAGTGCACACAGTTTAGGTTTTTGTGTGAACACCGACATCCTTTTAGCTACAGTCTGAGGTTGCATGAAATTTGACGGAGAAATCCCTCGTTGGGCATCACATGACAAAGTTTAATCATCCATCCATCCATCCATCCATTTTCTACCGCTTATCCGAACTACCTCGGGTCACGGGGAGCCTGCGCCTATCTCAGGAGTACAAAGTTTAATCATGGTAAGGAAATTAAACTGTAGTCTTTCAATCGCATGAAAGGATAGTTCACTTTAAAAATTAATATTCTCTATCACCATCGTTTCATTCAGAATTGTATTGGAACTGTTTCTTTAAGTTCGCGCTCCTCAGACTAACTCACTTTCATCCGTTTGGGTAAGCTCGTTTCTCTTATTTGTAATATTTTTATCAAAAAAACATCTTTCACATTTCGCTTAAATTATAACTAATGTTATGAACACGGTACAACACTTATAACGTTACTCACCACTGAATTGGATGACTCGACAAGGCCAGCGCTGGAGCTCGCATGAGGAACTCTTCTTCCAGAAAATGTACGCCTCTTCATTTTTGTCCCACTTGTGAATGGCATCGGGATTCAGTTTTGTCATACATCTGTGTTTTAATTGCGATAGTTCACATATATGAATAGTGTTGTCAGTGAAGAAATCAACTAATGCGTATTTTATATCCATCCTGCAGGATACTTGTAGACGCTTGTTTGTTGACTGACTGAAATAGCAGCGCTCGAGACTTGTTGTCAGGACAACTGTTGCATTGGCGCGAAAAACTAAATCTAGTCACGATTTCTATATACGTGAAACATGTCCAAAGGGCGAAAGTATAAATACTTTTTAGAAGATGACCGCGTAATTCCAAATAAAAAACATTGCAGAAGAAACAAGTACAAAATATTTCTGGAAGATGACGAAGAAGAAACTCCTCGGAACACCAGTGTGCGCAGAAATACCAGAGAAAGTGGTAGCCTGTTATCTGAGGTACGAATAAAAGAAACAGTCTATGTTTTAATTCAGCTCCTTTAGTATAATAACTATATTATATTTTTTTGTAATTAGCATTTTGCAATTATATGCATATAAAAACTGGAAACATTTTTAAACAAGTTTAATGGTCATTTGATTTGATTGTCTAAGACACATTCAGAAAAGGAACAAGAAGGTACTGACTCTGAATCTGAAGACACACAATTACTCTACAGAGAAGAGGTAACAGTGCTGCACTGAAAATGAATTTAGTTTTCTCTTGGTATTAATTGTTTACTGTACATCTTTGTCTGTACTGTATTTTCTTTTCTAATTACTTTACAGTTTGCTAATTTAACATGTACTGTAGTGAGCTATTTGTTGTAAGCTGTGTGTCATTTAAATATTTCTCCATGTAGTCAGATGACACAGCAGGTGTTGATGTAGATGGCACACAGTGGTTGAGCAATGAGGAGGTAAATGTTGTTATCTAGGGAACTTATTGGGAATGGACTTGCAGTTGTATGCTTGCTCTTAAAAAAACAATATTTACAATATTTATTTTTAATTAATTAATTCATATGTAAAGATTTGTTCTTTATGCATCTGTATTTAGCAAGAAATAGGGAATTAAGAAGGAAATCAGGAGAAAGTATATTTAACACAAAGGCAATTTAGTACATACTAATGATTTCATACACATTGACAAAGTAAATTTCATTTGATAGACAAGCAAAACTGTCTTATATCATATTGATGCCTACACATTGTCCAGTTAAATTATTTCTAGAATCTGAACAGAGCACTAAATTAGTAACCTAACTTTTAAACCAGCAGAATATTGCTTTTAGCTCTGAACTCAATAGTTATAGGCATTAATCATAGGCCAGTGATTGAATAAAATTAAAAAATGAATTAAAAATTTATATTAAGCTAATTCCTAATTTCGACTAAATCATAAGTTTAATTGAGATCGTATTCTGACGGAATCACATTCAATAGTCATACATCAATTTCTTCTATTTTTTCATCTCAAGAATAGCGGATCAGTCGATCCTGAGGATGGAAATACCACAGGTCAAACCTTTATCCATGATGGTGACCAGCCCTTGTATCCGGGAGCCAAACTTTCAAAAGGTGAAAGTCTAACCGCACTTCTGAGCTACATGCTACGCCACCATGTGACCAAGGCAGGATGTCAGGATTTACTGGATTTGCTTCAGATGCTTCTCCCTGAAAATAGTTTACCCTCTACCAACTACCTGTTCAATCGAGCTTTTGACCAAACCAGCTGGCAGTTACATCATTACTGTCTTAATCCTGATTGTGGAGCTTACATTGGTATACTAGATGTTGAGAGCGTACTCTGTCCAATGTGTGATACAGAATGCAATGTATCAGAACATTTGGGTAAGGGTTATTATTTCATGTACACATGGTACCTGCACTCTGGTTTGGTCAAACAAAGCCAAAAATGGAAAGCTTTTTGAAACCATTCATAGAGGATTGTCGATCGTTAGAAAGTGAAGGTGTTGTGTGGTACAACACTGCGAAAAAAACATATGAATGTTCCAAAGTCGCTACCATTCTATGCACTGTTGACTCTGTTGCAAGGGCTCCTGTGCAAAATATTAACCAGTTTAATGGGGCACATGGCTGCAATTTTTGTACTCACCCTGGAGAAAGAGTGGAAAAGGGTGATGGATTTACCAGGGTCTACCCTCTCTCAGTTCAATTGTACTTCATTTTACTACAGTTGTATTTGTGTACTGCAATTTTACTGCATTTGTACTTCATTGTACTGCAGTAAACCTATAGTTATTTTTTGTAAGGGTAACCTTGACATATTTTGCCAAAAAAAGGTTTTAAGAGAATCACTAATAAACATATTCATTTTAAGTTTTATAGTTTTTCTATAAATAAAGCAGTATTGTTATACATAAAAATCAGTTTCTCACTCCTGAGAACTTTTTTATTAAAACTGCCGTAAATTGTTTCGAACAGAAGTAGACGGAGTTTCACGCATGCGCGGAAAAAATCGTGTTTGCCGTAAATTATTTCGGCCAGAAGTAGACGCACTTTCGCGCATGCGCGGAACAAATCGTGTTTCCGGGACGGATCGGGTAGCGACACGCGGAACAAATCGTGTTTGCCGTAAATTATTTCGGGCGGAAGTAGACGCACTTTCGCGCATGCGCGCAACAGATCGTGTTTCCGGGACGGATCGGGTAGTGACATGTACCACAACATCCACATGCAAGGCGGTGTCTGTTGTGTACTCGTTTTTTATTTACACATATGTCAAATCAACTCAGCCACACGCATGCTTGTCGCTACCCGATCCGTCCCGGAAACACGATTTGTTCCGCGCATGCGCGAAAGTGCGTCTACTTCCGGCCGAAATAATTTACGGCAAATACGATTTGTTCCGAGCATGCGTGAAACTCCGTCTACTTCTGTTCGAAACAATTTACGGCAGTTTTAATAAAAAAAGTTGTTTGTCCATACCGGAAATATTTTTTTAAATAAACTCTGTATAAAAAAAGAGCAATTAACATCAAAAGACATCAAACATATTACAAATGATAATGGTTTGGTGAAACGTACGGAGGGATACACAAGGAATCCTGTAAAGAGTGAAAAGTAGTTTTTCTCTAATAATCTTTATGTTTCTTTTTATTATATTTTTTGATTCCAAGAAAATACAATATGACAAAATAGTGAGAAACTGATTTTTATATATAAAAATACTTCTTTATTTATAGAAAAACTATAAAATTTAAAATGAATATGTTTATTAGTGATTCTCTTAAAACCTTTTTTTTTGGCAAAATATGTCAAGGTTAATATGTGGCACAAATTGATAACCTAATTAGATTATTGAAATCCTTACATGGTTGCCCTTGACAAGCAGGATTTTCAGAATTCATCCAATTTATTTGTACATTTGTTCCTTATTTTCTTTAGTCATTCTCTAAATCTCAACCTCCCACCCAGCCTCTCTCAGTCACACAATCAAACATCTATTCATTTACTTAAATTGCTGATTAAGGAACAGGGCATTGACCTTACTTTTCTAATATTTTAACAAATGTCTGCATTTAAGAAACACACAGAAAAAGTTATTTATGTATTTATTACATTTATTTACACATTTGGTTATTCCAAACAACCACCCAAACCCCACCCACCCACCCACTCAGTCAACCTAACGACGCTCTGAAGGACTGACTAGAGAAATTTCTGAAGTCGTTCATAAAACACAAACGAATCCATAGCGCTGTAAACCATTTTTGTACTCTCCAACATCGCCACTAACAGACTGTCGTAAAACATCTAAGATAACAGGAAGTGGCGCCAATTAGAACGCATCGAGTCAACTGTCGTGAAAATGGGAATTACCGGAAGTAGACGCACTTTCGCGCATGCGCGGAACAAATCGTGTTTCCGGGACGGATCGGGTAGCGACAATGCTGACATTCTGAACAGCGACTTATACTTCCCGTTTCCCAAGATGCATCGAACTTTTCTTAAAGGTACAGAACATCATTCCAGTACATGACAGTGTGTCACCCTCTATTCCTCACTGCCAGAAACAGACACCTCTCCCAACTCCTTCCTACCGGGCACCTTTATTCCTCTAGCCACACCCCTTGTCTTCAGCAACTCCCTCGGTCGTACCCGCTACACTCCTGCAAAGTAGCTTTGGAACAATCCACATAGTGAAAAGCGGTAAATAAAATTTATTAGAACATCAACTTAATGAGAAATGAAACGAGTGGATGAAATCTTTGAAGAGCGCACATAAAGACAGAAACACGTGCATTAAACATGAGAACTGTTACGGTGACTCTGCACTGGACATCTTTCTAACATAAACAACGTTTAACCAGGGCGAATGAATGAGTGGATGAAATTATGGATGACTGCACATACATAGAATGCTGTGGTGAACACGGGGAGCTTAAACGAGCATGCACCAAGCGCCAGATGTGTTACTGAGGCTGCGTCCGAATACCCTCACTTTCGGACTTTTCGCTTGACTACTTTCATGACGTATTTCCTGTTTTTGGGCTAAGTGTTCTAGTGGGCATGAAGATCCCAAGTGAGCATGTAGTATTTATAACCCGATGGGACACATTTAGCAAATGAAAACATATGACATTAATTAATGTGGTGTTTCTTATTATGAGATTAAAAGCAGTTCACAAAATACATAACTCTAGAGTTTTCACCAATAAAATATGTAACACTACATTTTACTACAAAATTATATGTAATATCTAATTATACAGTGAAGTCAGATTTATTTTTATAGCGCTTTGTTTGTATTCTATCAAAGCAGCTGTAGCCTAAAAAACAAAAAACAAAAGAAAAACACATGTAAGCCAAACATAGAATAAAAAAGATATAACCTTAAAAAGTGGTGCTATAACATATCAATATTTTGACAACACAAGGTTATATTACATCGGTGTACAAAACCTTTCCGTTCACTTATTTTCATTCACTTTTTCCCTATACAGTGGAATGTCATTCGCTATATTGAGAATGGTGAAGGAGTGAGCGAGGGAGTGGTTTCAGACACAGCATGGTTCTCTGTACCACCAGTAAGCAGTTATAAATATTGAAAATATGTATCTTGCGCTAGAGAAGTGGTAGATAGATTACTTTATTGCATTTTTGGGAGAACCATTTTAAGTTCGATTTTAACAGTGTATGAATACTGTACTTCTTAATAAAACGATTTAAATAATCACCAGTAGGACATGAGGAAGTCTCTTTCAGCAGCGGCTTTGTGGTCCCTCCTCGTCACGGTGCAAATAAACGTGACTGCAGTTCCAGCGCCGGTGTTGTACCGAAATCCGACTCCCCGGACAAATCATACTCCCCTCGCGTGCACGCGCATTATTCACATTTGATAGGCGGAGTTAAGAGTTCTGTTTGCTGCGATTCTATTTCGCTCTTCTACCCCAGGAATGAATGTGTAAATTAGTCGTTGTCAAAGTCCTAAAATCTACGATCACCAAGAGATGTTAAGCAATACTAAGGATTAAAGATGGGTCAAGTAAATAAACACACAACAGCATAGATCGATTTAGCTCGCTTGTGGAAACAATATCTTCAAGACCAACCGGAAAATTTTACATGGATTATCACAGTAAAGGGATAGTAATGTTTTTTATGCAGACTAATTTGGATGCCCGATGTCATTTATTTGTGCACAACTTTGTTCCAAAAAGTAATGTCACGATATCTTTGGATTCGTGGATGACGTTTTGCTGTTGTAATGTTACTAGTTCACACCGTCTTTCAAATAACTTGTAGGCTGATCCTTTACATTTCCTTTGATACTTGCATATGAACGTCATTTAAAAATACAAATATTCAGTCATTGAAGTATAGAGAAATAAATGTATCTCTTTTTTTAAGGATTTTTCCCTTCTGTTACATTTTGTATGACCAATGAAATCACGATTAAAAGACAAAACAAACAGTTTTCAATTGTCTTCCATTTTGATAACATTGAAAATGCGTTATGAGTTATGAAAATACAAAATATGAGTTATTTTGTATCAGGCTTTTTAACAGACCATTCTAGATTCCTCTATTTCTTTTCAGGTCTAAATATTCTATTCAATGTATGTTTTTCTAACCTTTGTGTATTGTTAAAAAGCTGGAACAAGAAGCACTTCATTTCTTTAATATATCTTTGGTTGGTGGCCTCGTGACCATTAAGCTTTAGTTTTACTAGAACGAGTTTAATGGGGGAGAAAAATTTCAAAAATTTTAAACTTACACCTGCCAAAAATGTACTTCCCTCTTAATCTCACTTTAATATTATCACAGGACCATCACATATAAGATACTGACACATCTTTATATAGAGGTTGAGTCTTTAAAAGCATTTGACTCTAGCTTCAATACAGTGGGTTTATTATAGGGGGAATAATTTCCACAGCAATAACCAATATACCCGTTGAAAATGTACTCCCCTCTTAATCTCACTTTAATATTATCACAGGCACGTCACATATAAGATACAGACACATCTTTATATAGAGGTTGAGTCTTTAAAAGCATTTGACTGTAGCTTCAATACAGTGGGTTTATTATAGGGGGAATAATTTCCACAGCAATAACCAATATACCCGTTGAAAATGTACTCCCCTCTTAATCTCACTTTAATATTATCACAGGCACGTCACATATAAGATACAAACACATCTTTATATAGAGGTTGTGTCTTTAAAAGCATTTGACTCTAGCTTCAATACAGTGGCTTTATTATAGGGGGTATAATTTCCACAGCAATAACCAATATACCCGTTGAAAATGTACTCCCCTCTTAATCTCACTTTAATATTATCACAGGCACGTCACATATAAAATACTGACACATCTTTATATAAAGGTTGAGTCTTTAAAAGCATTTGACTGTACACTCTAAAAAATGCTGGGTTATTTGTTTAACCCAACAGCTGGGTTGAGCCTGTTGGGTCATTTTGTTGGGTTATTTTCTTAGTGTTGGGTCATTTTTTGAGTAACCCAAACGCTGGGTTACCAGTCTGGTCCAATTGAGTGACAGTTGAGAGAGTAAACCCCTCCCACTCCTCTACGCATCAGACAAACTTTACCTTCGCGGGCATTTTGATCCACTTCATCTCGGAAAGCTGTTATTCGGAGAATAAAAGGTATGTTTTACGAGTTTTTAATGTATAAAACTATTACTGTAAAAAAAATGCAAAAGTATGCAAAATTCGGTTGTTCGCATTAGGTTTGAAAGTAACGTTACAATCTAGCTTCGTTAGCTTTGGATAGCTAGTCTGTAACGTTATGCCCACGTTGTTCTAATTTAAAGCTTTTTAATCATTTAAACTTCCTTTTTGGTGAACATTTCCTCTGAAATGTGTGACTTGTGTGAGGAATTTAGTTCAGTAACTTACGCAACTTGATATTAGTTTAAGGTCGACACGAGAGCGACGTGGCAAAAGCAAACATCCAGCTCATTTTTTTTTATAAATACCGCTAATGTTCGGTGACGGAACTTAGATTTAAGAGTCTTTTAGACGAGAATGTTGTTGTTAAGAACTCAAATACGTGATTTATATATAAACATAACGCCTCTTTGAGATTTTGTTAAGACGCTGTCGGAGGTGTGAGCTTCAGGCTGTCAGCGGTCGTGTCTCCGTGGAGAGCAGCTCTATCTCGGCCATTGCTTCGGGAATAGCCGCTGGCTCTTATAACGTTAGTGGTTAACAATGCGATATAGTTAATTTTGGGTATATGAGACGAACAATTGTTGCTCTTTTTAGACTTAAACTTATTCCCGAGTGTGTCGAATTAGTGAAGGGTTGTTTTAACGTTTATAATATTATTTTTTAAGACTGTATTTCGCTTTCTGTACTAGATCCCACTCTTCTTTTTCCCCCCACTGACAGGTTGCAGAATAACAGCTAATATTAATGGATCATTCTATTCAAGAGAATGTCAACTGGAACGTGGATGTTTTCATAACAGGCTTAAAGGTAAACATTATTTAGGTAAAATGTTAATGTACTTCTTTATATGTTTATTATAATCCATTGTGCTCTGGGTTGGCCAGTTTCCTTACATTCTTCTATTGTCTCTTTTCTTGTCTCTTTATAGATGAACAAATTGATAAAGAAACCCTCCTGCTGGACATCCACTTCCAAAAGTGCACACCACACTGTTGTCTACAACTCCTAGGAAAAGAATCCTCTTAAGTAAGACTGCTCCATGGATATGTCAGGTTAAGCAGTGCTGAAACCGAAAGAACTAACACTATTTAAAATGTTTTGTGAGTTTATATGAAGAGGAAAGTTACGGTGTCCCTTTTTCACATCCATAACGCTTGTTTATTTCTTTTTTTATAGAAAACTTGTGCATAGACTTATATTTTAACATATAAATGCGGTTCTATTAACAAGGGTTTAGTAAAATACTTTTTATAGCGTTTTGAAGTGTTAAGTTGTCTAACTATTTATATTTACTTGTGCCACTTTAATAACCTTGTTAAATGTATATGTTAAAATCTAAACTAATGTAATTTATTGAAATTAATGTTCTTTAAATATGTATAAACATACATTTCATCAAAGTGTTTTATATGCCATTTTATTGTTCATTGAGCATAACATATTGCATGTTTTTATGAATTCCTTTTGTCTTGCATTTTGATCCTTAATAAAACTATTGATTCTTACTGATGCCTCGAGTTTTTCTCTGTGATTTTGTTATTATTATTTTTAAACATTTCGGGTTTGTTTTAAACCATCAATGTAATTTTTAAGCAAAAGTTGATTTAAATAAAACAACCCAGCATGTTGGGTCAAAGATTTAACCCAACTGGCTGGGTTAAAATAACCCAACGCTGGGTTTGTCCATATTTGACCCAATGTTGGGTTACCAAAATAACCCAAATTGGGTTATTTTAACCCAGCCTTTTTTTAGAGTGTAGCTTCAATACAGTGGGTTTATTATAGGGGGTATAATTTCCACAGCAATAACCAATATACCCGTTGAAAATGTACTCCCCTCTTAATCTCACTTTAATATTATCACAGGCACGTCACATATAAGATACAGACACATCTTTATATAGAGGTTGAGTCTTTAAAAGCATTTGACTGTAGCTTCAATACAGTGGGTTTATTATAGGGGGTATAATTTCCACAACAATAACCAATATACCCGTTGAAAATGTACTCCCCTCTTAATCTCACTTTAATATTATCACAGGCACGTCACATATAAGATACTGACACATCTTTATATAGAGGTTGAGTCTTTAAAAGCATTTGACTGTAGCTTCAATATAGCAGGTTTATTATAGGGGGTATAATTTCCACAGCAATAACCAATATACCCGTTGAAAATGTACTCCCCTCTTAATCTCACTTTAATATTATCACAGGCACGTCACATATAAGATACAGACACATCTTTATATAGAGGTTGAGTCTTTAAAAGCATTTGACTGTAGCTTCAATATAGAAGGTTTA
Source organism: Triplophysa dalaica (assembly GCF_015846415.1). NCBI lineage: Eukaryota > Metazoa > Chordata > Actinopteri > Cypriniformes > Nemacheilidae > Triplophysa > Triplophysa dalaica. The sequence goes on along the minus strand of NC_079546.1, from coordinate 14,518,130 downwards.
TTATAGGGGGTATAATTTCCACAACAATAACCAATATACCCGTTGAAAACGTACTCCCCTCTTAATCTCACTTTAATATTATCACAGGCACGTCACATATAAGATACTGACACATCTTTATATAGAGGTTGAGTCTTTAAAAGCATTTGACTGTAGCTTCAATATAGCAGGTTTATTATAGGGGGTATAATTTCCACAGCAATAACCAATATACCCGTTGAAAATGTACTCCCCTCTTAATCTCACTTTAATATTATCACAGGCACGTCACATATAAGATACAGACACATCTTTATATAGAGGTTGAGTCTATAAAAGCATTTGACTGTAGCTTCAATACAGTGGGTTTATTATAGGGGGTATAATTTCCACAACAATAACCAATATACCCGTTGAAAACGTACTCCCCTCTTAATCTCACTTTAATATTATCACAGGACCATCACATATAAGATACTGACACATCTTTATATAGAGGTTGAGTCTTTAAAAGCATTTGACTCTAGCTTCAATACAGTGGCTTTATTATAGGGGGTATAATTTCCACAACAATAACCAATATACCAGTTGAAAATGTACTCCCCTCTTAATCTCACTTTAATATTATCACAGGCACGTCACATATAAGATACTGACACATCTTTATATAGAGGTTGTGTCTTTAAAAGCATTTGACTCTAGCTTCAATACAGTGGCTTTATTATAGGGGTATAATTTCCACAGCAATAACCAATATACCCGTTAATAATGTACTCCCCTCTTAATCTCACTTTAATATTATCACAGGCACATCACATATAAAATACTGACACATCTTTATATAGAGGTTGTGCTTCAGATTAATATAACCACAGGCACATCCTAGATGTCAGGTGGCCCTATATAAACCTTTGTGATGGGCATGCAATTGTGATGGACATTCATTAGCCAAATTTCATTGGCCTTTTCTATAGAGGTCAGAGTTGATTGGTTCTCTGGGGCGAACCCCTTCTGTCGTTCACGACACAACGTCGAGAGACAGACAGAAAGGGAACTGAAAATTAAAGAAAAGAAAATAATAAATCAATGCAAATACTCAAATGAAATAAGACTTAAAGACAAAAACATTACAGTAATTAAGTATAAAATTTAATTCACATTTTGATTCACATGTAAATAATCCTTCACGTATAGTAGCATGTGACTATGGAACCATCTAGTTTTTACTATCCATTGAGTGAGTAACAAAATAAAAAAATATCATTATAGTACACGCAAGAAAACTTAACATTCATATATAAAACACATAAATAATAATCTATATGTGATGACACAAGAATTTGCATGGGCAAACTAAATACATTAGTTTGCAGTGATGTGCATTATAGCTGTGACTCACATGAATATTGTACAGCTTGTTAAGCGACTGAAGTCATTCCCTGTAAATGCATTTGAAGTTAGATAATTAATGTGGCTTTGGAGACGGTCCCTAAATTTACGATAATCGAACGTCCAGAGTGAAACCAACTATGGTAGTGAACAAATACTGAATTTGTAAAACTTTTAACTGCATAAGTTGGCAAAACTAAATAACACTTAATAATAGTACAAAATATAGTACGCCTTCTTGTTATTTTCCTTCACGTTGTTCCATTACAGACGGATAGCTTCGTTTTGCCATGGCCAAATGAAAAGACTCATTATCATTATGCGGAGGTCGTCATCATCACCTGTTCGCGCTGCATGATGTCCAAATGTGTCACAGTTTATTAAATAAATTAAGAATTACATTTTTTTCAAAGAATTCTGTAAAGTTTGTAACATAACACTCCGGAGCCAGAAAGTTGAATACGCGTCTTGTTTACACTAAAGTGTTTTTCATTCGGTTCTCGAGGGGCAGGGTTGGTGCAGGGGTCCTAAGCAACTTGCGTAGTTTGCGTATCGGAACGATCGGCTCTGGGCAAGTCATATCCGTAACGGACACATCTTAACGAAGCCATTAAAGGAATCTTTAGCTTCAATGCGGTGGTTTTACGTGGTCAGTAAAATCACCACAATTATATCGATTACACCTTCCAAAGGAATGATGTTTTTTTCGATCATTTTATTTTTAAGGTTACATCAATACTATTAAATTTATATAAAGGGGATTTAGTTACTACGTGATAATTACTTTGTAATCATCCACTGTATGTTTGTGTAATCTACGTCATGCACGTGTCCTATCCCTTGCGCACTTACTACAACGCATTCTGCACGTGACAATCACGTCCTCATTGACGCTTGGGTCAATTTAGCAGATTTTGCTTTTTGTAAATTGGCATGTTTAAACATGGATCCAGTTATCTACCAGCAGATTGTGTCTTATAAATGCCACGGCAAATACCCCGATGGACTCTGCAAGAATGAAAAAAACTCATTTCGCAAAAAAGCTAACCTTTTTGAAATTGAAGGTAGGCCTTATTATGAAAGCCACTTTAATCGTTTGTAATATCTTCGATGATGGTTGACTATCCATGCTTAAAACAGTTATTTTGTGAAGGGTGAATTCAGATTTCGCTTTTTTAAAGCTCTTGTTTAAGTACTAAGCTTGATAACGAAATTAAATTGAAACAGTACCAAAGTGTAATTGGAGTGCATATACAATAACTAACATCAATTAAGTTTTGTTAATGCAACTATACAGTGCTATTGTACTAAATATACAGTGATATGCACAGACGTGTATATGTAGCACATGCATGCTTCGTTGTAGGACGTTATTAATAAATAAATACTTTCATTAAAAGTCTTTATGACAAACATAAATTAGTATTAGTAGGGTATGCGTTCTTTGAAGGCTGCATTTTAAGACCGATTGTAAGGCCATCCCAATTCGAAAAATGCTTAAGATGGAGCCTCAAATGCCATATTTTAAGTGCATAGTGCATAGTATGTCATTTGGGTCACACCTTATATTTGTAAAGGTGCATGTGTCCGAGTGCGCATGCGCGCCTGAGAGTGCTTCATGTCTGCAGCCAGACTCTTCTCACTATTCATCGTAGAGCATTTGAAAAACAGAGTTGTGACACACTTTCATCTCTGTTCACCACAAGGGTTACCATAACTTAATCTGTACAGTATGTGTATGTATAGTATGTGTATTATGTATCTTGCATATATATGTTGAATAACTATATTATGTGTAAATTTTTTTTGTCATAGATGGCAAATTGTACTATGTCCGCTACAAATCGACTCCCAAAGCAATCAAAACAGAAGTTGTGCTTGGGATAGAAGAGGCCAACAGAATATTTGCTGAGTTTCATAACAGCGACATTGGAGCACATACGGGGCAAAACAAAACAAGAGATGCCATTTCAAAAAGATTTTATTGGCCTGGCATGTCTCAGGATATTGACAAATGGGTACTAACCTAAGTTACCATTCTTTTAAGTAGCTTCATTGTAATATTTCACTGTGATTTATATTTCTTTGTTTATACGATTTAAAACGAACACATTTTAAATCAATAGTTTAATTGAAGCCTCATATCTGTGTATGTTTTTAAAAGGTGGCACAGTGTGGCCAATGCCAAGCCAGTAGTACCTCCGTAAAAGAGGGGACTGCATACACGCCTATTGTGGTATGTATTATTTTCTTTACGCCACAATATGTTAAGTATATTGAATGGGTCATATTTAAGGTGTTTGAAATAACATTATACTGTCTCAAGATATAATAACAATTTGTTTTTGTTTTTGGTTTAAATTTGCTTTAGGTTAATCAGCCCTTTGAGCTCTTAGGGATGGATCTCATTGGAAAGTTGACTTTAACAGATAATGGAAATCAGTATATCTGTGTCATTATTGATTACCTTACAAAGTGGCCCCAGGCCTATCCTTTGAAATCCAAGTCTGCCATAGAAGTGACCCAGTGTTTGATAAATTTTGTGCATCAGTTTGAAGCTCCAAAAAGAGTGCTAACAGATCAGGGGACAGAATTTGTGAATCAGGCAAGTTTTAATATGAACAAATTAATATCATCTTCATGCTTCAGAACAATAACTAAAAATAATTTTCCTGTTTGTAGCTAAACAGACATGTGTGCAGTGTGCTTAACATCCAGCGGTCCTTATGTGCACCCTATCATCCGCAGACAAACGGTCTTGTGGAACGAATGAATGCTACCATACAAAGGTATCTTGTGAAATATTTAAATTGTGCATAATGACTTTAAGTTTAAAATTAATTTGTTAGTAGGCCTCTGCCTGTGTTTCATTTAGCAAATAGACAAGTAATATTAACTTAAACTGTTATTATTGCTTTTAATGTATCTTGTTTTATATTAAACCATGTTCAAAAATCAGAGCACTCTGCAAGCTTGTCAAGGACCAGCCAAAGAACTGGGATAGGCATCTCGATGCTGTCATGTTTGCTATACGCACAAAAAAACAAATGACAACAAAGTTCTCACCTTACTTTTTGATGTTTGGGAGAGAGGCCCGTTATCCCAGTGAGATTCCAGAGCACTACAGGGTAATGTAAATCCATTGAATTTTAATTGGTTATTTACAGCAGGGAAAAGGATTTGACACATCAGCATTTTTATCAGTAAGGGGATTTCTAAGTGGGCTATTGACACGAAATTTCCACCAGATATAGCCATCAAGCCAAATATTGAATTGATACAAAGAAATCAGAACATTTAAGTATACAAGTCAGTCATAATAAAGTGAAATGACGCAGAGAATAAGTATTGAACACACTTTATTTAATACTTTGTAGAAATGCTTTTGTTGGTGATTACAGCTTCTAGACGGCTCTTGTATGGAGAGACCAGTCTCTGCATTGCTCAGGAGTGATTCTGCCCATTCTTCCACACAAATGGTCTCTAAATCTTGATGGTTCCTTGTGCTTCTTTTAAGAACTTTGATCTTCAGTTCTCTCCATAGATTTTCTATGGGATTTAGGTCAGGTGATTAACTGGGCCATTCCAGAAGCTTGATTTTCTTTCTTTGAAACCACTTCATTGTGTCCTTGGCCTTGTGTTTGTGATCATTGCCCACACTCTTTTCATATTCAGCTTTCTGGTAGATGGCAGCAGAGTTTTATCCAGAATGTCCCGGTACATTTCTCCATTCATCCTCCCTTCAATAATATGAAGTCTGCCAGTACCCCTTGCTGAAAAGCAGCCCCAAACCATGATGCTTCCACCCCCAAACTTAACTGTTGGTGTGGTGTTCTTGGGGTGGTGGGCAGTGCCATTTCTTCTCCAAACATGGTGTGTAGAATGACTGCCAAAAAGTTAAGTTTTGCTTTCATCTGACCATACTATAGTCTCCCAATAATCCACAGGCTATAAACCGAGCCTCAACATGCTTTTTGTTCAGCAATGGAGTCTTGCGTGGTGAGCGTGCATGGATGCCATTGCGGTTCAGTGCATTGCTGGTAGTTTTCTTTGAAACAACAGTACCTGCTGATGCAAGGTCTACCTGAAGTTCTGCCCGAGTGGTTCTTGGCTCTTGGAGAACTCTCCTGATGAATCTTTGGACTCCTCGGACAGGGATCATACTTGTAGCACCTGATCGTGGCCGGTTTATGGTGAACTGATGCTCTTTCAATTTCCGGATAATGGCCCCCACAGTGCTCACAGGAACATTCAGCATTCTGAAAATGCACCTATAACCATTCACATCAAAATGCTTTTCAACGATAAGATTACAACGATCTACAGAGCATTCTTTGCTTTTACCCATCATGAAGTCTTTCCTGTGTGCCTCCTAGGTAATTAGAAACCTTTATATACCATCAATTAGGACTCAAGCAGCTGATATCAATTAGTACTGATAGGGGGCAGGGTTTCTCTCTCAATACTGACAGATTTCGGGTGATCTCCTGGCTTTCTATGCCATTTTGCACCTTGTTACCTTCATGTGTTCAATACTTATTCCCTGTATCATTTGACTTTACTTATTATGACTGAACTTGTATACTTAAATGTTCTGATTTCTTTGTATGAATTCAATATTTGGCTTGATGGCTTTATCTGGTGGACATTTTGTGTCAATAGCCCACTTAGAAATCCCCTTACTGATAAAAATTCTGATGTGTCAAATACTTTTTTCCCCGATGTATATTAATGTAGTTTCCTGAATGGTAAGTAGGTCTTATTAGTTTTATTGAGTCTTTATTATGTATACATTTCAAGTAAGTCTTTAATAGACATTAAGTCTTTAATCTGTGTATGTGTACGTGACTCCATCTGTGAAATCTAGGAGATCATGTGATCATTGACTTATTAATTTTATATTGAAAGTTCTTTATTAACTTAGAAATTTGTGAATCACAAAAAAAGTTCCTTAAGGGATATTTTACAATAAAATGAAAATCCTGTCATTATTTATTTGCCTTGTTTAGATCAACCACAGTATGGAAGAAACAATATCTGTGGAAAAAGTGACAGAGTCTGCAATAAAGCTCAGTGAAACATTACTTGAGGCTGGGGAAAACATCAAAAAATCCCAAAAAAAGATACAAAAAAAGTGTCAATCATTAATTTCAAAATTTAAAGTCGGTGACAAAGTGTGGAGACAGAATGTCAGAACCAAACAGCGTAAAGGTGGAAAACTTGACGCAAACTTCCTTGGTCCTTTCACCATCACTTCATTAGAAGGAAAGAGTGCTGACCTTGAAAATGGAATGGGTGTGAAGATACCCAAAATAAACATCGACCATCTGAAGCCATATTGTGAAGAGAGTCCTAGAGTCCCTCACAAAATACAGAAACCCTCAACTATCTCTCAAATTAAAGGAAGACCTATCAGCTCTCAACAGACCCCAGCACCACAGATTCCTGGTTGTGGCCATCATTCCTCACCAATCAGCTCAGCACCACAGACTCCTGATCGTGGCTCTCTATCCTCCCCACTCAGCCTAAAGCCACAGACTCCTGATCTTGGCTGTCTATCCTTACCACTCAGCTCAGCACCACAGACTCCTGATCGTGGCTGTCTGTCCTCATCTGTCAAATCAGCGCCAAAGTCTCCTGATCTTTGCTCTCTATCCTCACCACTCAGTTCAACGCCACAGACTCCTGATCTTGGCTGTCTATCCTTACCACTCAGCTCAGCACCACAGACTCCTGATCATGGCTGTCTGTCCTCATCTGTCAAATCAGCGCCAAAGTCTCCTGATCATGGCTGTCTGTCATCATCTGTCAAATCAGCGCCAAACTCTCCTGATCGTGGCTGTTTGTCCTCATCTGTCAAATCAGTGCCAAAGTCTCGTCTCCAAATATCTCCTGCCTCTAATGCCAGCTTAGCTCCGAAGACTCCAATATCCGGTATTAACATAGAAACATGTATGTATTTTATACATCGAACACATAGCATAGTATGTGGCATTGTATTTAAAGTAATTGGTAAAATATAATTTTTTGAACCGTTTGGTGTTTCCTTGCATAATAGGCATGTAACTTCAGGTTATTTTCTCTCTTACCCCCTTATTTAACTATGAAAATAAACCTTAGTATGAGACATACAGTACCTTTATTTTACCTGCATCATATCAGTCTTTTTTTCATAGGTGTGAGAGAGGCCTGGAAGGGGAAAAACGTAAATGTTCTCCTTGCAAAAATAGGGCCATTCAAATTGTTCTATGCTGATATACATCGGACTGCACCCACAATGGAACTGGAAAGTGAGGTAGACTTGGTCCAGCTTAAAGGATGTTTTTAATAATTTATTCACAAATCTTTATTTAGAAAATTCATGTACCAGTATTACTGTTGTACTGCTTAAAAGTGATTATGAACTTGTATTCTATTTAGTATGTGATGTCTGAAAAAATACAGAGCATCTTTTTTTTATATTTCCACCAGAATTCATTTTCTACAAATGAATACAAATAGAAAAAATGTTTTTGTTTGTTACTAGTTCACAGAAAAAACATAATTTTACCTAAACACAGATTGAATTCAGATAAACTGAAAATAATCTATATACATTATATTTTAAATATATATTTTATTTCTACCAGGTCATGAATGCCTTTGTCTACATCTTGGTACGAAAATTTAATGAGAGTTCACAGGACAGAGCTGCCAGCATTGACAGTTATGAGATGAGTAACATCTGGATACACAAGCGGGCAAAAGTTAAGGTTGGTGAATAGCATGATGTCTTCTATTACATTTTATACCAACAGAAACATTAAAAATTAATTAGAGAAATTTAATCATTGATTGGTAGATGGATGTCTGGGAGGTTATATGAAATGTACCTCTTGAATTTTCAGATGGATCCACGGGACTATAAATACATTATAGGAATCATTAATCACTGCCATCACTGGACTCTAACAGTATTATTTTTTGCTTACTACCTGTTATGCTCTTGTGTTTCTATAACAATTAAACATGATGCTTTTCTCTATCAATTAATACATGCCGTTGAAGCATAGCCAATGTTAAGGTTGGTTTGGCTGTTTTCTGTATTTACCTTTGTAATGTGAGCTCATATATTAAGGTCATGATCCCGCAAGAGAAGAGGGCTCTATATCTGGATCCTATGGGGGAGAGTCAAAACAACCTAAATAGATGCCAGGATGTGACAAGGTAATCCATCCTTCTGTGCTAGTAATGTGAAATTTGTAATAATCATGAAATTACAGTTTTGTTGATTGCAAACACACGATTATGAACCATCTCACAATTTTCTTTGAACTGTAAAACAGAATTACAACTACAACAATCAGTACAAACCTTTAACTGTTATATCTTATTCAGTTACTATAGTCCAGTTTGTATTCAGTTAGTTGTCTCATTTTAAAATGACTATAATACACAGATTTCCTTGAAAACAGTACTGAGATCAATTCATAACACAATCACTAACTAGTAAGCAGGAATCCCTTTCCAATGTCTGTTACTGAAATAAATGGAAAACTATGAACTTTTTGCCCAACAAATGACAGTTCCAGCAACAGCACATCATTAAAACTCATTAACTTGCCCACAGCATTCCCTCACTTAACCCTACAAAGACAGTTCAAATATCAAAGCAACCAAATAGCTGTAAAATGAAGGTGTATCAATGCACATTTCCTGCTTGTCAGCTCTGAAGCTGTCGGAGCTGCTGCTCATCTGAGCAACTTCTGTAATGTTATCAGAACACATACTTGATACAGGATGATCCATAGTTCAGAGAACATGTCCATCACAAACAACAGAAATTTGCATCACTACCAATAATTTGCTCTCCTTAAATGGGCACGCCATCTTCCTTTATACCAGATGCATAGGACTTGCATGCACACCCTTTCGCCAATTTCAATTCAAGTCAATTTTATTTTATTTATATAGCGCTTTTTACAATGTGCAATTTTCCTAGCAAGATCTTTCTAATACAGTTCATTGGCCTTCTAAAAGTAGGATTAGAGATGATAGATTCTTAAGTCTTATGTCTTAACACAAAGTTGACTTACCCACAAGCAAGGGAACTTTTGTTATCTACAAGGTATCAACTAAATAAAAACAATTTTGGAAAGGGCTGGAACCCAACTTTCATATGGTATGGTGTAATGGTTATCTGAAATATGTAAAAAATCACGTGTTGGGTTTTTCCCAGATTGCATCACATATACATGATGTGTTGCAAGGCCCCAGAGTAGCAAAATAAGTAAATAAAAATGCTAAGCACTCTTTTACTCTTGAGTGTTCTTTCCAAATTGTTACAGATCATTCATGAGGCAAAAAGGATTTCATATATCCAGATGGGTGTGTGGCACACTCCCACACCCACTGCAAAGTGATTGCTCTTCATGTGGGGCCTTTGTCTTAAAGGTAAGCATTGAAAATAAAACTGATTGTATATTGTTGACAAAAAAGCTTTAACAGCTTTTTATGTTGTTTTTGTGTGTAAGTCACAATATAAGTAAAAAACATATTAGAAAACACAACCCTGAATAAGATTATCCCAAATGTGTCAGTACTTACAACTTGAGAAACAAAGATGTATCCTCAATTTTGATAACTGTATAAAACGTTTTTTCGCTCTCAACTGCAAACAATGATAGACATAACATTTTGCTTTAGAAACACCTTATCTGTTAATCCTTTACCCTTTTAATCTAGTTTGCCGAATGTGTCCTTGAGGAAAAGCCCATTGAATTTTCTGCATCTCAAGATGGTGTGGAAGATCTAAGGATGAATATTGCAACTTGCCTCCTGGAGAAAACAGGTAAACACTCTGGTCTCGCACCTATCTTGTAAATATGTATTAACTGTAATGTATTAAAAGTAAATGTTGTGCATCTTACACCCTTATCTACCCTGATGCTATTGTTCATCAGATAACTTAAAGGACTTGTGTTACTTCTGTGGGGAACACAATACTGGAAGTGATTGGGTAAGTATAGACGTTCTTCCGTTTCAAACACAATTTAAAATTTCTTCTGTTTCAAGCAATTTTTTTTATAGCAAAAATTGCTCTTAGAGTAATGAATAATTTTGAATGTATGCTTGTTTACATTTTAAAATTGATTTAATTGCCAATATGTTTAGATTGGCTGTGATGTGTGCCCACGCTGGTTCCACACTGTCTGTGCAAAAACATCAGTGAAGGTGTCAAGCTTCATCTGCCCAGCCTGTTGGAAGTAACTTGTAGAAATAAATCATCATATTGCTTTTACATTTAAAAAAGTCTAAAATGTTTTCAAGACCCTTAGTAATTTATAGTAAGTTGTGTTCAGTGTCTCAAATTTTTCGTTTTTGTAAATGTATTTGTTATTAATGATTATTGTTACACTACAAAAGAGACAACAATTGTTCAGCAATCAATAAATAGTTGTCATGAAAGCAAACGGAAAACAATGTGTTCAGATTCCATCAGTTCTAGTGGCCCCTTACGAAACAAAAATATTTTGTAGTTGAAATACAGTTAAAAATACTGTATAATTCTATTATATTTGAATTTTACATTTGCATATATTGAAATTATATTATGCTTACATTTTTCAGTAGAAATACTTAATGTACATTGTAATGTAGTAATATTTGGTTGTTATATTATTTTATTTTTAATTATATAAAGTAAGTTATGATATATATATTGAAGCTAGAGTCTAGCTTGTCATAAAGACACTACCTCTATATAAAGCCACTGTATTGAAGCTACAGTCAAATGCTTTTAAAGACTCAACCTCTATATAAAGATGTGTCAGTATCTTATATGTGACGTGCCTGTGATAATATTAAAGTGAGATTAAGAGGGGAGTACGTTTTCAACGGGTATATTGGTTATTGTTGTGGAAATTATACCCCCTATAATAAACCTGCTATATTGAAGCTACAGTCAAATGCTTTTATAGACTCAACCTCTATATAAAGATGTGTCTGTATCTTATATGTGATGGTCCTGTGATAATATTAAAGTGAGATTAAGAGGGGAGTACATTTTCAACGGGTATATTGGTTATTGCTGTGGAAATTATACCCCCTATAATAAAGCCACTGTATTGAAGCTAGAGTCAAATGCTTTTAAAGACTCAACCTCTATATAAAGATGTGTCAGTATCTTATATGTGATGGTCCTGTGATAATATTAAAGTGAGATTAAGAGGGGAGTACGTTTTCAACGGGTATATTGGTTATTGTTGTGGAAATTATACCCCCTATAATAAACCCACTGTATTGAAGCTACAGTCAAATGCTTTTAAAGACACAACCTCTATATAAAGATGTGTCAGTATCTTATATGTGACGTGCCTGTGATAATATTAAAGTGAGATTAAGAGGGGAGTACATTTTCAACGGGTATATTGGTTATTGCTGTGGAAATTATACCCCCTATAATAAACCCACTGTATTGAAGCTACAGTCAAATGCTTTTAAAGACTCAACCTCTATATAAAGATGTGTCAGTATCTTATATGTGACGTGCCTGTGATAATATTAAAGTGAGATTAAGAGGGGAGTACATTTTCAACGGGTATATTGGTTATTGCTGTGGAAATTATACCCCCTATAATAAACCTGCTATATTGAAGCTAGAGTCAAATGCTTTTAAAAACACAACCTCTATATAAAGATATGTCAGTATCTTATATGTGATGGTCCTGTGATAATATTAAAGTGAGATTAAGAGGGGAGTACATTTTCAACGGGTATATTGGTTATTGCTGTGGAAATTATACCCCCTATAATAAACCCACTGTATTGAAGCTACAGTCAAATGCTTTTAAAGACACAACCTCTATATAAAGATGTGTTTGTATCTTATATGTGACGTGCCTGTGATAATATTAAAGTGAGATTAAGAGGGGAGTACATTTTCAACGGGTATATTGGTTATTGCTGTGGAAATTATACCCCCTATAATAAACCCGCTGTATTGAAGCTACAGTCAAATGCTTTTAAAGACACAACCTCTATATAAAGATGTGTTTGTATCTTATATGTGACGTGCCTGTGATAATATTAAAGTGAGATTAAGAGGTGAGTACATTTTCAACGGGTATATTGGTTATTGTTGTGGAAATTATACCCCCTATAATAAACCCACTGTATTGAAGCTACAGTCAAATGCTTTTAAAGACTCAACCTCTATATAAAGATGTGTCTGTATCTTATATGTGACGTGCCTGTGATAATATTAAAGTGAGATTAAGAGGGGAGTACATTTTCAACGGGTATATTGGTTATTGTTGTGGAAATTATACCCCCTATAATAAACCCACTGTATTGAAGCTACAGTCAAATGCTTTTAAAGACACAACCTCTATATAAAGATGTGTCAGTATCTTATATGTGACGTGCCTGTGATAATATTAAAGTGAGATTAAGAGGGGAGTACATTTTCAACGGGTATATTGGTTATTGCTGTGGAAATTATACCCCCTATAATAAACCCACTGTATTGAAGCTACAGTCAAATGCTTTTAAAGACTCAACCTCTATATAAAGATGTGTCAGTATCTTATATGTGACGTGCCTGTGATAATATTAAAGTGAGATTAAGAGGGGAGTACATTTTCCACGGGTATATTGGTTATTGTTGTGGAAATTATACCCCCTATAATAAACCCACTGTATTGAAGCTACAGTCAAATGCTTTTAAAGACACAACCTCTATATAAAGATGTGTCAGTATCTTATATGTGACGTGCCTGTGATAATATTAAAGTGAGATTAAGAGGGGAGTACATTTTCAACGGGTATATTGGTTATTGCTGTGGAAATTATACCCCCTATAATAAACCCACTGTATTGAAGCTACAGTCAAATGCTTTTAAAGACTCAACCTCTATATAAAGATGTGTCAGTATCTTATATGTGACGTGCCTGTGATAATATTAAAGTGAGATTAAGAGGGGAGTACATTTTCAACGGGTATATTGGTTATTGCTGTGGAAATTATACCCCCTATAATAAACCCACTGTATTGAAGCTACAGTCAAATGCTTTTAAAGACTCAACCTCTATATAAAGATGTGTCAGTATCTTATATGTGACGTGCCTGTGATAATATTAAAGTGAGATTAAGAGGGGAGTACATTTTCAACGGGTATATTGGTTATTGCTGTGGAAATTATACCCCCTATAATAAACCTGCTATATTGAAGCTAGAGTCAAATGCTTTTAAAAACACAACCTCTATATAAAGATATGTCAGTATCTTATATGTGATGGTCCTGTGATAATATTAAAGTGAGATTAAGAGGGGAGTACATTTTCAACGGGTATATTGGTTATTGCTGTGGAAATTATACCCCCTATAATAAACCCACGGTATTGAAGCTACAGTCAAATGCTTTTAAAGACACAACCTCTATATAAAGATGTGTTTGTATCTTATATGTGACGTGCCTGTGATAATATTAAAGTGAGATTAAGAGGGGAGTACATTTTCAACGGGTATATTGGTTATTGCTGTGGAAATTATACCCCCTATAATAAACCCGCTGTATTGAAGCTACAGTCAAATGCTTTTAAAGACACAACCTCTATATAAAGATGTGTTTGTATCTTATATGTGACGTGCCTGTGATAATATTAAAGTGAGATTAAGAGGGGAGTACATTTTCAACGGGTATATTGGTTATTGCTGTGGAAATTATACCCCCTATAATAAACCTGCTATATTGAAGCTACAGTCAAATGCTTTTAAAGACACAACCTCTATATAAAGATGTGTCAGTATCTTATATGTGACGTGCCTGTGATAATATTAAAGTGAGATTAAGAGGGGAGTACATTTTCAACGGGTATATTGGTTATTGTTGTGGAAATTATACCCCCTATAATAAACCCACTGTATTGAAGCTAGAGTCAAATGCTTTTAAAGACTCAACCTCTATATAAAGATGTGTTTGTATCTTATATGTGACGTGCCTGTGATAATATTAAAGTGAGATTAAGAGGGGAGTACATTTTCAACTGGTATATTGGTTATTGCTGTGGAAATTATACCCCCTATAATAAACCCGCTGTATTGAAGCTACAGTCAAATGCTTTTAAAGACACAACCTCTATATAAAGATGTGTCAGTATCTTATATGTGATGGTCCTGTGATAATATTAAAGTGAGATTAAGAGGGAAGTACATTTTTGGCAAGTGTAAGTTTAAAATTGTGGAAATTTTTCTGCCCCATTAAACTCGTTCTAGTAAAACTAAAGCTTAATGGTCACGAGGCCACCAACCAAAGATATATTAAAGAAATGAAGTGCTTCTTGTTCCAGCTTTTTAACAATACACAAAGGCTAGAAAAACATACAATGAATAGAATATTTTGACCTGAAAAGAAATAGAGGAATCTAGAATGGTTTGTTAAAAAGCCTGATACAATATTCTGTATTTTCATAACTCATAACGCATTTTCAATATTATCAAAATAGAAGGCACTTGAAAACTATTTGTTTTGTCTTTTAATCGTGATTTCATTGGTCATACAAAATGTAACAGAAGGGAAAAAAGAGATAAATGAAAGAATTTTGGCAGTATAACGTTGACAAGCATTTTTAACACCGTCTTCTATAAGAGCACATTATAACCTTGAATAAATGTATTTCTCTATACTTCAATGATTGAATATTTGTATTTTTAAATGACATTCATATGCAAGTATCAAAGGAAATGTAAAGGATCAGCCTAAAAGTTATTTGAAAGACGGTGTGAATTATCGTGACATTACGTTTTGGAACAAAGTTGTGCACAAATAAATGACATCGGGCATCCAAATTAGTCTGCATAAAAAACATTACTATCCCTTTACTGTGATAATCCATGTAAAATTGTCCGGTTGGTCTTGAAGATATTGTTTCCACGAGCAATCGATCTATGCTGTTGTGTGTTTATTTACTTGACCCATCTTTAATCCTTAGTATTGCTTAACATCTCTTGGTGATCGTAGATTTTAGGACTTTGACAACGACTAATTTACACATTCATTCCTGGGGCTAGAAGAGTGAAATAGAATCGCAGCAAACAGAACTCTTAACTCCGCCTATCAAATGTGAATAAGGCGCGTGCACGCGAGGGGAGTATGATTTGTCCGGGGAGTCGGATTTCGGTACAACACCGGCGCCAGCTCCTACGGTGACGCGAGCAAAACACTGAATGTGTGTCAAGTGGAGGGGGTGTGCGGGGGGCATTGACCCAGTTTCCCGTAAAAACAGCACAGCGCAAAGAGAGTTAAAGAAACCACCGACGGAGCGTTACTTTTACAAAGCCATCCTTTTTTTCTTTAATGAAGCGCAAGTGATTCTCGATTTGAATGAACGTAAACGCGTACGTTGATGTTTATGTCGAGCAGAAGTGAACTTTTGCGCTGGACACGTGACAGGGGGCGGTCCCCGCGATCATAACAAACAACTCGGAGCAGAAGAGACGCGATGTGTCTGTGAGGGTCGCGGTTTGTCGTGCTTTTTACAAAAACGTTTATTTAATCTGCGTACGTGTTGCATTTCGATTACTACGTGCTCGGATTTCACTCAATGGTAAGTTGATTAACACAATAATGTTTTTCTTCGTGCATTGACAGCAACAACAGCACAGTAGACACGCACTATGGTAATACCATGATTAAGTGTTGTAATCCAAAGCATATTAACCATATCTTTATTAACCGTTCATCAGAACTGGTAATATCTTCTATGATTTTTCCGTCTACACATCAGTGGTATGTTTACTGGAGCGTGTGTGTACTAGTAGTAGTACAGTAGTTGTGTAATGTGCTGGTAATTCGATAGTGCTGCGCCCACTTCTTCGACGTAAACAACTCTCCCTGAGATTTCACACTGTATGACGAGGGGTCGTGTGAAAGTTAAGTTTGTTTGCTTTGTTGTTATTTTATGTACGTCTTTGATTGTTTCGTCAGTTAACTAGTTGATTTAATGTTTATCATGCAAATACAAAGCCAAATCTGGAATTATGTGAACATTTGCCTCTATAGTTGGATAGAATTACGTACGTTGACTGTCTTTCTGTGTTCATTATTTTACATTATTTTGGCTTGCATCAATTATGAAAAAATCGAGGTAAACATTTATTGTACCACATTCTGTTTAGCAGGGAATGTCTCATGTTTTATTAATTCATATTGTTTATTCGAATGTATGCAATGCATTCCTATTTGATGTATTTTAAACTAGTATTTAATTGACAATTTATTAATAATTTATCTATTTATCGACTTTTTTCAAATACTGACAAATTACGATGGGGTTATGAGCAATAAAAGTCACACAAGTAATATTACACTATCTGTTCATTTATTATGACATTTGAGATCCATTAAACAAAAACTTTAATTTCTTTCTTTTGACCCAGGGACATGTCTGTGACACAAGCCGAGTGTGATTTTGAGGCACTGGAGGAGCAGGTGGACATTAAACCTCAGGTGGCAGTGGTCCGTCGGAACCTCTTTGGTCCCGTAGACCATCAGCAGTTGCAGCAGGACTTTCAGAGGCTGTTTTGCATGAGCGTTGAAGTTGCCAAGGAGCGCTGGAACTTTGACTTTCAGAGGGACCAGCCGGCCCCTGGCTCCATTGAGTGGGAGGAGCTGCCATGCCAGGATGTGCCGGCGTTCTACCGTAGCTGTGTCGTGAGGGCTGGTATGGCGAGGTTTAGAGGTGGTTCACCTGCAACTACTGCAACAGAGAAACATGTGGAGCTGCGGAGTAAAGATAAATTGAGAGGAACCAAGCCAGAGACGAGGATGACTGCAAGTTTGAGGGTTAAACGCAAACAAGCCAACATCACAGGTGAGAGAGTAGATCCTAAGGGATCATCGTCATTTTTAAACAAATGTTTCTTTTTAAGTGTTTAATCTAATTTGTAATGCTGCGGTTACAAGTCAATTTGTTTCTTCACAATTTAAACATTTTCCACCAGCCCTTCCAATAGTCATATAACCAGACCAAAAACATATATCAGTAATATCCCTATTTTGTTACTATTGGAATAATTTAAGGCTGGGAAATACTCCAGTGAAAAGAGCTTTTTTTTATTTTAACTTGAGTTTTACTGCAGTTTTTACCCAAGTATAGTGTAATAGTTATAGTTATAGTTTCATAATTTCAGTTTTATGATTTAAATTATCAATCTAATACATTCCTTTTGTCTTTCAGACTTTTTCAGAGTGACAAAGAAAAGGCTTCTTCATCATAAAAACTCGTAAAGACAGGGACCATGATGCTATGTTGGACTGTTTTTGTATATACATGTATATACAATATGTAGCTCATGTGTAGCACATGTAGCTCTTATAACGTCAGGCAAGTGCTTGGATTCCTATTTGACTTTGAAAGTCTTCAAATTGAATTATGTTTTCTATATTATAAATGCAGTATGCACATCAACATTTACTCCCAGGACTTTTTTAGATTTAAATGTTACCACATGGTACCATGATGTCTGAACTGCGAATTATAATCCCGTCAATATTTATCAAATCGTGTAATAATAAAACATTAGTATGAAATGTACCTTATCAGGTAACTGATAGAAAGGTCAGATATTATTGAATAATAGTGTCCTCCCTCAACTCAACTCAACTTTATTTATATAGCGCTTTTTACAATTTTCATTGTTACAAAGCAGCTGTACATGAGACACATTTAATACAAGTATGAATTCTCCCTTGCAAACTTCAATTCATATATTTGAATTTGTTCACTGAATGAACAACTTAGTAACATTTAAAATTACTTTTTATTAAATGTATTGTTGTTACACAATTAATTATGAAAAAATTCAGGATGCAGATGTTTTAATGTTTATCGGCCATATCTATTGGTGTTTACTGAATATGTATATTTACAAAATGTAACAAATACTGTGAACATCTCCCAAAAATGCACTAAGAAATTATTGTTTAATTGATTTTTGTAACAGCATAGCAATTTTCATGTTTCAAAATAGTGTATAAAATCTATTGTTTAATTTATATTAAAAAAAATCACGTAAAATGGATTATAAAATGAAGAGTGCCGAAACATTAAATGATGATTATCTGAGCCATTACCTTTTTATGTCTTAAAACATGCATTCATTTTTATAATCTTTTAAACAATTATGTTTTAAACAATTGTGTATTGTTTTTATGTGTATTGGTTATGTATTTGTTCAAATGTATTTTACCAAACTTTGTTAAAAACAACTGTCACTAAAAAACAATGTAATTTCTCCCGATAAATACAACCGCTTAAAGACTTCTGGACTGTTGTTAGTTAATATAAGTAATTAAATGCTGAAATTTTGAGAATCTCAAATTAAGGCTGTTTGTTGCATTCATTTTTTTTAAGTGACTTTCGAACAGCAGTCAAATGTATTTTTTTAATATATTAATACCCCTAAAAACTTACCTCTACCTCAGAAACAAAACATACCTTTATTCATAAGCATTCACACCTGTAAGAAAACATTTAAGATGTAGCATTTGTTTTTGTACTCATGGATATGCTGTATGATTCCACAGAAATACAGCAGAATAGTATGGATTTTGTAGCAATAGTAAAGTAATTTGTAATATAGTGTTATATTTGTTCCATGAGTGTCCCCGTTATTTTTTCTAGTCACTCATGTTTGTCTTATCCTGTGTCATTCTGTTTTGTGGAAAACCTTTCAAGTGCCTAATGAAATCACCAGTTTTGTATTTTAAATTTTTTACTTTTTTTGCACTTAATGTAAACATAATAATAATAAAGTGATTTTTATCATATAGCAAATATGTCAACATATAACCATAAGCCATATAATAACCATATATAATGCTCTGTGATTGTATGTTAAAACTATATTAAAACCTGTTAAAATTAGCTGACTTCACAGAAATTATGTATCTTGTTTATGTGCAAAAGTCAACCATAAAATTATGCATTAAGAATTTTAATTCCCCCGTATGTCTTTATTTACTTGTGCAAACATTATATAATTGATACAAATGAACACAATTTACTTAAATAAAAAACAGCAAGCAAAAATGTGGCAACAGCAAGGGTCAAACTAATTATTTACTTAAAACAGCAGAATAGTTGTAACAAGTGACAATATTCAAACCTAAATTTTGTTCATCACTCAAAGGACGTTTACATTCATTGGTCCATGTGGCATCTGTGTGAAATGAGGGGTAGGTGTACAGTAGCACAGGAAATAAAATACGGCCCTGGACATAGAAAATGTACCTGCTGAAATTCAGATTACAATGAACTGTTTTCAAATGTTGTGACCTTATAATATTGATTGATAATTTGATTGAGGTTGGATTTAACAGAAATAGTGCATGAAGGATAATTAGCAAAGGAATCTGCCATTTTATGTGGCAGAAACAGGCAAAATTAATTAAAATAATCAGCAAATAAAATAAACTGAAATTGATATCAAATAAAGCCGCAGAAAAAAAATTAAGAGACCATTCCAAATATTTATTTAATCAGCATTTCTAGATGAAAAAAACACAAAGTGATTTTGGAAAAGGGACACAAAGTCATCCAACAGAAATGTGAAAAAAATGACAGCATGACAAGACACATGAAAACTGTAATTAAAAATTGAGGTTATCACATACTTTTTTTTACTAAATACGTGTACAAATATGACTTTTGTTGCTTAAAAGTGAACATGAACTTGTTTTTTTTGCTTGCAGCATTTGATGTGCGAAAAATCACAGACCATATTTTATGTTATCATTTTCTCCAGTTTTCATTTTCAGCAAATAAATGCAAATTGAAACAATAGCTTTATTTGAAATTTGGGAGAATTATTGTTAGTAGTCCACATAATAAAATAAAAATTATAAGCTCACCTAAAGACATACAGTACCTATAAATAGTGCATTCAGAAATGTTCTCTTCATTTCTTTCCACAACTGTAAATAAACTGCCCTTGATTGAGTTTGGAAAGTTTTGAGCTGACATAACGTAGATGTAGTAAATATAACATATAATATAAGAAGAGGTATAGTGCCAAACATTTTTCAAAGTCATATAAGCAATTGCTATTTATAGGTGTAATTTGTCAGAGCTTTATGTCTTGTGTTGCTGTGTGCGAATACCTTTTGATTTTTGATAGTAAAGAACTACGAAGTCAAGAACTACAAACATGTGATATGTGAAATGTGATAAAACAATATAATTAGTAGACTCTCTACGTCAGATATAATGACGTCAGATAGTTTCACCCTGGGTTGTAATTGAAAAATATTTTATCCTAAAATATTTTTATTTAATCTATAGGATGTGTTTTTACATTTACATAGTTAGTTCACAGAGTTTTACTTTTGATTCAACCCGGCCCCTACGCCAGTAATTTAGTCTAAACCCAGGATAGAGAAGATGAGTGAAAGTGGTGTGGATGCTGTAGATGAGGGTCATTGTGTCAGAGACGCTGTAAAGGGAAAGAGTTCCTGCACTGTAATCAACATACACTCCTATTCTAGAAGATCTGGATACTACAGGAAGATCAGTGTGTTTGTTGTTGTGCCAGAATGAGTATCTGGAGTCTGTGCAGTCCAAACTCCAGGATTTATCATTACGTCCAAACTCACACTCATCACCCCGTCCCTCTCTTCTGATGCTCTTATATGACACTGTTATAGCTATATCACCACTCCACTCAACCTCCCAGTAAGAGCGTCCACACACACTATCTCTGCACAACCCCTGATACCAATAAGTAAATCTGTCTGGATGATCTGGATACTCCTGTAATATGCCAGTATTAGTTAACACTCTGTTCCCCTCAGACAGACGGAGCCGTTCATTCAGTGTGTTTGGATCCAGTGTCAGCTCATGAGAATCTAGGGAACATAAAACAAAATTATCTTTTCAACATGATACGTTTGATGGTTTAATGTACTCTCTCGGAGGTTGTAGCATGGTAGTGGACGTGACATATAAATGTATTTGGGTATGGCGGAATAGATCTGCTACGCTGCTGCTGCTACTGATGCTGTGGCGGAGCAAGTACAGCGACTTGCTACTGCCATTACATCCACACTATGCTACTGTGTGCATGTAAGGAATGCTGCTGCTGGACATATAACCAATTTGAATAAACCCAGTATAGCGTACATGATCATCTTGTAGCATATCTATAAGTGGAGCTGGGGAAGGAGAAGGGTTTCTGAAGCGCGCTGCTTGCTACGACAATCACTAGCCAAGATTTAAACATTGAGCAGCAAGCTCATTGGCTGCTGATACAGAAAGAGTATCTCACACCGGGACTGCGAGCTGCTAGCAAGGTCATTAGCATAATCGTTTTTATTACTCCTCCGCTCAGAATCTTTTACCATGAAGTTTTTGTACTCCTCGCGGTGATTCGATTGCAAATGTACTTTCCATTTTTGTTGGATTTTGTCCCCTTATTTCGACCCCACAATACATTAGCTTTTGCCAGTTTCAGACCTCATTATTATGAGTTGAATTAAAGAAATATTTTCATTGCACATGTAATTACTATCTAAGTAACTTACACACAAGAAACTCCTCCCTTGTCTTGGGTTCAGGGCTGGGAATAATCTCAGCATATTTCACTTTGAAAAAAATAATATTGTAAATAATGCTGTAAAAGTGTAAAACTAAATCTTAGGCATTTCAAATTCATTTTGATCTACATTGTATTTCTACATGCTAATGCATAATGGATTTTCATATTTACTCTTTCCAAGGAGTAAATTATTCATACTTTACCTCTAAAGGATATTTTTTCAATTTCTTCTTTGCAGAAATGCTCCAGTTTCTCTCTCAGATGAGATAAAGGTTTTTCTAAATCATCAAAAGCTAAAACAGACCTGACAGTGATGCTGGGTGAGTCTGAAGATTCAGGTGGAACATGGAGAGACTGGAAACTCTTGACAGACAGAAAGACAAACAATAGAAACTGAAGACACAAAGAATCCAACTACAAAATTGTACTCTCAACAAGGGTAATAAAGTTAATGTATTATTTTGTGTATAATGATAACAATTATTCCACAATACCTTTCAAATTAATATGATTTTGTTGGGCTAAACCTAGTGTTCGTCCAAAGAAAGTTAAAATTCCTAGCATGCATCACAGCATATTCAGGGTTCCCCTTCAGTCGGTCTCTTGACGTTGTTGAGAGACAGACTGGGGGTTTGATTCGGATAACCTATCATCTCCGAGATAAAACTAAAACGTCAATGGGGATTGACGAATGTCCCGCCCACGCCAGTCTCCGCCCCGTACATACGGGTATAAAAAGAAGATGGCGGCGGTCATTCATCATCCTTGTTCTTCGGAACCTGATGCTGATTGTCACGCTCTATGCCTGTTTTTGACTTCACTCGGCTGGGCAGCCATTAGCTTATTGCTGCTCCTCGGACCCATTCAGCCCACACCTGGTCCTAGTTACCGTTTTTCTATTTAAACCTGTCTTTGTGTTTGGTCTGTGTGGGTATAGCTTGTGTACTGTGCGTATGATGTCTGTATTCTTGCCGCTGGACAATTGTGTGTTATTTCTAACAAGTTCAAGGAGTATTATACATTATTTTTCTGTCCAGTTCTGTCGAACTGGCTCGATGCTGGAATATTCCCATCGTGCCTCTAACTGACGCCATCGCTGCCAGAACACTCTGTTGTACCCCCCTGTGGCGGGTGGAGAAATGACACGTACACCAGAACTTAAACACACACACCCCGGAGGGGAATTTATTTAAAGGAATATGTGTTCCCGTGGCCGTGAAGGATCTCCCAGGTGTCCGTGACTGGGTGACTTCGGTCCGGGAGGTTTAGAGGTGAGGTGAGCTCGTAAAGCTCGTGGTGATCTCCAGCTGGTTTGTGTTCTTCCCCGTGTTCCTGTGAGACTCGATCCCAAGGCGAACTGCCGGTCGTTAGTCCGAGCCTGCTTACGAAAAGGGAAGAGACACGTTAAAGCCTGCATACCATGGAGTCGTACCTCTCCCTGCTTTGGGTTTGTCAGGCTTTTATGCTGCCTCTCATTATTTCCTAACGACCGGCAGCTGCGCCTCAATGAAACCCTCTGTTTCCATGGCGACGCTGATTGTGCTAAGGGAGACTCGTCACATCCCCCCCCCCTAAGCGTCGTCATGGGTCGGCGGGACCTCCTATCCATGGAAGAATGTGGTTGTAAGGGGGGTGGATGTCGCTTACCTGACCGGGATGTCCAACCTGACCACATCCTCGACAGACCGTCCGCATTGCCATGGGAGGCCCCGGCTCGGTGTATCACAGTGAAGTGGAAGTCCTGGAGCGCTAGGAACCAGCGAGTGATCCGCGCATTTGTGTCCTTTGCTTTGGCCATCCATTGAAGTGGGGCATGGTCTGTAACCAAAGTGAAGCTTCTTCCCAGAAGGTAATACCTGAGCTCCAGGACTGCCCACTTGATCGCCAGGGCCTCCTTTTCGACCGTGGCGTAGCGTGTCTCAGCGGGGTTGAGTTTCTTACTTATATATACCACCGGGTGTTCTTCACCCCCGTAGTTCTGAGACAACACTGCGCCTAGGCCTGTGTCCGATGCGTCGGTCTGGAGGATGAAGGGACAGCTCTAGTCGGGAGCATGAAGTATTGGGGACGACGAGAGAGCCTCCTTGAGGGCTCGAAAGGCTTGATTCGCTTCTGCCGTCCATAGAATCTTCTCCGGCTGTCCCTTTTTGGTCAGGTCGGTCAGGGGGCTGGCGATTGATGAGAAGTTGGGGATGAAGCATCTGTAGTATCCCGCCAGCCCCAGAAAGGCTCGTACCTGGGTCTTATTCTGAGGTCGGAGGGCTTTCTTGACCGCCTCCACCTTTCTCTCTTGGGGTTGGATCAGACCCCTTCCCACTCGAAAACCCAGGTACTGAGCCTCGTCGAGCCCCAGGTGACACTTCCGTGGGTTCGCCGTCAACCCTGCCTTCCTTAAGTCGACCAGTACCCTCCGTAATCTATCTATGTGGTCCTCCCATGCCTCCGAGTGGATGACTAGATCATCTATGTAGGCCGCGGCATATGCTTGGTGAGGACGTATAAGGACATCCATCATCCTCTGGAACGTGGCAGGGGCCCCATGGAGCCCAAACGGTAGTACCCGGTACTGCCAGTGTCCAGAGGGCGTACTGAAGGCTGTCTTTTCCCTAGCTTCTGGAGCCAGAGGTACCTGCCAGTACCCTTTCGTCAAGTCCAAGGTGGAGATATACCGGGCCTTTCCCAGACGCTCCAGAAGCTCATCCACCCGGGGCATGGGGTACCCATCAAAACTAGATACCTCGTTCAATCGACGAAAATCATTACAAAAACGGAGGGTGCCGTCGGGCTTGGGAACCATCACAATAGGGCTCGACCAAGGGCTGCGGGATGCCTCTATAACCCCCAACTGCCTCATCCTGGTGATCTCCTCCTCTATCGCCAGCCGACGAGCCTCAGGGACCCGATAAGGACGCTGCCTGACTATGAGACCGGGGGGTGTCCGAATCTCATGCTGAATAATCCTTGTCTGCCCGGGCCTCTCGGAGAAAACGTCCTCAAACTGACTGACCAGGGACCTGAGGTCTTGTTTTTGAAGGGCTGATAGATGTTCCCCCATGGGTATTTCCGGTGGTCCTGACTCCGCAAACGCCGCCGTCTGGGTCGGTGGTGCTACCCATTTCTTCAACAAGTTGACATGGTATAACTGGTCCTCCTTGCGGCGTCCCGGTTGACGGATCCGGTAGTTGACCGGCCCCAGCCTCTCGACGACATTATATGGTCCCTTCCAGGATGCCAGGAATTTAGAAGTCGCCGTTGGGAGAAGTAACATCACTCGATCCCCAGGTACGAACTCTCGAGGCTGTGCAGTCCGGTCATACCACCTTCGTTGGGCACGCTGGGCCTCGGAGAGGTGTTCCCGGACCAAGGGCATCACTCGGTCTATCCGCGTCTTCATTTCCTGTACATGCTCAATGAGGGTTCGGTGCGGGGCTGGTTGATGTTCCCAGGCTTCTTTGGCAACATCTAGTAGTCCTCTTGGCTGTCGGCCGAACAGCAGTTCAAAGGGTGTGAATCCAGTGGATGCTTGGGGTACTTCCCTCACTCCAAAGAGCACGTACGGGAGCATAAGGTCCCAGTCGCGCCCATCCTCTGCCACCACCCGCCTCAGCATCCTCTTCAAGGTTTGGTTGAACCTCTCCACCAAGCCGTCTGTCTGAGGGTGATAAACTGAGGTGCGGAGTTGTTTCACCTGGAGTAGGTGGCAGAGGTCTGCCATCAACCGGGACATAAATGGAGTCCCCTGGTCAGTCAGGATCTCCGAGGGGATACCCACCCGGCTGAAAAGAAGAAATAGCTCCTTCGCAATGGCCTTAGAGGTGGCCTTCCTCAGCGGTATGGCTTCCGGATACCGGGTGGCGTAATCGACAATGACTAGGATGTGTTCATGTCCCCGGGCAGACTTAGGCAGCGGTCCTATCAGGTCCATTCCCACACGTTCGAAGGGCACCTCGATGATGGGTAATGGAATGAGGGGACTGGGGGGAGGTTTCTTAGGGGAAGTCTTCTGGCACACTGGGCAGGCCTGGCAATACCTCTTGACCTCGGCTTCCAGGCCGGGCCAATGGAATCGGTCTCGAATACGTTGCGTTGTATTGGCGGGTCCCAGGTGGCCGGCCATGGGGTGGGTGTGTGCCAGTTCTAAGATAGTATCAGTCTTCCCCTTCGGTACCACCAGTAGATGTTTCTCCTCCCCCCGTCTTTGTGCGACACAGTACAACAGACCGTTCCGGACAATGAAGTACGGGAGGGGGTGGGGACCCGGTAATCGAACCTCCTCTTCTACCATTCTCACTTGGTTCCAGCAGTTCCTCAGCCGGTCATCCTCTCTCTGTTCCTTACCAAAGGATCCTCCTCCGGTTATCTGCTGGAATAGTGTAGAGAAGAGGTTAGGGTCTGAACACTTACCCTCCCTTTCGCTTTCCGTAGCCAGTAGCGCCTTTCGGTGTTCCTTCGGCTTCGGTCGTTGGCGACAGTGGCGACGACCCATCCCCTTATCGGCGTTCTTGTAGGATGCCGCCAGCAGCTGGTCAAACGCAGGATAGTCCCGGCCCAGCAATATTGGCACTGGAAGGTCTTCGACCTCTCCTACATCCATCTCCCAGGCTCCTTGTTGAGTAGACAATGTAATTCGGTAGCTTGGGACTTGTCGAATATCGCCGTGGACGCACATGACTGGTATTCTTGTAGTCTTCTTAGCTTGAGCCGGAAGGACTCCTGGTTGGGCCAGCGTTACCGAACTCCCCGAGTCTAGGGTGGCGGTTATAGCCTGACCGTTAATGTGGACAATTCTTCTGGGAGCTCCAGGGAGGGTGGGTCCGTGTTGTCCACATCCCGACAGCCAGGAGCGAGCGCTTGGTTGGGTTCGGTCTGTAGGCATGGGTTCGTCCTCTGGGTTAAGATTTGCCGGTCTGTTGCCTGGTCGAGAGGTGCCCTCCGATGGTCGCCATGGCGGGGTCATTCTCCGGGGTGGTGGTCCTGTTCTCTCTCCTACCTCACGGCCTGCTGATGCCTCGGCAAGCTCTACCGACTCCACCATTTCCTTCATGGTGGTGGGTCCTCGCATGCCAACGGCGTGGCGTAGACGTCTAGGGAGGGCTCTTAGGAGACGGTCCACTACCACCCTTTCGGCCACTTGAGATGCCGAGGGGTTGTCCGCCAATAACCATAGGTGAGCAATCCTTGAAAGTTGTGTGGCTTGATGTCTCACCGGGAGCTGCTCCTCGTACGTCCACTGAAAAAACTTCTGGGCCGCACTAATCGGAGATAATCCTACTCGGGCCATGATTTCCGCCTTGAGGGTATCATAGTCTTCATTGGCGGGAGTCGGTAGAGCGTAGTATGCACGTTGGGCCTCTCCCGCGAGGAATGGAGCAAGGATTTTCGCCCAATTTGCCCGAGTCCAGCCCTCCCGAGTCGCGATGACCTCAAACAGATGAAGGTATGCTTCCACATCATCTTGCTCGGTCAACTTGGTTAGCAGACGGTGAGCATTGGTCCGATCCTCTGGTAACGGTACCCGCGCTGCTATACACTCACTCATTTTCTCCATGGCCCGCTCAGTACGGTCTTGTCTCGTGGTGAGAACCTCGACCAGCTGTTGCTGTCGTACACTGATCTCCGTGAGTCGACGGGCAAGGTCTTCCATAATTCAGAGGTGATAGGAGAGAGAACCGATCTGGAAAAACAAACCACGAAAAGAGTTGTTAATGGTTTGGTACGTGTCGTTTTCTCACCAATATGCACGCATTCTCCACCAGTGTGGCGGGTGGAGAAATGACACGTACACCAGAACTTAAACACACACACCCCGGAGGGGAATTTATTTAAAGGAATATGTGTTCCCGTGGCCGTGAAGGATCTCCCAGGTGTCCGTGACTGGGTGACTTCGGTCCGGGAGGTTTAGAGGTGAGGTGAGCTCGTAAAGCTCGTGGTGATCTCCAGCTGGTTTGTGTTCTTCCCCGTGTTCCTGTGAGACTCGATCCCAAGGCGAACTGCCGGTCGTTAGTCCGAGCCTGCTTACGAAAAGGGAAGAGACACGTTAAAGCCTGCATCCCATGGAGTCGTACCTCTCCCTGCTTTGGGTTTGTCAGGCTTTTATGCTGCCTCTCATTATTTCCTAACGACCGGCAGCTGCGCCTCAATGAAACCCTCTGTTTCCATGGCGACGCTGATTGTGCTAAGGGAGACTCGTCACACCCCCTAACAGAGATCACTTCCATTACCGGACTTGTGTTGCTAACCACCTCTGGCAACCACACTGAGGAGATCCAGTTCCTCCTTATTCACTCTCCCTCCGCTCCCATTGTGTTAGGCCATACCTGGCTTACTAAGCACAACCCCCTCATTGACTGGATTAACCATGTTGTTGTAGAATGGAGTTCTTTCTGTTTGTCTCAGTGTTTATCATCTGCCTTGTCCCCTCTAATATCTGTCCCTGTGTTACAGGAGGAACCGGTTAACCTGACTGGGGTGCCGGCAGTTTACCATGATCTGAGAGCAGTGTTCAGTAGGTCCCGAGCATCATCTCTCCCTCCGCACCGCCCTTATGACTGTGCGATTGACTTGTTACCTGGTACTTCTCCACCCAAGGGGCGCCTTTATTCGCTCTCTGGCCCCGAGAGGGAGGCCATGGAGAGATATATAAGTGACTCTCTCTTAGCCGAACACATTCGTCCGTCTTCCTTACCAGCTGGAGCGCGGTTTTTCTTTGTGGAGAAGAAGGATGGGTCACTCCGCCCCTGCATAGATTTTCGGGGGCTGAACGACATCACGGTTAAGAATAGCCACCCCTTGCCTCTGATGTCTTCAGCCTTTGAACTCTTGCAGGGGGCTACCATTTTTACTAAGTTAGACCTGCGCAATGCTTATAACCTAATTAGAATTAGAAAGGGGGACGAATGGAAGACCGCTTTTAACACCCCTACAGGCCATTTTGAATATAGGGGTATGCCTTTCGGCCTATCGAATGCTCCCGCGGTCTTCCAGGCTCTCGTCAATGACGTGCTCAGGGACATGGTCAACCGTTTTGTTTTCGTCTACCTCTACGACATTTTAGTCTTCTCTCAGAACGAAGGGGATCATGTCCAGCACGTTCGGCGAGTGCTACGCCGGCCGCTAGAGAATCGCTTATTCGCTAAGGTGGAGAAGTGTGAGTTCCATGCACAGTCGGTTCCGTTCCTCGGGTTTATCTTGTCGCCAGAGGGTATTTGAATGGACCCCACCAAGATAGAAGCTGTTACAGATTGGCCCACCCCAGAGAATCGTAGAGCTGTCCAGCGTTTCCTGGGGTTTGCCAATTTCTACAGGCGGTTCATTCGAGGGTTTGGCCAGATCGCCCTGCCTCTGACAAATCTCATGTCCACTCTTAGAAAATTTTCTTTCTTTGTCAGGTTAAAGAGCCTCTTTGTCTCTGCTCCCATCCTCCGTAACCCCGACCCAGCCCGCCAGTTTATTGTGGAGGTGGATGCCTCAGAGACAGGAGTAGGGGCGATCTTGTCCCAACGATCCCCCACTGACGACAAGGTGCACCCCTGCGCGTTCTTCTCCTGCCGCATTACCCCCTCGGAGCGGAACTACGATATCGGGAATAAGGAGTTGTTGGCGGTCAAGTTGGCGCTGGAGGAGTGGCGCCACTGGCTGGAGGGCACTAAGGTTCCTTTTCTGGATGGACTGACCATAAGAACTTACAATATATCCGATCCGTTAAGAGATTAAATTCCCGGCAGGCCCGCTGGGCTCTCTTCTTTGGGCATTTTAATTTTAACATCTCCTTTCGCCCGGGTAGTAAGAACGGCAAACCGGATGCGCTTTCGCGGATGTTTGAGCCCCATACTGCCTGTTGCTCCCTGGTGCCTGTCGTACCCCCTGGCCGAGTGGTTGCGACGGTCACCTGGGAGGTGGAGTCGAAGGTCCGCGACGCGTTGAGCAGCGTCCCCGTTCCAGTTGATTGCCCAGAGGGCTTGTTGTTTGTTCCACAGTCAGTTTGAACCAGTGTCCTCCAGTGGGGGCACTCCTCCAGTCTTGCTTGCCACCCCGGAGCGAATCGCACTCTTTCGCTGGTCAAGCAGCGGTTTTGGTGGCGGTCCATGGCGTGGGATGTTAGTGAGTTTGTTTTGGCCTGCCCTATCTGCGCAGTGAGCAAGAGCTCCAATCGCCCCCCTGCTGGACTTCTCCGGCCGCTGCCAACCCCTTCAAGACCCTGGTCTCACATCGCCATTGACTTTGTCACGGGGCTTCCTCCGTCCCGTGGCAACACTGTGGTTCTCACGGTGGTGGACAGGTTCTCGAAGGCGGTGCATTTTATTCCCCTCCCTAAATTACCATCAGCGAGGGAGACAGCGGCCATTGTCTTAGATCACGTCTTCCGTATTCACGGCCTCCCGGCGGACGTGGTTTCTGACAGAGGTCCTCAATTTACATCCAAGTTTTGGACCGAGTTCTGTCGGCTTCTGGGGGCGATGGCGAGCCTATCCTCCGGGTACCACCCGCAGACTAATGGGCAATCTGAGCGGGCTAATCAGGACCTCGGGAGGGTTCTGCGTTGCGTGGCTTCAGCGGAACCGCTGTCTTGGAGTTCCAAACTTGCTATGGTACGCTCACAACTCTCTCCCGGTGTCGTCTAAGGGATTATCGCCCTTCCAGTCCTGGGTTGTGACAGACTCATCCCTGAGTCAGACGGCCATAAAACCTTCCTCATGTGTTTGGGGGTCAAACATGCTGAGGCCGGTTTCTCTGATCCTTCATGTTCTGTCTGCGAGAACATGGCGATCAAGGTGTTGCGGTCACGGTTGGCGGCATTCTTTGTGAGTGCCGCCACCACCACGTCTGCCTCCCAGGCGTCCACCGCGACGGCGGCGTCGACGCCTTCTGCGAGCAACGTGGCTGATTTGGAGGTTCCTATGGATGTTGTTCTGCCAGATCCGGCTCTGCAGACTACCCATACCCCGGTACGCTCACCTGGTGCGTCCCCGATGGGCGGCGGTCTACCGTCCCATAGCGGGCAAACTGGAAAAAGGATGAGTACGAAATGTCTGTCTATGCATCAGACAGCTACCTTCTGGCATCAGATGCAGAAGATTCCTCCGATCTCCCGTCTTCTGTCGGTCGAGGTCAAGAGGAGTCCGAAGCTGAGATGTCAGCCATGCTAAACCGACCGGCCGTGAGCATTGGGCTGTCGTGCTGTACGCCGCTTTTTTCCCGGAGGTGCATGAGTTATTGAAGTCCTGGAACGCGCCCTTCTCGACGCGTTCTACATTGGTAGCTCTGTAGCTGTCACTTCCCTGGAGGGCGGGGCCGCTAGAGGATACGTCGAGCTCCACCTGAGGGACCTGGGGGATGGAAAGCCTGACCCAGCTCCCATGAGCAAGCTCCGCACTGCCACATATCTGGCGCTCAGGGCGACCAAGATCACAGCAGGTGCCTTGGGACGGTCGGTGTCTACCATGGTGGCCCTGGAGAGACATTTGTGGCTCAACTTGCGCAAATGAGTGACGTCCAGAAGGACAAGTTTTCCCTGGGTTTTCCTCCACAGCACTCTCGGCTCGACAGTGTCTGGGCTGGAACGGGCCACTGGCTGCAACCTCCACTGGACGTTGCGCCCATAGGCCCCATTAAGGCAGGTAAGTCAACAGAGCCGTCAACCTCCCCGGGGTCCTGCCCTGTGCGAGGTGACCGCCCTGTCCACCACCGTACTTTCACGTCTCTATTCTCCCTCGACACCGACCATTCCTGCGGTTCGCATTCGAAGGGAGGGCGTTTCAGTACAAGGTCCTGCCCTTCGGTCTGGTCCTGTCTCCACGGGTTTTCACAGAACTCGTCGAGACCGCCTTAGCTCCCGTCAGGGAGCAAGGCATGCGTCTTCTCAACTATCTCGACGACTAGCTTATCTTGGCACACTCGCGAGATGCCGGCACCTAGACCGCTTGGCCTACGGGTCAACCTGGACAAGAGCAAGCTCTCCCCAGTACAGAGCTCCTCTTATCTCGATATGGAACTAGACTCTGTTCTTATGTCTGCACGTCTCACCAACGAGCGGGGAACAGTTGGTGCTGAACTGCCTGAGACTGTTCCGACAGTCTCCCGTAGTTCCATTGAAGCTCTTCCAGAGGCTGCTGGGGCATATGGCGTCCTCGCCAGGGGTAATGCCTCTCGGGTCGATGCACATGCGGCCGCTTCAGAACTGGCTTCAGAGTCGGGTTCCATGGACGGCGTGGCACACCGGCACCAGGTTGATAACGGTCACGCCTCAGTGCCGGCGCACCCTCACACCTTGGTCACAGCTGACCTTTTTACCTGGGGGAGTCCCGCTCGGGCAGGTCTCGAGGCGCGTCGTGGTTACGACAGATGCCTCCCTGCAAGGTTGGGGTGTGGTGTGCAACGGGCACGCAGTAGCGGGACGTTGGACGGGTTCCCAGCTGCGTTGGCACATCAACTGCCTGGAGTTGTTAGCGGTCCACCTGGCAATGGAGAGGCTTCTTCCTCTAGTGCGGGACCATTGCGTGCTAGTCGGGTCGGACAGCATGACTGCCGTGGCGTACATCAAAAGCCAGGGCGGCATACGCTCACGGCAGTTGACACAACTCGCCCGACGCCTCCACCTATGGAGTCAGTAGGTGAGCAAGTCCCTGCAGGCCACATTTATCCAGGGTGATCTGAACCAGACAGCCGACATGCTCTCTCGACAGAGCACGCCCCGCGGAGAGTGGCGGCTCCATCCCCGCGCAGTCCAGCTCTTATGGGAGCGGTTCGGGCAGGCACAGGTGGACCTGTTTG
Source organism: Triplophysa dalaica (assembly GCF_015846415.1). Taxonomy (NCBI): domain Eukaryota; kingdom Metazoa; phylum Chordata; class Actinopteri; order Cypriniformes; family Nemacheilidae; genus Triplophysa; species Triplophysa dalaica. The sequence goes on along the minus strand of NC_079546.1, from coordinate 14,485,417 downwards.
CCTCCCGGGACTCCACTCATTGCCCGCTTTGGTTTTCCTTGACCGAGTGTCCCCTCAGCACGGATGCCTTAGCACACAGCTGGCCGTGGGACAAGCGGAAGTACGCCTTCCCCCCCAGTGAGCCTCCTTGCACAGGTCCTGTGCAAGGTCAGGGAAGAGGGGCATCAGGTACTGTTGGTTGCGCCCTATTGGCCCACCCGGACCTGGCTCTCAGACCTCATTGCTCTGACAACTGCCCCCCCCTTGGCCGATTCCCCTGACGAAAGACCTTCTCTCGCAGGGGAAGGGCACGTTGTGGCACCCACAGCCAGGCCTCTGGAACCTCCATGCCTGGCCTCTGGATGGGACGTGGAGACCTTGAGCGGCTTGCCCCAGGCGGTCAGATAGACCGTCCTGCAGGCTAGAGCCCCCACCACAAGGAGGCTGTACCCCTATAAGTGGCATCTCTTCTCGTCCTGGTGTTCTTCCCACGGGGAGAACCCACGGAATTGCCAGATCGGGTCCGTGCTTGCCTTTTTACAGCAGAGACTAGAGAGTAACCTCTCCCCATCCACGTTGAAAGTGTATGTTGCCGCGATTGCCGCACATCACAATCTCGTGGAGGGTAAGTCTTTGGGTCGGGATGACCTGGTCACCAGGTTCCTCAGGGGCGCGAGAAGGCTGAACTCACCTCGACCACGCTCCGTACCCTCTTGGGACCTCAATGTGGTCCTTCATGGCCTTGGTACGGCCCTTTCGAGCCCCTCGGAGACGCCTCTCTTCCTCTTATCTCGATGAAGAATGCGCTCTTGATGGCGCTCGCTTCTATCAAGAGGGTTGGGGACCTCCAGGCATTTTTCGTGTCCCAGGGTGGCCTAGAATTTGGGCCTGTCGACTCTCACGTGATCCTGAGACCCAGGCTTGGCTACGTGCCCAAGGCCCAGACATTTCCTACATCCTTCCGTGTAGGATAGGCATCTGGTCTGGGCGTACGCCTGCAAAGCGCCATCCTACCCCCCAGGTAGGTACAGTGTGCTATTCCTTGCCTCCCTACTTCCCCCTCTCTTGGGTGAAGTAAAGGCATTCCATCCATCACTAAGCAATTGGTAACGGCCGGGCGGAGCGGTTTGTTGGAACCAAGTCCAGTACTGGTAGAGTCGCCCCTACATAGGTGGACCCCTATACTAGGACTATTGCTCCATACATATTGACTCCCCCGTTGGGTAGTCCCGTATGATGATTCCTCACTCCTGATTCCCCTGTTGGCGAATCTGTGACCTCCCCTCTGGTGGCACACCCACCTGGGCTGGCCCCCTACGGCCGGCAACTTCGCATGTTATCTCCTTCTAGAGAACATGTCACTATTTCCACATGTCACCTCCCGTACGGCAGGATGTGGTCTCCGTAACACACTCTCCTAGGAGAGCAGTGTTTTCAGGCATCTCAGTATGTCCAATACGGCTCAGCATCTTGGTGTGTTAAGATAGATCCCCAGTCTGTCTCTCAACAACGTCGAGAGACCGACTGAAGGGGAACGTCTCGGTTACGTCTGTTACCTTCGTTCCCTGATGGAGGGAACGAGACATTGTGTCTTCATGCCACAACGCTTTGCCAATCCGCTGTAAGGCGCACCTCTCAGGTTCCTCAGCACAAATGAATGGTGATGAATGAACGCCGCCATCTTCCTTTTATACCCATATGTACGGGGCGGAGACTGGCGTGGGCGGGCCATTCGCCAACCCCCATTGGCATTTTAGTTTTATCTCGGAGATGATAGGTTCTCGGAATCAAACCCCCAGTCTGTCTCTCAACCATGTCTCGTTCCCTCCATCAGGGAAAGAAGGTTAAAGACGTAACGGAGACGTTTTCCTACATTGAAATTTTATTGGCGGTCACCAAATCAAATTTTTGTCCAGCAAAGAATTATTTGATTATTGAAAGTGATTTTTGATCAAAGCAGATGACTCTCTTGTGAAGACTGCAGGAAAGATTAAACGCATAACCTGTGTCCGCTGTCTGTGTTTCATTTTATTCTGTGTATGCTTTTAATACCTCTCACAGAAGTTTGATATCATATTCCTATCGGTCTGCACAGCGCCGAACAAAGCAGAACATGCTGGTTTCTGAACTATCCCTCTCAAACATCAATCAAAAGCAACTGTTTTTCACATGTATGTTACCTGCAGGAAGTTTATGTGATCATCCGTTCTTGAAAGCAGCTCCAGCTCAGTGTCTCTCCTCTTGAGATCATCAATCTTCTGCTCCAGTTTCTTCAAGACTTCTTCAGCTCGACTCACTGCAAATTTTTCCTGATCTCTGATCAACTGTGTCACCTCAGAGCACATTTTCTCAAAGTTTGAGATCATTTCAGTAAAGATCCTCTCATTGTCCTCCACTGCTATCTGAGCAGAGCGCTGTTAGGACACACAATACAATGAGCAGGCTTCAGTTGTCCATATGTCAGTTGCTGTTGTTCTGTTGAAACTTACCTTGTATGTTTCCACAACTGCTCTTACCCTCTGAAACTCTGTCTGCATCTTTTGGATTCTCTGCTGGTATTTTCCTTGGATCGCCTTCAACTGGATCTGAACAAAAAAAAACACAGTTTTAATGTAAATCATAATGAATAATAATGTATTAAGAAATAACTGACAACGGGCCATTCAATTATTAGAAAGTTAATGCATGAACTTTCGAATAATTGAACGGACCAGAGTCAATTATTCCGCTTATACCACGGTAACCACACCACATGACATTGTTCAAATGTTTAATTTCACAGTTATTCATGTTATTCTCTTTAAAATGGTAGAACTACCTTTTTGCACATCTCATTTTAGCAGATGTCAGAGGGAACGGACTCAGAGGCTTGTGAGTTAGTGAGCAAGAGACACCTGCGTGTTTGCTATGTGACAGAAAACCAGGTGATAACAATATCATTTATTCTACGTATTGTTTTTATCACAGCTGTAAAAAAATCACGCAAACTTTTGAAAGAGTAGGTCTATCCAAATATATTAGTTATCAGTTATAAGCAGCATTAAAAGGAAAACGAACCAGTAGGCTAACAGTGTATATTCATTAATTTTGTTTTTCTATGTGATTTATTTGATTTCAGTATATGTATTTCTATATTGTTTTTTTTAATGCTTTGTTTATTGAGACAAAACTGCACGCATTTACATCAACAGTAAAGTTTGACTATAAATGCCAGATGAAGAGCAGGGTGCTGTTGTGGGCGGTGATGAACTGTAGCTACACTATAACTTTCTGTTATTTTATCTTTGCGAAGCAATATGGAACTGTGAAGCTGTCAGCAGACCAGGAACATCTTCATAGGTGTGCATTTACCGAAAGTTAAAGCATACCCAAAGAACATTGGTCAAACAATCAGATTGAAGCATTCAACAGCCCTGAGGTATAATGTAATGTTGCTATGAATAACTGTGCCAGTCAGTATAACGTTTGTGAGTCCTGATAACTAGTTTGTTACAAAATAAACTTAAAATATACTCTCCCTCTTGAGATTCTGGTTAAAGCAGTTTTTTGTGATTCTTTCGTGAAGTGTCTACAGTGTCACAATTAAGAGAGAATGCTTTAAACTCATACCTGTTTCTCACTTCGTTCTGCTGCAGATATTACAGTTTCATGGTTTTTGTGCTCATCCACCATACACAAATAACATATTTGCTGCTGATCAGTATTACAGTATATATCCATAATTTTGCCATGTTGACGGCAGATTATCTCTTGTAGTTGTCCAGTGGCATCAGTTATTTTGTGTCGCTTGCCTGAATGAAATCCCTCATGGTGGTTGAAATGAGTTTGACAGTACGATTCCAGACACATCAGACAGGTCTTGACAGATTTACGCTTTCTTCCAATACAGACGCACAATCCACATCTCCAGGTCCAGTATAACATGCAGGAACAGCAGCTTGTTCCTTAGTATTACTTAGTTTCTCCACCATTTCAGCTAGAATGGTGTTTTTACCTAAAGCAGTTCTTGGAGTGATGGTCTTTCTGCACTGAGGGCAGCTGTAGACTCTCTTCTGATCATCCTGATCCCAGCAGCCTGTGATACAGCTCATACAGTAACTGTGTCCACACGGAACAGTGACTGGATCCTTCAGTAGATCCAAACACACTGAACAACTGAACTGTTCCTCAGACCATAAAATACTGGCTTCTGCCATCTCACTGTATGTAGATACTTAGTATGTCGAAATGAACAACAGCTCAGTGTAAGTTCAGTTTCATTTATCTGGAATCAAGAATTTCTGGTTGTTTTGCTTAAGTGACATGTGCAAATAGGAGTGTCCAATAATCAACATGTCCACTAGATGGAGGTGTCATACATAAACTGCCTGATGCAAATTCATTGTCAATAGTAGAAGTACAATATAAAACTTTTGTGAATGCTTCTTCACAGACTACACACAAGAAAGAAAAGAATTGCTAGTTGTGTAAATTATACATGTACAGAAATACACAAAAATTTTGTCAATTTGCAAAAGATACAGTGTAGAAGCTATTATTGCTGTTTCATCAAGTTTTTTACAAATCTGATGAGTAAAAGTGCACAACGCGGTCAAATACTTAAAATATCACTCAACAGCATTTTTATTTTCTAGTATAAATATGTAAAATGGCCTATGGTATTTAGTTTTGTTTTATGCAAACTACATGAATAAATGTTATGTTTAAAACGCAATTAGGTAATAAAATAAACTTGGTTTAGTTTTACCATTTTGTTGTAGCTACCTAATTGAAGTTTATCTCTCAAGTGAATTATTAATTTCTCCTTCTTCAAGAGATGACCACCAATAATCAAATAATTTCCGTTGCTTAAGTTTTTCCAAATAACTTTTTTTGTATTTAACAGAACAAATAAATGTATACAGGTTTGGAACATCTTTATGGTACAGTAAATAAATTATGACAGAATTTTTATTGTTGGATGGAGTATCCCTTTAAGTCTATCAGGAATAACTAACGCTTTCACTTTCGGTTTACTCGGCAGCAGAGGATTCCTGAATGAAAATCAGCTCGGAAAAAAACAAGACTTGCTGTTATTATGTAAATCATTAAGAGTTTTAAGAGTTTTAATACCTGGATACAAACTGATATGAATTTTTATGTCATTCTACCCGCTGATATAAACTGAAATCCACAGGGTCTACAACAGGCTTCTGAAGAGCGTATACCGGTAAGTTGCGCCCGTGAGTGCTTTAAGACATTTATCAAAGTTACAAACTGTCATTGAAGACACAAATTACTTCTATATCGCAAAGATGTTTTGTTGTGATTATGTGAATACATAATGTCATGTGTTTGACATTTCACATATTACTTTAGTCTAAAAAAAATCTTACGGTGAAATAACTTTGTGTAGGACTGTTTCTTTCTCCATGTCGAAATCCCTGTAAAATTGCAAAATTTTCTTCCTGTTTACGTTTGAAATGTATAATCGAAACTTATATCTTGTCTCACCACAAGAGGGGGATATTTAATCTTTTTCTTTGTTTTTTGGACTTCTGCTTGCATAAAAGGCAGCTGGGTAACTGTTTAATAAATTGCTTTATTTTAATGCTTTCATCATAGCCTTTGTGTTCACCATGGTTCTATGCTTATAGTAATGACAGTAAGTGCACTATTTAGGGTGCAAACTTCTGATATCACTGCTTGTTGTCTAATGACAAATATGTGACATGAGTTTTGTATTTTGTCATTGAGTACATGCAGTAAAATGGCAGAATCCAGTATTTCAGTATCTCCGGCACTGTTAAACTGTTCAGTGTGTTTGGATCTACTGAAGGATCCTGTCACTGTTCCCTGTGGACACAGTTATTGTATGAAATGTATCACTGATTACTGGAATCAAGCTGAAAAGAAAGTCTGCAGCTGCCCTCAATGCAGACAAACCTTCAGTCCTAGACCTGCTTTGAATAAAAACCCGATATTGGCTGAAATGGTTGAGATAAAATCCCAAGCTGAAGATGTGGACTGTGACGTTTGCACTGGAAGAAAACACAAAGCCATTAGGTCCTGTCTGGAGTGTCAAACCTCTTACTGTCAGAATCATCTTGAGCAACATGAGAATTTTCACTCAGGGAAGCGAGACAAGGATGCCACCAGAGGACCGGATATGATCTGCCCTGTACACGGTAAAATGAAGGATGTTAAATGTTGGACTGGTCAGCTGTTAGTATGTCCTTATTGTAAGTTGAAGGAGATTCAGAGACAGAGAATCCAGAAGAGAGAGAAGGAGCTTCATGAGTTAAGAGCAGGTGTCGAGTCTTACAAGGTGAGTTTTCGTCAGAATGACAAGCCCACAATGGCATACTTGTGGTGTTTGTGATGTAGTTGTTTAATCTGATTGTGATGTGTGTCCCAACAGCGCTCTTCACAGACAGCAGTGGAGGACTGTGAGGTTATATTTACCGAACTGATCTCATATTTTGAGAAAAGCCGCTCTGAGGTGACACAGCTGATCAGAGATCAGGAAAAAGCTGCACTGAGTCAAGCTGAAAGAGTCTTGAAGCAATTGAAGCAGGAGATTGATGACCTGAAGAAGAAAGATGCTGAGCTGGAGCAGCTGTCATGCATGGATGATCACCAGCAATTCCAGCAGGTAACAGAGATGTGATTAGAACAGTGGTCATGTTTTACAGACACTGGAATGTTTTTGTCTGTGTGTTTGTGCAGAGTTTCCAGTCGCTCTTTGCTCCTCCTGAATCTTCAGACTCACCGATCATCACTTTCAGCCCTCTCCTCTCTTTTGATTATGTAGAAAGTTCTGTATCCCAACTGAGAGAGAAACTGGAGCATTTCTGCAGGGAAGAGTTAGAAAAGCTTTCTGATAAGGGTAAAGCACTCTTTCAAATCCATCATTAAATATCATGTAGAAATTCAATGCATGTCAAAATGAATCTTTAACTTTTAGAAATGATTTCAGTTCACATTTACAATAAAATGTCTGTTGGTTTTTAAAGTGAAATACACAGAGACTATTCCTAGCCCTGATCCCAACAACCGGGAGCCTTTTCTTCAATGTAAGTTAGATCAGATACCCCTATGAAAAATACTTACATTTTAATTTCATTTTCAGTTTATTGAAATTGGAACTTTAATATAATTCTTCACAATTTGGTGTTCCAAATATTTTCATGTTCCTCAGATTCTCATCAGCTGACACTGGATCCAAACACACTGAATGAACGCCTCCGTCAGTCTGAGGGGGACAGAGTGGTAACCTACACAACAGGAGCCCGACAGTATTCTGATCATCCAGACAGATTTAATTCTTTGCTTCAAGTGTTGTGTAGAGAGAGTGTGTGTGGACGCTCTTACTGGGAGGTTGAATGGAGTGTGAAGGTGGGGATATCAGTGTCGTATAAGAGCATCAGTAGGAAGGGACGGGGTAATGAGTGTGAGTTTGGACGTAATGATAAATCCTGGAGTTTGTCCTGCTCTGACTCCAGTTGTTCATTCTGGCACAATAATGTTGAGACTAAACTCCCAGTAGTGTCTAGATCTGCTAGAATAGGAGTGTATGTGGGTCATAATGAAGGAACTTTGTCCTTCTTTAACGTCTCAGATACAATGACCCTCATCCACAGCATCAACACCACCTTCACACAACCTCTGTATCCTGGCTTTAGACTTTCTTTGAATGGTAAAGTGACATTATGCGATCTAACAATGTAGTGGTTTCAAATGCAGGTAAAGTATGTGAGCATGTGAGCTTACAGTATCTGATTTGAGGATGTTTATTTATTTATAAATGGTTGATCAAATGAAAATAAAAAGGAGACATTGGGAACCACTGACGTAGATGGTACAGAGATGAAGTTATATTTTGTAATCTATATTTGTTTACAGCTCAAGGGTAGAATCATTAACAGTAGGATTACACTAATAATTTAATTCCACATATTTTTTACATCAACTTTTGTTTCACTGCTTTTGTGTATGTGATTTGTAAATGACTTGTGTTCAGTGATGGCTTGTGTCCCAGCCAGAAAATACACTTTGGGCGCAGATGGGTTTGATGTGGGCTGTGTATCTGAGTCTCAGACGTTTTTTTCCATGGGTTCAATATAGGCCCTACATTGGTTAGCCCAGATGACATGAACACTGCTTAGTGTGTATATAACAGGCTGGTAGATATAATACTGAATGATTGCCTCTTTGTACAGTCCTATTTATTAGGGAGGCAACAATACAGCTCACCCATGTTCAATACGTACCTCGGTTTTTTCCCACGGTTTTCGGTTCAGTTCTAAAGGCTTGGTTATTTCATTATTCTATGCTTATGACAATAAATGATAATAAAGGTGAATTTAAACTTATGTGACAGGAATATTAAGAAGTTCGGAAGGAAAAAATGCTATTTTATTGCAATTCTCTTTATTTGACGGGACTTATTTTATTCTCTTTAAGCAAAGCTCTGCTTGTACAATTCCTGGTGTATTGATTAAATTTAAAGATTTACCATGGCAGCTCACAGCAGTTCTTGGTTTACTGTTCATCATCCTGCCTGTAAAATAAGCTTCTTGAAAAGGTTTTGCGCATCAGAGTATTTAAAATAACATAATGCAATCGCGATCGCTGTAATCGAAGTAAACAGACAAATGTGCGGTGTGCGTTTAACACTGCAAACACTACCGCTCACTGGTTATTCCTAGAAGGGATACAGCTACCTCCACTGGGCATGCACACTTCAATACCGCCTAATTTTTATCTTGCTGACAGCAGTTAATTACTAATTTTGTATTATTGTAAGGGTCGGTTTAGGGTTGGGGATAGGTGAAGGGGTTTTAACTAATGTTACTTATTGTAATTTTAAGGTGAGATTTTGCATAACTTCCGGTCGTAGTTGTATCCTTTCTAGCCACAACCCCGCTTTTAATGGGCAAGGCCAAAGATAATATATATACAAGCCAATGCGCCAATGCCTTTACAATAAACTGGAAGAACTGCAATGCTAAATAGCTATGCTATAACGTAAATAGCTGTCCGAAAGGCTGTCTTTTGTTAAAGCCATATGACTTTTGTTAAACAGACTTTGGCATGTTGCTGTAGACACTCTCCCTGCATGTGCTGGGTGAGAGAAAGACGAACATGATGCTTTCGTATGCAGTGTAAAACCATCAAAATAATTTTTTCTTATATTTAGTCAAAACTCTCATTAGTTATTTTATTTATAAATTTGTTCACTGTAAGTTAAATGAATAATAAAATTTAGTTTTAATGATCTTCTCACAGTTCCAGCAGGTTTTGCATCTTGTGTTTGAATATGATCTAAAGATGAAACGATGTGCAGGGGGAGAAGAATTAATACGCCCGGCAGGTTTAGTCGATAAAACACTTCCGTAAAGAGAACATGTTTATCCTCGCTCATGACTCCTCAGAAAGCCTCCTCCCAGTGCAATTAGAGAATTAAAACGTCCTTAAAGATGGGTGAGCTCGATCGGTTTCCGGGTCATAGGATGGAGGAGTCAGGAAAAGATGAGGCATATTGAGATGCACCCCTGGTCCAACATGAAACAGGAAGTAGCCAGAATAAAAAAGGTAGCATGGTACTCAATACTACACTCACCAAACACCAAAATATTTGAGTGAGTTTCATATTTTGGATTTACCTTTGAATATACACCTGTGGTCACGTTCACATTTGGACTTTCAATGCTTAGACTTAATTAAGGAATTATATAAATTGTTACTTACTTATAAACACTATTTACAATTCTGTCATTATTTACACTTCAAACAACGGCTATACCCATACCCATTGACTTCTGTTGCAACAATCCAATCAAATGAGTGCCACTATTGTTCAGTTACCAACATACTTCAAAATATTTTCCAATGTGTTCTGCAGAAAGGAAGAATGTTACACAAGTTTCAACTCGTTTGGTTGAGAAGGATTTCCAGTTCTACCAGAAAGACTGAGGAGGCAGGCGAATGATAAATTATATTTATTGAACAATAGGACCTTGAATTATAACATGTTATATAAAGATCTTTGGCGTAGGCCCTGTCCAAGGTAAGAATCCTGAGGGATAAGCTCTCTATAACTGTGGTAGGCTATATGAGACCAGTCTTTTTGATTGCACTTATGCTGTCCCAATTGCTTCCATTGTTAACACCATCTGTAAGTCGCTTTGGATATAAGCGTCTGCTAAATGACTAAATGTACACCGAAAGACAAGGTGAAGTATCTTACTAAGGTTCCTAGAGTAAACGGGCAGAGAACATGGATATTTAATCAGATAACTCAAATGATGTTAACGTGGGGTTAGAAGCATGAGTGTTAGGCCACAAGCTGTAAGGAGGCTTCATAGTGATGTGTAGAGTATTTAAGGAAAACTATGAGTTTAACCACAATAAAATACGTATAATTAATGGTGATTAACCATACCTATTTTATACACTTCACCTGATGCAACACAATTAATAATAGCAACAAACTAAATGCACTGATCCAGCGAGTGATCAGGAGAGCGTATATGAACTCTAAGAAATATTACTTTCCAGGCCTTGGAAACAAAATTCTCTCACTGTAATGCAGTAACGCTTCAGAAATCATAACGAAATCAAGCAGTTTAAGTGACATTAATATGTGATAAGAAAAACACAGAAACAATTCAAGCGTGGATACAAATGCGGGTTTATTGACTACACTAAAGGGGAAACAAACCAACCAACTAACAAATAACAAACGCTAACAAACAACACATGAAATGTAAAAGCAGTAAAGATTGAAAGAAATAGACAAAGCAAAGCAAAGCGTGGCAGTATAACATCAGCTAATCAGATCTGCATTAAGCATTAAGGACATGATACATGAAAGGGTTGTAAGTACATTGATCTGTAGTTTGTAGGAGAATGTAAATATAAACAGAATACAACTAAGCACACATGCCTCTGAGGTTACAGGTGAGGCAGAATAACATGGGGACCAGCATACAATCTGGAGATATATATTTATATATAGTTAGACCATTCATTGTGGCTAAGGAGAGAGAAAGAGGCATTCTTTTTGTAAGAATTTGAGGTTCTCAGTCTCTGGGGGCCACATAGCTTCAACTATCCTGGTGAACTTCTATTGCTGCACGATAGAGAGCATCGTGGCCAACTGTGTCACAGTCTGGTACGTGAACTGTTCTGTTGCTGAGAGCAAGGCACTGCAGCGGGTGGTGAAAACAGCCCAGCGCATCACAGGGATTACACTCTCTTCCATTGAGGACATCCAAAAGAATCGCTGTCTGCGTCGAGCTCGCAGCATTATCAAGGACTCCTCTCACCCCGCTCATAGACTGTTTACTCTCCTGCCTTCCGGTAGGCGCTTCAGGTGCCTCCGGACAAGAACCAGCAGACTAGGAAACAGCTTTTTTCCCAGAGCTGTTTCATTATTGAACTCTGCTCCCCACTGATTCCACTACCCCTCATAACTTTAACGGTAATGCTGCTATTACATTGTTTACGTTGCACTACAGGGCTGCCATGCATGACTGAACTGTACACACCAGTACTTCATGTTATCTGCTCTATCGGACTGTTTACACACACATAGCATCATTTGCACTCTATACTGCTCACTTGCACACCAGGAATATTACACTGAATGCTCATTTGCACTAATGGACTACTCTCATAACTGCATTACCTCATCTACTGCACTGTAACTTTCATAACTGCATTACCTCATCTACTGCACTGTAACTTTCATAACTGCATTACCTCATCTACTGCACTGTAACTTTCATAACTGCATTACCTCATCTACTGCACTGTAACTTCAATAACTGCACCAACTTCTCTACTGCCCTGTAACTCATCTACTGCATTACTGAATCTATTGCATAACTAGCTGCATCTACTCATCTATTGCACTATAACTTCAATAACTGCATTAACTCATCTACTGCACTGTAACGTTAATAACCGCATTAAAGCATCTACTGCACTGTAACTTCAATAACTGCACTAACTCATCTACTGCACTGTAAATGTATAACTGCATCTACTCATGTATTGCACTATAACCTTCAATAACTGCATTAACTCATGTACTGCACCGTATCTTTAATAACCGCATCAATTCAATTCAAGTTTATTTATATAGCGCTTTTCACAATGTGTATTGTTTCAAAGCAGCTTTACAGGGGCAAACAGGTAAAACAGAAAAGTTAAAACACAGCACAGTGCATGGTATTTATACAACGAGTAAGATCATTCTAATAAATAATATCTAATTTCTAATTAAATAAATAAATGAATGAATGAAGTCTCCCGGTGAGCAGGCCAACATTCCACTCATCTACTGCACTGTAACTTTAAAAGCTAATGTCTGTAACTAATGCACACTCAAGTCACTTGCACTATTGTATAGTCTATATTGTTATCTGTTCATAACCACCTCTACATTAATGTTCACAGTACAGCACAGTACAGCACACAATATAAACAGAACAGCCTTCTGTTTATATTGTTCATAGTACATACCGACTGTCATATTTTCATAGTACATGCCCATTGTATAGTATTTTCCTAATATTGTATTCTGTATTTATTCACACTGTATATCCTGCACTTGCTAATTGCACTTCTGGTTAGACCTTAACTACATTTCGTTACACTGTACTTGTATATGTGTAATGACAATAAAGTTGAATCTAATCTAATCTAATCCTTGCCAGCTCCTTGTAGGTGTAGCTCTGTCTTGGATCGGGGGCCATCAGCCGGTTCAAGTCATCATCCAGGTGCTCACGGCTCAGGTCCTGTGATCCCTGGTCACCCCAGGCAGGAGGGCCTCTGTCATTGGGTGGCAGGGTTGGATGATCTGGACATGCTGTCGCACTGGGGTGAGAGAGAAGAGCACAAAAGGCCAATGAAAGTCCCTACAAGTTTAGTGTGCTCTACAACACTTATATTTCATGTGTTGTGCAGCTAACTGGGGTGAACAGTCAGTGGCGAAACTTAAACACCTATTCATCTTGGCGGTGAATTGGAAGTGTGGATAGTAGGTGCTTATGTGAGTATGTGGGCACAGGGAAAGAATCTGAGCAAATGTGTCGATGGGTTGAAACTTAGGGTGTCATTCAAATGACCAGGGTCAACCAGGGAAATCCCTGATGGCTCAGTCAGTTTCAGTCTTCTAGGAAACTGAAGGTAAAACAGGACATGATTAAATCAATAACAAAACAAAAATAGACACATAGAAAAGAGAATAGAGAGGTTTGCTTTACTTTGCTCAGCTGGTTGGCAACACTAGGGTTATGACGGGACCTGCAGGTAGGGGGCGCTATGATGTCATATAGCCTAGGGAGGCATTTAAGCTCAAAACAACATGGACAAACTAAACAGTTTAAAGTAGGGGAAAGGAGGGTTTGGACTTCTCTTTCTGCCTATAGCATCTCAGTAGGGGCTGGTACTTATTTAATAGACCTGGCCATGAAGTAAGGGCTTCCAGGTGGGTCCCAGTAAAGAAGGTCCAACTCTCCGGCCTTTCTGGACGCACAGCGGCAGACACCTCCGAGGAGAGAGCTGTCACTTCACTATCCCAGATGCCCTAGGGGAAGTTTTATCTATAGGGAAACACGAAGACTGAACAGGGCTAGAGTTGATGGCATAGCTGGAAATAAACAAAGGTCGAAGGTGCTGCTGATCTTCGGGGGAAAGTGGCAGTCGTCTCGGGGTCTCGTGGACGAGTACGTTGAGGGAATATCCGGGTCAGCGCTATAGCCAGCCGTATGAATCTGGTGGTCCAGTCCGTCCTTCAGCCTTCTGAGTCTAGGAGGAAGATAACATGAGACGTGAGTAAGTTACTCAGTAAGGTTGTGTAGATCAAGCTCCTCTTCCCTCAGAATGCCAACAGCTTTTATAGCTGTTGGGATTGTGCCTTTATCGACCGGCAGGTGTGTCTCATTGATTTCCCCCGTCTCCATGGCGATGCTGATTGCGCAACGGGTGACTCGTCACAGGTAAATACTTTCAAATTGCGAACTAGGAATTATTATCTAGCAAGGCAAATACGGTCGTAAATATGATTGGAAAAATTATGATTTGATCAGCCAAGAAGAACGCCGTGAACAGTCACCACGCAGAATTACAAGTTTTAAGTTTGGAAGATGTAACATCACAAGCGATATAATAACTGGCTGATTTGATCAGTTTACGGATAGAATTTAATCTAGAAGGATTCTTGCAGGGTTCAGGCAGGGTCTTGGAACCAGATTGGCCGTTGGAGAGAGTCGTCTGAAAGCCTGAAAGCGAGACCAAGAGAGAGAGTCAGCAATATCGTTGGTGTAACTTGGAATGTGTTCAGTGTAGGATCTGGTCGCACCAAAGGTGACCATTTGGGCATCGTAAAACAGCATGACCTCTCCGCAGGAATCTAATCGCCATCAGCAAGTCTGATCCAACTGCCCTCTCTTAAAGCATCCATCATTTGACCAGAATAGATTCCAATACACTCCACTGTACGTCAAAGGAGTCCCAACGGGTAGGACAGAGTGCTACCCCAAGCGAGAAGACCATATGGCTTAAAAAGGAATGCGGCCAATAGTTTCATTCATCTTGAATTTATCTTTCTTTCTCCTTAACCACAAAAGAATGGTCTAAATGGGTATACATCTCTTTTTCCAGATTGTATGCTTGTCCCCATGTTATTCGGCCTCACCTATAACCTCAAAAGCATTTGTGTTTGGTTGTAGTCTGAATATATTTACATTCCTGTACAAACTTCAGGTCAATGTACTTATAATCCTGGCATGTTTTACATCTAAATGTTTCTCTCTTCATTCCTTAAAATATGGTGTATAGCACAGTAATGTATTTTATACCATACTCATTTTATCTTATTCTAAGAGTATGACAGCCTCAAAGTCTAGGTGACCAGAAATGCAAATGAGGACAAAGAGACATTGATTTTGTGCCCAAAATCATCTCATCGCATTGGATTGCCCACCTTGGAGGGGCGTGAAACTCCTAGGCTTGAAACATCTGTGAACGGAGCAAACAATGCTCAAAAGCTTGTTCTCAAGCTCCTGCCTGGCACGTCATCGAGACCTGTCTCTCGCCTTGGAGACAGCTTCTTCAGGCCGTTTGCTTCAGCTAAATTCGTTCTACCTTCGTCAGCCAATCCGGTTCTACAAAATAATTAGACAGACTTACACGCTTGCTTTGAAACCATCAGGACTCTGAAAACCCTTTTCCACGCGCACAAGAACTTGTCCCAGCACACTCAGGAAGCCAATGCAAGTATCTCCACTATATTCTAAATAGCTGCGTTTAAGTAATCCCTTTTAACTAAGGAGACTGTCCTCGATGGTTCATGCAGATGTGAATAGCTGTTTGTAATACTGCCACTCGTTGCTTCGTCTACTTCTTCCATTTCTTTACTGCTTTTACGTTTCATGTGTTGTTTGTCAGCGTTTGTTATTTTTTAGTTAGACGACTTGTTTTCCGCCCTGCGATGGGTTGGCACTCCATCCAGGGTGTATCCTGCCTTGATGCCCGATGACTCCTGAGATAGGCGCAGGCTCCCCGTGACCCGAGGTAGTTCGGATAAGCGGTAGAAAATGGAATGGAATGGAATGGAGTAATCTAATGCGTTACTTTTTCTAAACCATTAATCAGATTAAAGTTATTTATCCAAGTCACTGTGTGTTACTATTTTTGTCATTTTCCTTAGTAAAAATATGTATTTTTTGCTATCTTCTTGCGTCTCAGGGATTGAAGTCACATAGCATTATGCGACAAGTCACGTTTTCAGCATGAGGACAATTCACGTGAAATATAAGCGGTAGAAAATGGATGGATGGATGGACTTGTTTTCCCTTTAGTGTGGTGAATAAAACCGCATTTGTCTCCAGCTCAAATTGTTTCTGTGAACAATTTGAAGCGGTACTGCAGTACAGTAAGAGTGTTATGATTCCAAGGCCAGGAAAGTAATATTTCTTAGAGTCGATATACGATCTGCTGATCACTCGCTGGACGAGTGCATTTAGTTTGTCGCTATTCTTAGGTCTACTGCATCAGGTAAAGTGTGTAAAAATACGTATGGTTAATCACCATTAACTCTTTCACCGTCATTGACGAGTTATCTCGTCATTTAAAAAAAACGCTTCCTCGCCAAAGACGAGTTATTACTGCAATCAGTGTTTGTACTGTTGTACAGCACGTGGCGCTATTGGACACCACTGGGAAAAAGTAAAGAATCTTGAACCTAGAACATATATGTTAATTATCTCAGCTGTTTGATCAAAATGATGCGTTTTTTATGAAACCTACCCACATCTACGGAGTGATAAAAACAAACAAATGAAGACAGAAGAATTTGTTTAAAAGCTGAGACTCTGTTCTTTCATTTGACATATTCTTTGTCCATATATTATTTACAGACAATTTACTGTGAGCCATTAAAGTTAGGTGAAAATGTTAAAAAACGCTGGCGTAGGCTGGCAACTTTTTTTAAAGAAGCTGGCGGCGAATTAGTTAATTATACGTATTTTACTGTGGTTAAACCCATAGTTTTCCCCGAAATACACTACATCAGCTTTAATAATAAAACTGTGAATAACCGACTGCCAGATAATCCTTCTCAAGATAGACATGATAACTTGACAGGGCAATCTTTCTTTATTAATTATAGCAACTGCCGCTTCGTTATAGCAAAATTGCGAGACCAAGCTGAACTTCATAGAATGCAGGCTACCGCTATGGGGTAAAGCTCATAAAGAGTGGACGAGGCGAGATTCGTCAAACCTTTGACCTTGAAAAAAAGCCCCGATACCAACGGGATTGGCGTCTGTGAAGGGTTCTAAAGTGACAGGTGATTCCTGAATGTCATTGTGGAAGAAGGAGAATCCGTTCCAGTTATCAAGCAGTGAGACCAGAATCTTAGATCTGATTAACATCCTTCCTCACAGTGAACAATGTCGTTTACAGAGTGGGCTACATTTAACAGATGAGAAATAAAACTCCTACCTTGGAATGATGCTCATAGCAAAATTTAGATGCCAAAGCAGGAAGAGCAATTCACGTTTAGTGACTGAGCGCGAACAGAGTCCATAAATGAACGAATTCTCGTGAGTCTCACATTAGGGAGAGAGGCTTGCACTATAATGTATGTTGGAAGAGCACTTCGCAGTACTTCGACCTCAGCGCAGTAATACCATCACTCCTGAAATGTCTTGGTTACGGATGTAACCTCAGTTACCTGATGAAGGGAATGAGATGTTGCTTCGAACCGAAAGATGGGGTTCGCCTTGAGAACCTATCAACTTCTGACTAGTTTAGAAAAGGCGAATGAAATTGGCGAATGAAATTTGCATGCCGGACTCCGCCCCCGGATATCCGGGTATAAAAGTGAGTGCTGCATTCATTCACCCAAGCCTCTCACTACTGCTACAGCAGGTGGCACGTGCTGTGGCATGAAGGACACAACGTCTCGTTCCCACCATCAGGGAACTGAGGATATATCCGTAACCAAGACGTTCCCTTTCTGTCAGCCTCGCGACGTTGTGTTGAACCGACAGATGGGGGTCTTATGGAAAACGCCACGGTGCGATGCCGTATGAGAGACCCCTTCCTACCATAGTGAGGCGTTTCATTGGTGACACCAACATGGTCTCGCTGTCAAGGGAGAGTTCATGGGAAAAATATGCGGACTGAAGTAGTTAATCGCAAGGTGGAGGTCCACCTAGGTAAGGTCATGGGTTACCAAGGTGGGAACCAATCATGAGGATACATGACATGGAATCACCTAAATGGGGTTACAACGTCAGATTGCACTAGGTCCGATTAGAGCTATGTGGTGGATAACTCAGTTGGTACCCGGCCTAAGGGGCTGGATCTGTGCAATGAGGCTCACTGGCGGGAAGGCGTACTTCTGCTTTCCAGGTGTGCACTAGAGCATCCGTGCCGAGGGAGTTTTCGGACAGGGAGTACCATAGCGGGCAATGAGTGGTGTCCTGGGAGGCAAACAGGTCTACCTGAGCCTGCCTGAACTGCACCCAAATGAGCTTGACTGCGCAGAATGGAGTCGCCACTCTCCGCAAGGCGTCGACTGACGAGAGGACAGTTGGCTGTCTGGTTCAGGTCGCATGGGATATGTGTGGCTCCCAGGGAGCGGGTCACCTGCTGACTACACAGAAGGAGGCGTTGGGCGATTCGTGTTAACTGGCGTAAGTGAATGCCACCCTGGCGGTTGATATACGCTATGGCAGTTGTGTTGTCCGACCGGATCAGCACGTGCTTGTCCTGCACGGGAGGTTGTAGCTTCAGTGCCTGTAGCACGGCCAACACCTCTAAGAAATTGGTATGCCATTGTGTGTCCTTTGCACACTGCACCCCAACCCTGCAGGGATGCGTCTGTCGTCACCCAGACGCACTTCATGACCTGCTCCGTAGAAAGGTAATTGAAGACCAAGGGGTTAGGGTGCATAGGCAGAGAGGCGTAATACCTGCTGACGGTGTGCCACACTCTTCACGGAACTCGACTCTATAGCCAGTGTTGGAGCGGTTTCATGTGCATCAACCCGAGGGGTATCACCCCCACGGAGGATGCCATTTGTCCTAGGAGCCTCTGCGTTTTAGGGGGATCGCTGACTGCCTGAATTGTTCCAGGCAGTTCAACACTGACTGAGCGCGCATTGATGTACTGCGCACTGTCATGGAGACAGAGTTGAGTTCCATACCGAGAAAGAGGATTGCTCTACGATCTGCTTCATCGACCTCCAGGGGGGTGGTTCAAAGGCTGGCAGTGCGGATCTCTCGCCGTGGGGAAGCTTCCAGGGAGGAGATCGGCTGTCATGACTTACATGCCTGGCGATGATGTACCACAACGCACCGTTGACTGAGAGTGCTGAGGGCTGCTAATTAGCCTCAACATTGTGTCTCGCCATGAGGCAACGATGAGTGGCCGAACACCGTCATGTAGAGCGGCTGTGAGAAACACCCAGAGAGAGAGGAAACTCTTCGAAGTGGGCTGTTGGGATGGGGCAGGACCCGTCCCGGATCGACCAACCAGCCATGGGATGGCTGGGGTCGGGCCCGAAGGTATTCTTGATCTGTACAACTGCTGATGGGGTGGTGAGTCTGAGTGAGGAGTGCGTCGAAGAGGACCAGGGCTAATGGGAAGCAGACGGTGCACGGGATCTTGATGGGTGAGGCCGGCAGGGGAAGAAAAGCTTGATAACCTCTGTCTGCTTCTTTACTGTCGAGAACTGCTGCTCGACAGTATCACCGAACAGCCCCCCTTGCAAGATGGGTTGGTGTAGAAGGCAAACCTTCTTAGCGTCATTCATCTGTGCAAAGTTCGGCCAGAGGTATCTCTCCTGGACCACTAGTGTGGACATCGTCTGACCCAGGGCCCGCGCGGTCAACTTGGTCGCCTGTGAGTGAGGTCGATGCCAGTGCAAAGTTCCTGCATAAGCGCTGGGTCGGTTTTACCCTAGTGGAGCTCTCTCAAAGCCATGGCTTTGAGAGAGCTCCACTAGGGTAAAACCGACCGCATCTCCCACAGCCAGGATCATCGTATCAGGGCCGCTTCCTACTTACCGACGAGGGAACGAAAAGTTCAGTAGACTATTTACGCTTAATAATTGGTTAATGTCATGGTGTATTGAACAGAAGCTGCTCTTTGTAAATAATTTTGATCTGTTCTAGGAGCGACCAAGACTCTTCCGCCCCGACGGGCTGCACCCCAGCAGCATTGGAGCGGAAATTCTGTCTGACAACATCTCAAAGACGCTACGCACCATTTGACTAGTAAGTACAAATTTTAACCATAGACTGTGTTGCTCTCACTCACCTGTTAAGAATGTTACTGCTTCCAAATACATAGAGACTGTGTCTGTCCCCCGAATAATACAACCAAATAATAATTTATTTAAAAGTCAGAGAAAAAATCTTATCATGATTAAACCAAAAGACAATATATTTAATGAGCAAAACCAACGCCTAAAGTTTGGGCAACTTAATATTAGATCACTAAATCCAAAGGCATTTATTGTAAATGAAATGATCACAGACAACAGTTTTGATATACTTTGCCTTACTGAAACCTGGCTTAAGCCAAATGATTACTGTGGTCTAAATGAGTCTACTCCACCAAGCTACGGTTATATTCATGAGCCACGTCCGGTTGGTCGAGGTGGTGGTGTCGCAACAATCTTTAGAGACTTTCTTACCGTTACTCAGAGAACAATGCATACATTTAAATCATTTGAAGTGCTTGCGTTGAACATAACTGTTCCAAATAAAAGTAAAAAACCATTGGTCTCTCTTACATTGGTTACTGTGTATAGACCTTACACTATAGGCCTTACACTAATTTTCTGAGAGAGTTCGCAGACTTCTTATTGGATCTATTGGTTAACGTCGATAAAGTACTGATTGTTGGAGATTTTAATATCCACGTAGATATTGCTAACGATCCATTAGCTGTGGCGTTTAAAGAACTACTAGACTCTTGTGGTGTAACACAATACATCAATAGACATACTCATCGCCTTAATCATACCCTAGACTTGATTATATCTCACAGAGCCGATCTAACCAATATCGATGTTATACCTCAAAGCGACGATGTTTCCGATCACCATCTTATAACATGTACACTGCGCACTGCTGAAATCAGTTGTATATCTCGTTATCGACAGGGTAGAAGAATCACCTCAACTACTAAAGATAGTTTTGTAAAGAACTTGCCAGATCTGACTCCTCTAATAACCTTTCCAACTAATATAGAATCGCTCGATGACATGACACGCAACATGGGCACTATTTTCTCTAATACATTAGAAGTGGTCTCACCTATGAAGTCAAAAAAGATTAATGAAAAGATCATCACTAGATCATCAGTATAATAACACCACTCGCGCCCTAAAAAGAGAAACGCGTAAACTGGAGCGAAAATGGAAACAAACCCAATTAGAGGTCTTTAAAATTGCATGGAAAGAGAGTGCAAGCTGTTACAAAAAGGCACTAAAAGCAGCAAAAGCCGAGCACTTCCGTAACCTCATAGAAAATAACAAAAACAATCCAAGGTTTTTATTTAGTACAATTGCTAAACTAACAAACAAAGAGACTCCACCTGACCTGGGTATTCCGCCGCACCTTGGTAGCAATGAATTCATGAAGTTTTTTACTGAGAAAATCGAAATAATATGAGACAACATAGCTAAAACCAAACCTCCAAGTGTGTCGTAAGAATTAGTTTCAACCGTCACCCAAAAAGAAAAGCTAGAGTGTTTTTCTCCTATAAATCAGGAAGATTTAATTAAAATTATTGCAACATCCAAACCGACGACATGCTTATTAGACCCCATTCCTACTACTTTAATAAAAGAGTTACTACCTGCTGTAATTGAGCCCATTTGTAACATAATCAACTCGTCAATTAATCTAGGACATGTCTATAACACATCTCAATAAAATGGAAGGAAGGAGTCGGGAACCGGCAAACATTTAAACATTTAATAAATTAATATAACAGCCGGCGGCCCCTCACGGACGACTGCCGGCGAACAAAACATGAACATAAATATAAATACAAACATAACATAAGTTCGGGCCCGGTCCTCTCTCTTCGACGGTCCGGTCGCTCGTTCCTTTTATGCTCCCATCTCCTACGTGATTCGAGCCCGGTGTGTAGGAGATGGGAGCATAAAAGGAACGAGCGACCGGACCGTCGAGGAGAGAGGACCGGGCCCGAACTTATGTTTGTATTTATATTATGTTTTGTTCGCCGGCAGTCGTCCGTGAGGGGCCGCCGGCTGTTATATTACTTTATTAAATGTTTAAATGTTTGCCGGTTCCCGACTCCTTCCTTCCATTTTATTGAGATGTGTTACAATGTCCCAGGACGCTTTAAACTGGCTGTAATTAAGCCTCTTATCAAAAAACCAAACTTAGACCCCAATGAACTTGGAAGTTATAGACCGATTTCAAATCTCCCGTACTTGTCTAAAATACTAGAAAAAGTAGTGTCAACTCAACTGTGTACCTTCCTACAAAATAATGACATGAACGAAAAGTTTCAGTCTGGCTTTAGACCGCATCAAAACACTGAAACTGCGCTCGTTAGAATTACAAATGACCTTCTTATTGCATCAGATAAAGGTAACATCTCACTCTTAGTCCTGCTTGACCTTAGTGCTGCTTACAATACTGTAGACCATAAAATACTACTAGATCGTTTACACAATTATACCTGTATTCAACTCAACTCAACTCAACTCAACTTTATTTATATAGCGCTTTTTACAATTTTCATTGTTACAAAGCAGCTGTACATTCAGGGACAGGAACTGCAATGATTCAGATCTTACTTAACAGACAGGTATCAATATGTCCATTTAAATGGGAAATCGTCAAATCTTATGCAATTAAATTATGGATTATCTCAGGGATCGGTTTTAGTACCCTTGCTTTTCTCCATATACATGCTGCCCCTCGGCAACATTATTAGAAAACATGGAATTAGCTTCCACTGTTATGCAGATGATACTCAGCTATATATCTCATCAAGACCAGATGATTCCTTTAAGCTATCCAAACTGGCAGAGTGCATCGAGGACATAAAACATTGGATGACTAGTAATTTCCTCCTAAACTCTAGCAAAACAGAAATATTACTTATAGCACCAAAATCAAGTAAACAGAATATCTCCGATTACAGCCTGCAAATTGAAAGTTTGCAACAAATTGAAAGTTTGAACTGTTACTTCAACAAATACAGTTAAAGACCTAGGCGTTATATTAGACGGCAATCTGTCATTTAAAAATCACATCTCAAATATCACAAAAACAGCCTTCTTCCACCTTAGAAATGTTGCCAAATTACAATATAGTTTGTGTGTTGCAGACGCAGAAAAGCTTATTCATGCATTTGTGACCTCACGGCTTGACTATTGTAATGCTCTACTTAGTGGTTGTCCTGTATCATCGATAAACAAACTACAGTTAGTTCAGAATGCAGCTGACAGAGTTCTTACTAGGTCAAGAAAATACGATAACATAACCCCAGTTTTATCATCGCTTCACTGGCTACCCATTAAGTATCGTATTGATTTTAAAAAAAAAATAATTACTTACAAAGCCCGGAACGGTTTAGCACCTACTTACTTAACCGAGCTTTTATCACGTTACAACCCATCATGCTCTCTTAGATCTCAAAACTTAGGACTTTTGACAACACCTAGAATAACAAAATCCACCAAAGGGGGACGAGCTTTCTCATATGTAGCACCTAAACTCTGGAATAGCCTTCCTGATACTATTCGAGGGTCAGACACACTCTCCCAATTTAAATCTAGATTAAAGACACATCTTTTCAGCCAAGCTTTCACTTAATGCATAGTTAATGAACAGAAGCTACGCTAATTATTCTCTTTATTCTCTTTCCGCCTCTGCCTCCGGATGCCCATCCCGAGGTAGGAAGAAGTTCCACCATGTCCAGACGACCAACAGATGCCCATCCCCAATTTGAGATTACGCCAGCTGCAGCTGCAGACTGACTGACCAGTCAGTCACCCCATGGTCAGTCAGTCTGCAGCTGCAGCTGGCGTAATCTCAAATTGGGGATGGGCATCTGTTGGAATTGCCTTACCATCTAAGGCAATTCCACCACCAGCCAAGAGAAATATGGCTGTCCATCGGACCATCCAAGCTCAGACCACTACATCCCCAGCCAAGAGCAAAGACGGACTATTTGTCTTATTAATGCTGAAGTTACAATATTTGGTATTAAATGCTAAACTAAAATCACATGTCACCAGTTTGAGTGCAGCTATGACAGATCTGGCCCTCCCGGTTGAGCCTGGTTTCTCCCAAGGTTTTTTTCTCCATTAATCAATCATTGGAGTTTGGGTTCCTCGACACAGCAGGGCAGTATTGGCCTGCTCACCGGGAGACTGCATTCATTCATTTATTTATTTAATTAGAAATTATATATTATTTATTTGAATGATCTTACTCGTTGTATAAATACTATGCACTGTGCTGTGTTTTAACTTTTCTGTTTTTCCTGTTTGCCCCTGTAAAGCTGCTTTGAAACAATACACATTGTGAAAAGTGCTATATAAATAAGCTTGAATTGAATTGAATCCTGCAGGTCCATCAGGCCAGGGCATTTAAGAGAGCTCCACGAGGTTAAAACTGACCCAGCGCGTTTCCAGGTCGTTACCGAGTTCCTCATGCACTTCCCGGAAAGATTGTACTTGGTGCAGGCACAGCACGCAAACCCGAGGCACCATGTATCCGACCGCGAGCGCTGACAGAGGCAGTTCCAAATCTCACGTCGGCCCGAGAAAGCATGGCTGACATTTCGACATCTGCTTCTTCCTGAGCTCAACCCACCGGAGGAGGGAGCTGCAAGGAATCTTCGGAGACAGATGTCAGTAAGTCACCCTCCGGTGCTTTAAGGGACACCTCTTCATAATCACGCACCTTTTCCAAATACGTGTTTGAGGAACAAGACGGTGGGAGTCGCAGCAGGAAGGGACAGTCCGCTGCATCACGTCGTGAGAATCCAGCAGTAATTCGGCGTAAAGTTTGAAGTCTCGACGTCGATCATGTGTGAAGTCTCCAGGGAACAATAGGTGAATGAATGCAGCACGCCTTACCCTTTTATACCCGGATATCCAAAACAAATATATTTTCTAATCTAGTTGAAGTTTATAGGTTCTCAAGGGCGAACCCCATCTGTCGGTTCAACGCAACGTCGAGAGACAGACGGAAAGGGAAATACCATTTTTAGTTGTTTATCAGATGTTTTTACACAGCAAATATTTTCCAGATCTTTAGCAGACACATTACAGACGGACCTGCCCTGAAAGCAAGCAACCATCAACAATTTTAAACATTGATTCAATGTTAATGGCATTGAATCTATATCACTTTTGCACCAGCAATTAATGGTGACAATTGTTTTTTGTGGTCATCAATGTATCTACATTTTTTGTGGCAAAAAGTGCTACGATCCAGTTGGATCCGGAGATGATTGCGATAACCTAGTTATGACGTTACCTAAATAATTTGTTTTATTATCAATACTGTGTGATATGTATTGCAGATGAGCAAACAATCATAAAAATATGTCTTGCATATATGAAGGCAGACATCAAATAGATATCTCAAAGAGATATCAAGGTATGGGTACACTTCCGGGCATATGTAGATTCACTAGAGAAGTAGAAGGCATCCCTCTCTTCTGATTACATAGACAATCATTACAGAAATACTGAAACCGGCCTGTCAGGTTCCACATGACTAATGTAAACATCAGTGATGCCGGTAACGCGTTACTTAGTACACGTTACTCTTATCTGATCACATTTTTCAGAAACGAGTAATCTAACGAGGGGGGCACGGTGGCTTAGTGGTTACCACGTTCGCCTCACACCTCCAGGGTTGGGGGGTTCGATTCCCGCTTCCGACTTGTGTGTGTGGAGTGTGGAGCATGTTCTCCCCGTGCCTCGGGGGTTTCCTCCGGGTACTCCGGTTTCCTCCCCTGGTCCAAAGACATGCATGGTAGGTTGATTGGCATCTCTGGAAAAATTGTCCGTAGGGTGTGAGTGCGTGAGTGAATGAGTGAGTGTGTGTGCCCTGCGATGGGTTGGCACTCCATCCAGGGTGTATCCTGCCTTGATGCCCGATGACTCCTGAGATAGGCGCAGGCTCCCCGTGACCCGAGGAAGTTCGGATAAGCGGTAGAAAATGGAATGGAATGGAATGGAGTAATCTAATGAGTTACTTTTTCTAAACCATTAATCAGATTAAAGTTATTTATCCAAGTCACTGTGTGTTACTATTTTTGTCATTTTCCTTAGTAAAAATATGTATTTTTTGCTATCTTCTTGCGTCTCAGGGAGTGAAGTCACATAGCATTATGCGACAAGTCACGTTTTCAGCATGAGGACAATTCACGTGAAATAGCCCCTACCACGCAGCGACACAAACGTAAACAACAATGGAGGGAGAAGAGAGATGCGCATTTCTAGCTGGAAAT
Source organism: Triplophysa dalaica (assembly GCF_015846415.1). Taxonomy (NCBI): domain Eukaryota; kingdom Metazoa; phylum Chordata; class Actinopteri; order Cypriniformes; family Nemacheilidae; genus Triplophysa; species Triplophysa dalaica. The sequence goes on along the minus strand of NC_079546.1, from coordinate 14,459,412 downwards.
ACAGTCACGAGTTTGTGTCCGCTAGATGACAATATTAAGGTTTGTTGTACTCTCTGTGCTGGTGACAAAGTGCTATCTAGCTACAAAAACACTATGTCAAATTTGAAGAAACAAGTGGAGTCGCAGCACTGCACAGACCAATTTAAAGAGCAAGTCCAACCAGGTGGTGCGAAGCAGAGAGCAGCAGATCGCCTACCACCAGAACAACAAATGCTGGACTTTGGTGCAAAAACAGTAAGTGGGGGACAGTTGAAGAAGATGATTGGGCAGTAGTGATGCGCGGATGGAGTTTAAATCCACGGGCGCTGCGGATGATCCGCGGGTCGGGTGATAAAAAATACATTCAGATTAATTTGCGGGTGGGTCACGGGTGGATGATCTAATACACAATATTAACAACATTTCTCTAAAAATACGAATGTTTTTTAAATGCATTTTTCATCAGGCGCTAATTTGCATTAATTTAAAAAAAATGCGTGAGTGTGTGGTGGCGGTAGAGGACGGTCTATTTCTTAAAGCAGAAATGGAGGCAAAACAGATCCGAGAGAAATGTAAAAAGGGAGAATTAAAAAGAAAAAAAAAAGGTAGAAAAGAAAAGTACCGTGTGGGAGCGTTTTAGCGAAGTGGTTTTAACCAGGATGAATCAAGTACTGGGTAGATAATATGCAACGACTGTGAGGCACTGTATGTATATGAAAGGCATAAGACTGGTACCTCTAAAATGGTACATCATGTGTGTGCTAAATCGAAATATAAGATTTAAGTATTTATAAACAAAGACAGTGCTAGAAAATGCCCTTAAACACGATTGACATGCTCTCTTTTCGTGCGTTTTACACTTGTTTTGTAAATCACTCCTTGCTACTCTAATTCTGTGAACAACAGGTTCAATGTTCATAAAACATGTAAAAAAAAAGAAATTACATTTATAAATAATTTAGATTATAAATAGTAGGTTTTGCCATTATTAAAGTGTTAACAGTTAAATATGTCAGGTCAAGAAAAGCTGTTTTTTTATTTTTATAAAAACAAGTATTTACATTAAGTGAAATCAAGAAAATCAGTCTTTATATTATTTTTAATTAAAACATGTTTTTTTTCAGGAAATAGTCTTTAAATTCAACTTAAAATGTCAGGAGATACATTGTTGACATTACTGTTAAAAATACACTTCCAATAAAGGGAGTGTTGGCAAAACCGATTGTCATTTTTATGTTAGAGGGGGTGTTGGCGGCAGCTGCTGAATGTAACTGATAAAGTAACGTGTAATCTAATTAGTTACTTTTAAAATCCAGTAATCTGTACAGTAACTAAATTACTTTTTAGAGGTATAATCAGTAACCAGTAATAAGATTACTTTTTCAAAGTAACTGTGGCAACACTGGTAAACATATCTGCAAGATTGTATGCATTGCACTGCGTGTTTGTTTTAACAGCCAATTTGACTTAGACAATGCAATTTTATAGGTGGAGTAACAGGTTGCTATTTGTGGAATGTGTGTAACATCACATTAGTTTCTTGTCATTTCAATCGACAAGACAATTACAGTCCCATCTTTATTATTTTTTTATGTATTACATTTTATTTAATTGTTTTTTTTTGTTTATTAATGGCAATCTGTAAAAAAAGTGATTTAATTAAAAGTTGATTTTATTTATAAACGAAGATACCATAAATTCGTCAAGTAAGAGGTTCTGTAAGTAACAATCAAGTAGATCAGTTATAAAAAATAAACAAAGAGACAAATGAAAAATACAAAAGAATTAAAGAAGCAATGTGGAGAGTTTAGCGGTATCTAGTGGTGAAGTTGTGAATTTAATGTTTTTTAAATCCAATGCAACTTCATTGTCAAAGAAACCAATGCAAATTGACTTTCAACAAGTTCGATAGGCCATGTGGACAGTCAATCATTCAAATCAGATTCTATTCGGATACACAAATAACACAGTCTAAACAAAAAGGTTTTACAAAACAAACAAAAATATGACAATTTATGAACATTTACATTTACATTTATCAGAGGGTTTTATCCAAAGCGGCTTACATTGTATTATCCTATGCATTTATACATAGGTTTTTGCAATCCCCTGGGATTGAACCCACAACGCAATGCTCTTACCGCTGAGCTACAGGAAAGTGTTTACATGTACAAGTGTTCTTGTCTGTTGATATCAGTATTTATTATTTCTTATCTTACTTAAATGCTATACTGTAGTGTAAACAGATTGTACACAGCAGCACCTACTTGTCCATAGATTTGAAAAATGCACACTGTATTTTTTCCTTTTGAAATCTTTGGTCTAAAATCAAAGAGATACATACGATCAATATCAATTTGAACCAACCAAAATACCTGATAATTTATACTGGTGTGAAATCTCTACGGATAAACAAATCTAGTTAAAATTAATGTTTTAATGATTTTGGCTTACATTGACCATTGTCACATTATTTTGTGTCAATTATGCCATGCATAAAGAAGACTAAGTGAAAAATCTGAGCAGCACAAACTTAAGTAAGCTCCAAGTAAAAAAATACTTGTTTAATATTGGACAGGAGCAGAAATTGTCTTAATTTTCCTGTTTTTAAAGACCACATCCTGCTGGACAACTTTCTAAGTGTGTTGCCGACCAGGGTCCAGCTGCAAGAAACCCTTTAAGTTAAAAACACCCTTAATTCTAATTGTAACAATGGAACAACTGCGGGTTTTCCTATTTTAAGGGGTTTCTTGCAACTTGCTGTATGGCTGTCCAAACTCAGTCCAGGAGGGCCACTGTCCTGCAGTTTTTATCCCCTACTAGTTATATTATTAGATCACAGAGTGTCGCTTTACCATCCAAAGAAAGTCTAAACCCAGGATAGAGAGGCTGAGCGAATGTGGTGTGGATGCTGTGGATGTGGGTCATTGTGTCAGAGATGCTGTAGAAGGACAAAATTCCTGCTCTGTGATCCACATACACTCCTATTCTACTGTAGCTAGACTCTACAGAGTAATCTGTCCATTCATTGTTGTGCCAGAATGATAATCTCTTAGAAGAGCAGGACAAACCCCAGGACTGATCATTAAATCCAAATCCAGACTCATCAATCTCTCCCTTCCTACTGATGCTCTTATATGACACTGATATACACACACCACCACTCCAGTCAACCTCCCAGTAAGAGCGTCCACATACACTCTCTCTACACAACCCTTGTAGCAAAGCATCAAATCTGTCTGGATGATCAGGATACTGCTGGCCTGTTTCAGTAATGGTGATCGTTCTGTTTTCCCACACGGAAATGTAATATATGTAGACATATGGAATCTACATATATTAAATATATTCACATAGAAAGTGAAAACATATATATATATATATATCTCCCCATATATAAATCCTATTTGAAAATGGAACAATTTCATATATTGACATATAAACAATTATCATATAAATACATATATGTATAATGCATAAATGGTACATAAACAATTATTCATATATGTGGTATATATGTATCTCTTTAAATGTTTCATATAAAAATTACACATATATGCTGATTATATTTCTTAAATACATGTAACATATATATGCCATTTTATACAGAAATTACACATATATGCATAGTATATTGCTTACATATATGTGACATATATATGCCATATTATTTATTTTATGTAGAAATTATACATATATGCTTATTATATTTCTTAAATCCATGTAGTATATATTTGTCATTTTATATTTTTGTATATAAATTATACATATATGCTTTGTATATTGCTTATATACTTGTGGATATATGTCCCAAATATGTATTTTTATAGTTTTGGTATATATTTTACAATATATATTGGAATAATGACTATTTTGGATTAATGTATGATGTCAATAAACAAATTAAAAAAACATCCGTTTTGAAATTTAATTGCGTACATTCTTTTAAATTTAGCCTTAAATATAGCAAGACTTACGCCTTAAAAGTTAGTCCAAAAACAGTGCAAAAACAGTTAAACCAAGTTTATTAACACAAATATTGATTTAATATTGAAAATTTAAATATGGATCTAAACAGAAAAAATACAGTAAAACAGTAAAACTTTTTTATATAGTTTAATTTAAAGAGAAAAAATAGAAACAGAATTAGAACACAACTCAACACTGAACATACAATAAAACACCACAAGCTCAGAAAATCTAAATCCACCAAAATGCATAACTATATTTTAAGTCTGTTGGGTCTTCTTGCATAACCGCAACTCCGTGACCTTTTGATTTATTGCGGTTCCTATCTGACCTCTGGTGGTACCAGGAAACTTCTGGATTACTGCATCTGTAATAAAGGCAAAGAAATGCATTTTAGTTTAGTAGCATTTATCTACGAACATCTAAATTAAAATCACCTCAAACTAACTAAATTAGCACAAAACATTTTTTTTAAATGAAACCAATTTACCAGGTAATATACATACTCATTATTGCATTAATTTTATCTCTGTCCAGTGCCTCTTTTGTTTCCTCAGAGTTAGCATTCCTAGACTTGCCACCTAAGAAAAAACATAATAGAGATTAGAATGAAATAAGAATTCTATATAAGAACTAATTCCCAGTCCATCCAAGATGCAGTGACAATTTTTCTAGTCTTAACCAGACGAGTGGGAGAGTCTGTACATTATCGCTCATTTTATTATAAATGGCGTTCAGTTTACTGCAAATGATGATTCATTCACTTCACAAGACTTCAGTAAAAGTCAGTGTAAATAAAGAAAATAAACAACATGTTTTTATTTTTGGGTGAACTATGGCTATAACCCAACTCCTAGGGAAATGCGATCGCTATTTGAAGTAGGGATGTTAATGATTAATCGAAAATCGGTTAATCGTCGATAATGAACATCTGAAATTTCAACTTTTCTTTTTTGATTCTTTACTAAAATACTTAAGATCTAAATTTCATTATATTTAATTGCCAGAAAATTTATATTAATTACACAGACACATGCATGACCAATGACATACCTCTGAGATTGCTCTTTAGAAGCACCTCAATGTCAAAAACCCCAAGAAGAAGCATCCGTGCCATGGTTGTAGGGCTGTTGGCATGGCTTGCTGACCACAACACATTTCTGGGCACATAAACTCCTGAGCCAGGGTGAATTTCAAGCTGTGGGGAGGGGACATACACTAACATTATAAAGCAATATTAAACGTTATAAAAGTTATATCTAAAAATAGCCCAGGGCAAAAGTTTACATTCACTTGATTGTTAATATTTTTTGATGTTATCCATTTAGTCATTTGGCAGACGCTTTTATCCAAAAACATATTCGATTGTTCCGATTGTTATCCGAACAATCAATTAAAATATTTTCTTTTTTTTAAGCATTTCTGTATATTTGACACATGTTCAGCAGTTCCTTTATGATGTTAAGATTAATCTTTTTATTTTGAGGACAATCAAAAACTTTGACACGACTACTACAAAATATATAAAATGTTAGTGATGATCGTGAAGTCAACACCTTTCATTTAAAATCAGGTGGGTGTAAGCATCTAAAAATTGTTTTATTGTAAACTTTTATAGTTTATGAATGACACTACTTAATTAAATGATAAAATACATTAACAAAACAATAATTTACACCAGTTATCATTATTATTCCCACCTGACATTAACTCAATCATGTTGCCTTTATGAACATCACTTAATGTGGTTTAGCAAACAGCATACTTACATTTTCCGGTAAGGAAGAAGGCAATGCCATTTGTTTTTGTGAGCTCTGTTCATTGGCTTCAAGCCATTGCCCCAGCTTGCACATCGTGTTGAGAAGTTTTGGCATTTCTAGGGAGCAAAACAGTTCAAGCTGATTTAGAGTAGGGCAAACTTATGTGAAATGCATAATGTTAATATTTATCATCAACCTTAAGAACTTAATATTCAGAAATAATGTAATAAACACTTACGACTGACAACATTTGTTTTCAGATTTTCTAATTCATGTCTCAGGACTTCGTTTTCTGCCTTTAATTGTCCTATTATGTCGGCAAGAGGAGAAGCAGGCGACAATGAGGGAGGTGAAGCTGGTGGTGCTGAGGAAGGTGCAGCTGGACATTTAGGAAGTGGTGATTTGGTAGATGAGCCAGGCGAAGGTGGAGCTGAGGAAGGTGTAGTTGGACATTTAGGAAGAGGTGGTGTGAGAGAAGCTGAGCCAGGTGAAGTTGGAGCAACTACAGTTGCGGCAGATGAGATTAGAGGAAGTCCATGGTGTACTTTTATTTTTTCCAAAAGCTCCTTGTCCAAATTTCCAACACTAGCTTGCTTCTATATAAAACATGACAGAAAAAAATATATTCAAGATAAAAACAGACATAAATAAAAAATGTCTTAAAATCATACAAAATAAAAACAAAGAGCTGAAAAATTTAAATGATGACATCACACTCTCTGATTAATTTTGCCTCCATTGTCAAAAAGTAGATGAGATAAATTGCTTTTTACAACCAAGAACAATATAACAAATAAAGACCTCAACAAACACTAATTGTGTAATATCATTTCTTGGACCACTTTACAAATTAAGAGGCGCGTAGTACGGTTCGGGACATTTTAAGCTGTCTAATTTTTCACCTTTAATCAATTAATTAGCATACAGGGAATCAAAGCACAACATCTGCAGCTATATGATTAGACTTCTTTAGCAGAGAATTAAGATCAGCTTACCCAAAACTCAAAAATAATAGCAGGGAGACATTTAAACAGGTAAACAGATATGTGGACTTGTATGTTAGCTTTATATGCAATAAGTAAAAACAGACAGCAACATAACTCTAACCGACTGCTTGTATTGACTGTAAAAACGTAGTTATTAAGTACGCTTAACTCTGGATACTTTATTTTAAGTACATAATTTCAAAATGAAGTAAAAGATTTGCAAATTAATACAACAATTTTGTTTTATTTTATCTTCAAGAAACAATTTTACAGCCAATGTTTTAATACTTAGTTAAAAAAATCTTGTAACCTTTTTGGGGCTAGATGGTCTGTTGTTACCGGTCTCCTCTTCAGCAAACCTAGGGTTTGGCCTGTATTTTCTTTTGGTCAGAAGTTTTGGACTGGAATGATGTTGTGTTCTCATTATTTTTTCAAGGGTGGACTGTCTCTCTGTGGGAAAAAAAGTGAATGTAAATTGTAAAACAAAAGTAACTAACAACTAAAGCTAAGAGAGACAATGACAACAATATATTTGTAATCCTGTAACGTTAGGTGTGGTTTAAGGATTAACTTTTATATAAAACATCATTGACTAGGTTAGGCTTAAAGCGCTGCTCAGTGTAGTGTACAGACGTTATGCACATGTAATGGATCCACAAGAAATATTGATTGACCCCGACATCGCCGCTACATTTAAACTGACTTTAAAAGATATTATTCAAGAATTCACGGCAGTGTAATCTACTCGTTGTTAGCTCTTAAACACTAAACACACTAGAAAATAAAAATGCAACGCACATAGTATGCCATATTGCATGCTTAACCCAGTAACAGTTAAACAGGATAGATGTGCTCCATAATACGATTAAACTTCGATCTGATCAAAAGGCAACATAAATGACTCATGCATTTCAGCGATTGTTTAAAATTGATTATCTGAGCAATCTCAATATGTGAACAATTCAATTATAATGAGAGTTAATAAATTACGTACCTGCAATTTTATGCACCGTTGCCTCGTACAACGGCCATCCGCCTTTAGGTTTTTTTTTCAATCCGCCTCTCCACTCAATCAAATATACAGATGTTTCGTCCAATCCGTCTAAGAAATCATTTTTGTCGAAGTTCTTGATTTGTGTTGTTGAAACAATGCTCCAACTTTCATTATCCGTTTCTTCTTTCCACTCCACAAGGGCGAACGACATGTTCATCTTCCGTTAGGCTCTATCCTGAATGCGCGCATTTGGCTGAGGCGTTAGTTTACCTTTGAATTTTGGCGCGCATATTTAAAATAGGCAGCAGGATATGACGCAACACTGGGAATTAAAGTGGAACGCACAACGCAGCCTACATGCAAGGCCTAAAATACTGAAAGTGTTACAAATCTTCTGCACTGTTTTGGACAAATCTAAAAACTTTAACCAGCAGCCAAAAAAACATGAAATAAATCTACAAAATTAAAAAATAAGTAATATTATAATTATTTGTTAGGGTTACACTGCATATGTTTCAAGAAAAGTATTTTGAAACAATACAATTAGCAGCACAACCATTAATATATTTAATGAACTGTATCTTTTATATCCATTAAACCCTGCCAAGCATTATTTACATATATGTAATATCTGAATACAGTGTGTGCGTGCGTGCGTGCGTGCGTGCGTGTGTGTGGTCCTGGGGAAATCTGTAGTGTGGGGACAAAGTTTCCACACAAAGATGGCAAGATCGAAAATTGTTGTCTGTATGGGGACATTTTTTGTCGCCATAAGAAACAAGTCTACAAATCATATAGAATTATCTTTTTTAAATCTAAAGAAGCGGAATGTTTTCTGAGATTCTTAGGTGTAGGGGTAGGGATAGAATATACAGTTTATACAGTATAAAAACCATTACGCCTATAGAATGTCCCCATAAAACATAGACTAAAACATAGTTTCCATGATGTGAGTGGCCTGTGTAAAAAGATGATCTCAACATGCGACACAGATTTACAAGGAATTCATATACTTTCATTTTTACAACTTTGTCTGCAGATAAAGTGTGCATAAAGTTATGATGCTTTTTATTGTGCAGCGGTATACCTGTTGCATCTGACAAGGATGGCAGTTGTAGCCAGTTGAAGTGTTGTATACAGAAAGTCATTTGTAAAGGCAAACTGCTTAATTTGTAATAGAAAATATATGGTTGTACCATACAAACCTCTATGTGACTTGAAAACTTTTACATTCCAAGTAAGTGCTGTTGTACTATTATATGTCTGTATGACATATATCGTTTGTTGCTCTATGTAAGTCGCTTTGGATAAAAGCGTCTGCTAAATGACTAAATGTAAATGTAAATATGTAGTTGAAAAATTAATATTAGTTTTAGTATATACTATACTAGCCTAAATTATCTACTATGTTGTCCAGCGCAAAGGTTTTCTTTGAGATAAATGCTTTAATCTCAGTGTTGCAAAACACAGTGCCTTTTCTAATAGGCCTAAATATAATTTAACCACAATACTCTTTTGTATTTGGTATGTCAAGTAAAAGTATTAAGCCTATATAACAAAATTAATAATCTGAAAGGCTGCGGGTCCGGATGGTATTCCAGGCCATGTACTCAGAGCATGCGCATGCAACTTTTTGGGGTTTTCACAGATATCTTCAACCTCTCCCTCTCTCTGTATGTGGTTCCTTCATGCTTCCAAAAATACTCCATACTCCTCAGGCTGTGTTCTCAGCCTACTCCTGTACTCCCTGTACACACACGATTGTGCAGGTACACACAGCTCCAATTTCATAGTAAAATTCGCTGACATCACAGTGGTAGGCCTGATCACCGACAACGCCGAGACGGCCTACAGAGCGGAGTTGCACACACTGACAAAATAGTGTCAGGAGAACCACCTCTCACTCAACATCGACAAGACCAAGGAGCTGCTGGTGGATTTCAGGAAACAGAGCAGAGAACGCATCCCCCTCACCATTGATGGGACACCTGTGGAGCGGGTCAACAGCTTTAAGTTCCTCGGCGTCCACATCACTGAGGACATGGTCTGCTCACACAGAGGCAGTGCTTAATAAGGCACATCAGCGCCTCTTCTTCCTCAGACGCCTGGGGAAGTTTGGAATGAGCTCCAACATCCTCAAATCATTCTACACCTGTACTGTGGAGAACATCCTGACTGGCTGCATCACTGCCTGGTATGGAAATAACACTGCTGGCAATGCGAACTGCCTTCCACATTGTAGGAGGTGAGCTTAGCTCCCTCCACGACATCTACATCAGTGACTCCAGCAACTCGTCCCACAGACTGCTTTCTCTGCTACCATCAGGCAGATGTTTCCGCAGTATTTGATCCCGCTCTAGCCGACTGAGAGACAGCTTTCTTCCTTAGGCTATCAGGTTAATGAAAAGCTAGAAATGATACTCTTACACACCCCACTATATCTTTCGCCATACATTGCACTTCACCTCATTTCAACATACTGGACTCTACAGCAGCACACACTGCACTTTAATACAATTATATATCCATATCACTGAAATACCATCCATGCGCATCATACTGCATTGCATATATTATATATAACACTGTACTGTTAAGTAGGTCAGCCGTATACTATGTATACTAAGCTATACTTTTCATTGCAATCTGTATATTGTCCATATATGTAAATTGAAAATGTATATTGTCTTTTATGTTAATTAAATTCTGCGCTGTCTGGAGCCCGCTCTAAAGAATTTCACTCACTACAGCACATGTGTTGTTAGTGATGTGACAATAAAGGAATTCTGACTCGGATTCTAATAATATTAAATGAAATAATAATAATGGATTGATAAATCAATCATACTTTATATTCGGTTTGGAATAATGCTAATGCTTTATCTTTTAACAAGAAAACATATAATTTGTGGCAGCACTGCCGTTGCTATGGACAATAAAGGTTGATATGCTATGAATACTGTAATAACAGCGCGAACCAATCGCCGTATGACATCAAAGTATCGCGAGAACAACTCGCAAAAATACGAAACGGTACTTTGATAACTGCCCAGTTCAAAAGGTCAAACACGTGTGCGTTGCTCTGCCCTCATTAACTGATTTTAAGTCGAACCCAGCCAGGCTTCCAAAGACCGTCAGTTTGCTACCGTTGAACGTTTGTGTTGTGTGCGATGGTAGTGAGATGAAGTACAAAAAATACCTATTGGAGAGAAAAAACATTCCACGAACAACACAACATCGGTGGAGAAGGTATGTAATGTTTATTTATATCAATATTACACTTCAATGGCTAGCCTATATTCTTTGAGAATTTTACAGGAATGTATCGATGAAATCATATTGCAAATTAATATTAAATACAAAGAGTTCAATGATTACGGGTCTACCGGACACGTGCTATCAGCAGAGGGCCCTGGCAAATTTGATTTTGTCATTTTTATTTATTTAATTTTTTTCAATTAAATAGCCCTGAATACTGTGGAATAAAGGGATCGTTTGGCAGTTGTGAAGTATTAACGGCATAGGAAATAATCAAATAACATTAAACATTGTTAACCATTAACGTGCTGTTGAGAGGGGCGAACACTGTAATACAGGTTAAGCATGCAGTGCATAACAAAATTATAATAACCAAATAAATGTGTCAAATACATCTCATTTCGCTGTATTAAATGGCCATTAGATGCAGTCTTGTGAGACAGCTGGATTTGGATTACGTTGTAATTTTGTTGTAGTTTACATGCTTATAAAAATAAATAATTTATTTTAAAATATCACAAGAAAATAAGGGCCTCGAATCGGAATTTAATCTCCGGTCACCAGAAAATTTGTCTGGAGCACTGTCCGCTCACCCACAGGATCCAGATATCATCTATATATTTACAAAAAATTTACTTTTATTTTTTAACTCTTCATTAATGCTTTGCAGACAATCCCACCATGTTGGAGTGAGTGGACAACAAAATTCTTTTGCTGATATGTCACAGGTAAGGATTAAAGATCAGATTGTTAGGCTGTACATTCTGGCACACATTATTAGCTCCATCTCCTTTTTTAAACCAGATTTCTTTGAGGTTGGATTACCCAAAGCTTCCAATGTACTAAACAACAGTAACACATTTATATTTGCTTAATCAACAGCGCAAAGTTTTATTTGTAAATAATAATTTCAAAATGGTGTATGGTTTGGTCTTGCTGAAAGGTTACGCCGGGGCCCCACCAAAAGATTTTTTGAATCTTTTAGGATTTTCAAACTGTGAGAGACCACAAACATAAGGAGAAAAAATCCTAGATTCAAATCGTTTTGCTCCTAAACAAGAATTTCACACAGTATCCCAACTTTCAACACGGGAAACCTCACAAATTATTTCAAGACTTTAGAATAAACATGGCAGATGACAGACAAAAATAAATTGCGGCGATGATCTTTGCGACGGTTTAGAATGAAAACTCACCAAAAAAAACATCACTTCGGTTTCTTTACATCACTGTGATTTCTATATTACTGTAATTGCAGTTGTTATGCTTTTGTTACTGTGGTGGCTATGTTTCTGGTACAGCGGTTAACACATTATTTATATAAAATTATATTTTATGGATTGACATGCGTTTAGTTTGCCTTCTGATTGTTTTTTTTTTTTTTTTTTTTTTTTTTTTTTTTGTTTATTTATATAGCGCTTTTCACAATGTGTATTGTTTCAAAGCAGCTTTACAGGGGCAAACAGGAAAAACAGAAAAGTTAAAACACAGCACAGTGCATGGTATTTATACAACGAGTAAGTTCATTCTAATAAATAACATCTAATTTCTAAATAAATAAATGAATGAATGCAGTCTCCCGGTGAGCAGGCCAACACTGCCCTGCTGTGGCGAGGAACCCAAACTCCAATGATTGATTAATGGAGAAAAAAACCTCGGGAGAAACCAGGCTCAACCGGGAGGGCCAGATCCCCTCTGACGTGTCATAGCTGCACTCAGACTGGTGACATGTGATTTTAGTTTAGCATTTAATACCAAATATTGTAACTTCAGCATTAATAAGACAAATAGTCCGTCTTTGCTCTTGGTTGGGGATGTAGTGGTCTGAGCTGGGATGGTCCGATGGTCATATTTCTCTTGGCAGATGGTGGAATTGCCTTAGATGGAGCTGGGATGGTCAGTCAGTCTGCAGCTGTATCTGGTGTAATCTCAAATTGGGGATGGGCATCTGTCGGTCGTCTGGACATGGTGGAACTTCTTCCTACCTCGGGATGGGCATCTGTCGGTCGTCTGGACATGGTGGAACTTCTTCCTACCTCGGGATGGGCATCCCGAGGCAGAGGCGGAAAGAGAATAAAGAGAATAATTAGCGTAGCTGCTGTTCATTAACTATGCATTAAGTGAAAGCTTGGCTGAAAAGATGTGTCTTTAATCTAGATTTAAATTGGGAGAGTGTGTCTGACCCTCGAATAGTATCAGGAAGGCTATTCCAGAGTTTAGGTGCTACGTATGAGAAAGCTCGTCCACCTTTGGTGGATTTTGTTATTCTAGGTATTGTCAAAAGTCCTAAGTTTTGAGATCTCAGCGAGCGTGATGGGTTGTAACGTGATAAAAGCTCGGTTAAGTAAGTAGGTGCTAAACCGTTCAGGGCTTTGTAAGTAATTAAAATAATTTTAAAATCAATGCGATACTTAATGGGTAGCCAGTGAAGCGATGATAAAACTGGGGTTATGTGATCGTATTTTCTTGACCTAGTAAGAACTCTTGCAGCTGCATTCTGAACTAACTGTAGTTTGTTTATCGATGATACAGGACAACCACTAAGTAGAGCATTACAATAGTCAAGCCGTGAGGTCACAAATGCATGAATAAGCTTTTCTGCGTCTGCAACACATAAACTATTTCGTAATTTGGCAACATTTCTAAGGTGGAAGAAGGCTGTTTTTGTGATATTTGAGATGTGATTTTTAAATGACAGGTTGCCGTCTAATATAACGCCTAGGTCTTTAACTGTATTTGTTGGAGTAACAGTGCAGCTTTCAATTTGCAGGCTGTAATCGGAGATATTCGGTTTACTTAATTTTGGTGCTATAAGTAATATTTCTGTTTTGCTAGAGTTTAAAAGGAGGAAATTACTAGTCATCCAATGTTTTATGTCCTCGATGCACTCTGCCAGTTTGGATAGCTTAAAGGATTTGGTATGTTTGTTGTTTTGTTCAACGTGAAAATCAACAGAGTTCTTGTGCTTATGTTCTCTGATGGGTGTAAATGTAAAACATAAATCAAACCCTGACACATCATCATTGCAAATTATATACAATATACAATTTCATGAAAACAGGTAAACCTTGCATTCCTCGCTGCCGAAAAACGTCGCCAAAGGGGTACCCTGTGCGTTAAAACGAGTCGGGATGAGACTGTGTGTAGCTCTCTGAGTTTCCCCCTCAAATTAGGATTTCTGATCCTGATTGGGGCGGCTCCGACGTTCTTTCCGATCAGGTCATTCACTCTTAACACACATCACACCACAAGAAAATCTGATAAGATAATCGGTAGAGCCGTTTAAGATCAACGGGGCGCTATCCAAGATGGTCGGAAGGGGAGAAATCATCCCGATTATCTTTTGGTGGGGCCCCAGCTTAAGGCATAATTACTCTTTGATGTGATATGTGGTATGTAATGTAATACAAATTTTGTTACTTAAAATTGTTTGTTAAGGGTAAAAGTTCTTTAGTACGACGGCGTTTTAGTGCCACGTTAAAAAAAAAAAAATCCAAGATTTCGAGAATAAAGTCGAAATGTTACGAGAATAAAGTCGAAATGTTACGAGAATAAAGTCGAAATGTTACGAGAATAAAGTCGAAATGTTACGAGAATAAAGTCGAAATGTTACGAGAATAAAGTCGAAATGTTACGAGAATAAAGTCGAAATGTTACGAGAATAAAGTCGAAATGTTACGAGAATAAAGTCGAAATGTACGAGAATAAAGTCGAATTGTTACGAGAATAAGTCGACGTAATAAGAGTTTAGGTTACTTTAAGCACGTCATCTGAACCAGTTCATGTCTGATTTTTTTCTTCTGAATAAATTCAGTTTCCTACATAATCTCTGCAGTGTGCTTTTACTAAATTATAACTCCGTGATGATGCGTCAAAAAAAAAAGAATTTCCTTATTGCTAAATAATAGTCTAAAATAGGATCTAACCAAATCCTCCACATCCATTGTTTCTAGCAATTCTGTTATTTTTCCCAAATTATTACGACTTTATTCTCGTAACGTTTCGACTTTATTCTCGTAACATTTCGACTTTAATCTCGTAACATTTCGACTTTAATCTCGTAACATTTCGACTTTAATCTCGTAACATTTCGACTTTAATCTCGTAACATTTCGACTTTAATCTCGTAACATTTCGACTTTAATCTCGTAACATTTCGACTTTATTCTCGAAATCTTTTTTTTTTTTTTACGTGGCATTTCGACTTTAATCTCGTAACATTTCGACTTTAATCTCGTAACATTTCGACTTTAATCTCGTAACATTTCGACTTTAATCTCGTAACATTTCGACTTTATTCTCGAAATCTTTTTTTTTTTTTTTTTTCGTGGCATTAATACTCCGTCGTACTTTAGCTCTTTAATACTGAAATATATTTTCTATATCAATATTTAGGATATTGCAACACAGCAGAACCAGACTTCAGAATCAGAAGACCAGAATCCTTTTGTTACCAGCAGACATGCAGAGACATTCAGTCAGGTGAGAAATGCAGTAAACACAATTGTTCTTGAAAATGATGTCCAATAAAGCTGGCTCCTGAATGAAGTGCCCTGTACTGTTGGCTGTAGGGGGAAGAACAGTGTACAACCTATACTTTAGTTTTGCCTCAATTACACAAAAATTTTGTTTGATTTATAAAGCAGTAAGCACCGTTAAGCTGTGCTTTACAGTGACAATATACAGCTAAGATGTACTGTTAAGCATAATGTCAGAAAGATTTAAAACTCTTTTAGCTGTTATAAAATTACTGTCACAAGGCATTACGGATCTTATTTTCTAAAAACTGTTGTTTCATGGGTGTACACAGTTTTTGTGAGATACTGTCTCACATTTCGTGAACAATTTTTTTATTATATCTTCTCAAGAGAGAAAACTCTAGAAACCCAACTTGTATTTATTTTAGTGTTTGCTTGTGCTGCTTGTTTAGCAGTATGGATTTACTGTCTTATATATAACTTAATCTTTCTATATATGACTTAATCTATCTATCTATCTATGTAACATAAATTGGTTGTCTGGGAGGGTAATGCTTTATAAAAGTAAAAAAATGTTAACTTAAGATATCTCTTTAAAAAAACTTTTGCAAATTTGTACAAGTATTTGTTAATATCAGAGCCGCTTGTTTGTGTGATGTGTGCATGTTGCGGTGCTTGTTTGGGTGTGATGTAAATCAATGGTGCTAACGCTAACCAAACGTGAAACCCATGAACATAACCATAAAATTGTGTCATACTTTTGTGTGATTTGGGTGATACTTAAAACCTCTTTAGCACCAATGCTACGTTCTAAAAAAGATATAGGTATGTTAAAATGCAATTTTCTTCAGTGACAAACCTACAGTACATAAGGTTCAGTTTTGTCATGTAATGGTACAATTTTTCAGTTTTATGTGCAATGGAGAATTGTTTATATTTTGAAAATAAATATTTTATTTAAACTTGAATTTAATTTTGTTTATATATCGTGATATCGGAACCAAGCATCGGGATTTGTATCGAACCGTGAACTGAGTGTATCGTCACACCCCTACTTGACATACAGCCATTTTTGTTTAAATAAAAGTGGACAAGCTCAAAACATCAATTGTCTCATTCTCACTGTCTGGAACGCACAGACGCACGCACACAAACATGCACACACCCACACACACACACAGAGTAGAGAGTACTGAGAAACATTGAAGGGACTTTATTATTCAATTCCAGCAAAAAAATGTGCGTTCTTAGAGGTCTGCACAGGCTTTAGCCAAAGCCCGCACCCGGTTCGTACCCAAGGTTGTTAAACCTAACCCGGTCCGACCATTACAGTTAAATTTCAAGCTCGCACTCGACCCGTACCCGAAGTGTGTTCCTAAAAATTAACCAAAATTTTCCAAAATTTAGGGGAGACAATCTTTTTAATTGAGATAAAAATACTAAAAGCACAATTTCACAAAATGGATTGACCCTGTGTATCTGTAAAATATCTGTGTTACAACTAACCCTGCATTAACTCGTGCCTTCCTCACCCAAATATATTATTGATGTTAAAATTATTATTAAAACACTTAATTCCATTTGATTCAATTCACTTTTATTTATATACCGCTTTTTACAATGTTGCATTGTTCTAAAGCAGCTTTACAGGAATAAATAACTAAATCATGACAAAAACATGAGGTCACAGCTTAATAACACAATGTTTTTATCATTATAAAATTTGGTTTTATAAACTTTTTCTGTCTGTAAAGTTTTTTTTAATTCTTTAAAATGTTGTTTTTCAGATTATTGCAGATGTTGAAGAAAAACAAGAGAATCTGGATGCACCTGATGGGTTCTTGCAGGCAAGGAGAATACATATTATACATATACTGTCAGAACAAAGGCCAAAATATGTAGCTTTTGTCACAGTGGGAAAAGTTCATATTAGCAGTGCTCTACACGGCCACCTTTTCACTGTTTTGTCCTCAGAATATAACCTGTTTTCCAGAGCTTCATTATTTCTTCATAACCTGTGAATGATCCGTAAATGTTTTTTTCAGGCTTTTGCAGATGTTGATGAAAAACCAGATGATCTGGATGCATCTGATGATTCCTTGCAGGTAATGAGAATGATTGTTATATAGGGGTCTAATTTGCTGTCCCCCACTTAATATGTCCATGTGGAAACAAGGATTTGAAATGATTGTGTGTACCTTTACACACCTGGTTTTTAGGGATGTGACTGTGGTACAGTTTTTTTCACCGGTTGATAGGTATTGTATTGGTTGTACCCAGGACATACCGGGGACATTTGGGGTTGGGTGAATTGTCACAGGGTTCAGTGTGCACACTTCGTAAATTGCTTCCATTTTTGAATAAGTGGCAATTTAGAAGCAGTAATTACTTGAATTAACAGAACAGGAAAATGACATTTATACTCGCTTACATTAAACACAGAACTTTATTACAAAACTAATAACATGCCATGTAAGAAATTATTGGGCGGTGGAAATGTAATTTAGAAGCATTACCTCAGATTCAGTCACCTTTATCAGGCAAAGTTTTCAGATGGCGATCATTAAGGTTTTCGGGTTTCCTATTCGAATTACAGTTGAAAGAAAAAGTATGTGAACCCTTTGGGCTTACTTTGATGAAGATCAGAATACATTTTATGACCAATTTATGAAGAAATCCAAGTAAGCCCAAAGGGTTCACATACATTTTCTTTCAAATGTAGGTTTATATCCCAAATACTGCCAAATAGGTGCTTTTGCAGTGTGCTTTGGAACCAAATCTTCCGCCATAATCTTGATGCTCACCTCCTAACATTATAATTTAAATCTTACTCCTGTCGCCAAATGTCAATTATGCCATATTTATCCCAAAATGTATGTCAACTTGTAAAAAGTACTGTTAAAAAAAGACATGATTTCTTATTACCTTGTCAAAGCAGGACATTTATGTATGAGAAATAATTTGTTGACTTTGGCTTTCAGCAACAAGTAAAGGAATCAACTATACCTCATGATTCAAGCATCCTACACAGTAAAGTGGAGGTCCAACAGAACATGACTGACTATGTAGAAGAATCAAGTGATGAGATCCAACAGGGCGAAGGCATTACAGGGGATGAAATTATGGAGAAAACCCCCAGCAATGAAAGCCATGTGCCTCCTTTATGGGCAGTGCCAGAATACAGTGAGAAAGCACTACATGAACAACAAAGAAATGAACATGAGTTGCTCCTTCTAGCTCTAAAATGCAAACATGGTTTGACTGATGAAGCATTAGAAGACATATTTAAAGTCATAAATGTTATCACTGGTGAACACTCAGTGTCAACTTCTAAACACCATTTTTACAAAAACATGTCTGATTATAAGGACTACATTGTTATCAAGCATTTCTGTTCAGATTGTACTCTCTTAATGGAAGAAAAAGATGAAAGTGTAGGTTGTAGAATTTGCGGCAAAGAAGTTGATGCAAAGAAGCACATGACATCTGGAAACTTTTTTATTGTTCTCCCTCTAGAAGCACAACTACGAAATATTATTGAACAACACAAGTTACCACAAATGACTGTCAATAAAAAGGATAGTGTAAATGCTCACCTAATTAATGATGTATATGATGGTCTGCTCTATAAAAAGACTTTAGATGCCTTCACACCTCTGAATGATTGCCCCAACTTTTCGATCACCTTTAGCTGTGATGGTGTACCATTGTTCAAATCCTCTTCACAGTCCATATGGCCCCTGTTGTGCACTTTAAATGAACTACCTCCCAATCTGAGATCTGACAATATTATGTTAACAGCACTATGGTTTGGGGCTAAAAAGCCTCCGATGAACATCTTTCTTGAGCCATTTGTAAAGGAGTGCATTGATCTACATGATCGTGGCTTTGATTGGGTTACATCTGATGGTGTAAGCGGTACCAGCAAAGTATATGCTTTAATACTTGTAAGTGATTCTGTTGCCCGTCCACTCTTACAGAACTTTAAGCAGTTCAATGGGGAGTTTGGGTGTTCTTTTTGTCCCTTGTTGAGGAACCCTTGTTGAACGTGGTCAGGGAAAGGCTAGGGTTTACCCATTTGAGGAAAACATGGAACTAAGGCGTCAAAGTCAGACTTTGGAGCTAGTTTTAAGGGCAGTTGAGACAGGCACACCTTCAGTAGGTGTGAAAGGACCTTCGGTGTTGTCCCTTTTACCTGGATTCGATATAATTGAGGGATGTGTCCCTGACTACATGCACAGCGTCCTTCTTGGTGTTACAAGGTCCGTTACTTCACTATGGTGTAACTCTGAAAACCACCAATCTCCTTGGTACATCGGCAGGTCCATAACACAAATTGACCAACTACTGTTAAAGATAAAGCCACCAAGTAATGTCTCCAGAACACCTCGATCTGTCAAAGAAAGACGTTACTGGAAAGCCCATGAATGGCTGATGTGGCTACTTTACTACAGTATTCCCATTCTTAAGGGGATTCTACCGGAGAGATACCTTAACCATTGGATGAAGCTTGCAAGTGGCATAGCTTTGCTGCTTACTACATCGATTTCATCTCAGCAGCTTTTAGAAGCACAGGAGCTGCTTCATCAGTTTGTATCTGAGATGGAGCTCCTTTATGGAATAGGCAATGTCACCTACAATGTTCACCTCTGCCTCCATCTCACAAGAAGTGTCAAGAATTGGGGTCCATTATGGACCCATTCTGCTTTTCAATTTGAGGCCTATAACATGGAGTTAAAAGAAATGGTCAAAAGCACCCAGTCTGTGCCTATCCAAATATGTAAAGTTTTCTGGATTAAAAAAGCTCTACCACTGTATGCCAGTCAAGCAATGAAAAATCCCTTCTCAGAATGTAGTGCTGTTCTTAGTCAGTTACTCAGGGGAAAACCAGAGCTAAAGCGTGCTGTGAGATGTTCTGGAGTTACAGCTTTTGGAACACCCAAAAGAAAAATGATAGCACATGATGACTACATTGCTTTACACAGTGTTGGTGATCGGATTGAGAAGCAGTTTGTAGACTATTATGACCGAGTGTTTGTCAATGGTGTGATTGTTCATTCCCAGTTATATCGCCGTTCAAAGAAGAGGAATTCGAGTATAGTTCGTGTAGGCACTGACAACACATTCTTCTCTATCAAAACATTCATGGTGACTGACCTAGGAAATGGTAGTACTTGTTATGCAATTGGTCGTTTTTTTGAGGAGGGGAAGCACAGCTTTTCTTCCCGTGTTCAAAATCCAACACACTTCCATTCAGTCAAGAAGGTGCTGTCTCACTTAACTGCTGTACATGCCTCAACAATTGAACACAAATGTTTGTACATGCCTTTGGAACAGTACAGATGTGATTATGTTTTGACCTTTCTTAATCATTATGAAGTAACTCTTTAATTTTTCTTGTCTGACATCAGTTTTTGCAGCTTTGCTGACAGAACTAGTTTTCACACTGACTTGAAGGGTGGGGTAGTTTTTAAGTTTTATTTACAAAACATATTCAAAGATGTTATGTTTTTTTACTTACCTGTATATAAGCAGTGCAATTTAAAATGTTTAAGGTGCATTTCTAAACAATGTTGTGTATGCATTTTTAAATGAAGAAATAGATGTATGGTTGTTGACATAAAAAATAAAATGAAATTTGAAAATATAATTTGAATGGTATTTTTTATATGATAATTCTTAAATGGAATAGAAACTAAAATGTGCAATTTGTAGACTTGTTTAAAGTTCAAGCCGTTCAAATAAGGAAAATATAACAGAATTAATATGGTTAACATGAAAAATGTTTGTATGTCTGTTGGTAAAATAAATTTGCATATATAAATTAAACAAATATTAATGACATATATGATAATAACATACATTATTATACAATTCATAATCATATACACAGTAATAATATATGTTTATATACTCATTTAATATGGACAATTTATATATGTTTGAAACTTATATCAACATATATCTAGTGATATGTATACATGTGATATTAATATATTTAACATATATGACAGCTTCACTTACGATATAGGGACATATATGTCATATATTACATTTCCGTGTGGGTTCCTCAGACAGACGGAGGCGTTTATTCAGTGTGTTTGGATCCAGTGTCAGCTCATGAGAATCTGAGGAACATAACAGAATTTGAGGAAAACAAAATCTGCATCTAGATGTTTTCGTTACAAATGAGGTAATATTTCAAATCGATATTTCATATCAAGTATATCTTGCTTATTAAGTAAGCCGTGTAATAAGCTGAATATTGTGCAAGAAGTGGGTTGTTATCTCAAAAAATCCCTTTCAGTGTGAAAAAAGACAGCCTGCTTCATACCGTGTCCTGATTAGACTGAAAATATACATGTACACTGCCATTCATGTACACTCCTGTTCATTGTTTATTTATTATACCAAATATTTAGCCTTTTTCTCTTCATTATTTTAAGTTATCCATTTCATTGAAAATGTTTCAGTTAAAGGTGCCATATCAAATATTAAGGAGGATCTATTGACATAAATTGTATATAATATATATGTACTCTATGTTTTCAGAGGTGTATAAAGCTATTTCTATGTCCAGACTGCGGGTCCTCTTACATGGAATTCGCAGTGTTGTTTCTACAGTAGCCTTAAACAGAAAACTGCTCTACAGAGCACGTTTTGTAAATTTTCTATCTCCCTCAAGCAAAGAATTGAAAAAGGGAAGACATCTTTGTCCTGTGTCAGCCACTGTAATGCTCCGAAAGGGAGGGGTGAGCTGTGGAGTGAGCCGTTGGTTGCAGTTTGTAACATCACCACTGGATGCCGCTAAATTTAACAAACAGGGCTTATAGTGTGTGGTGAGGAAGGCGTGACGAGAGCCGTGAGGCGGGGCGGGTGGCGTTAGTGATAGTTGGAATCAGCTGTGCGCACACAGGTCCCGCATATCTCACGGAGGAAATCGGGAGCATAGGAGGACGAGCGACGGGACTGCTGACGAGAGAGGACCGGGCCCGGACATATGTTTTGAGTTTGTATGTATGTTATCTTGGCCGGCAGTCGACCGTGAGGTGGCTGCCGGCATTTAACTTCCGCGTGATTGTTTGTTTATTTTTATTAAAGTGGTTTAAATGTTCGCCGGTTCCCGCCTCCTTCCTTCCCAACTATTAAACCTTGTTACATAGTGATTTATAGCAACTTACATAAAAGGAACTGCTCCCTGGTCTTGGGTTCGGGGCAGGCAATGATTTCAATGTGTTTCACTTTAGAAATAAATCAAAAGTACATTGTACATGATGTCATTTAAAATCAAGTGTCAAACATTAAATATTAGTTTTGATGATTTTTGTATTTTGACATTATAATTCACAGTTGAATGTAAAGAGAAATAGAATGATACCTTACCTCTATCGGATAGCTTTTGTAACTCCTCCCTGCAGAAATGCTGATGTTTTTCACTCAGATGAGATACAGATTTTTCTACATCATCAAAAGAGAGGAGAGAGCTGACAGTGATGCTCGGTGAGTCTGAAGATTCAGGGGCAACAGTGAGCGACTGGAAACTCTGCACAAACACACAGACAAAAACATTTAAATCTCTGTAAAACATGACCACTGTTCACATCACATCTCAGTTACCCGCAGGAATCGGATGTGATCATCTATGCATGAAAGCTGCTCCAGCTCAGCGTCTCTCCTCTTTAGATCATCAATCTTCTTCTCTAGTCTCTCCAAGACTCGTCCAGCCTGATTCACTGCATCTTTTTCCTGATCTCTGATCAGCTGTGTCACCTCAGATCGCCCTCTCTCAATATACGAGATCAGTTCTGTAAAAACCCTCTCGCTGTCATCCACTGCTTTCTGTGCAGAGCGCTGTTAGGACACACATTACAATCAGATCTTACAGCTACATCACAGTATATGAGTCACAGTGAGCTTCTGTGACTGGTAAGTAGTTACTCTTCCAGATGTCAGTTTTTGTTGTACAACTCACCTTGTAAGACCACACAACTGCTTGTATCCTGTGAAGCTCTGTCTGCATCTTCTTTATCCTGTCCTGATATCTTTTCTGGGTCTCCTTTAACTGGGTCTTTGAAATGCATGCATAGTTATAAATCATATACAATTAGTACAAATTAACCTGCTTATGAATAAAAACGTCATAGACATTTGAACATAGCTGTTTTATTTAGTGTATTTTATGTTTAGGTGAGGCCTGAATGAATGTAAAAAAATCACACCTGAAATACTTTATTGTAAAAAAGTTAAGTGAACATAAAAAATCAGACAACCTGATGAAGTGAGTTTAATGTTTAATATTCGATTGTTTCAATTATTAGCCTCCTTAATTTTTTTAATTAAAATTACCTTTTTTTTTATAAATATCCCTGCTTCTAAAGTTGTATTTTTCACACACACACACACACACACACACGCACACACACACACACACACACACACACCACACACACACACACATATATATATATATATATATATATATATATATATATATATAAAATCTGTATTTAATTGTATTTTTTAATATATATATGTTTTATGTGTAGTGTAGTGTAGTGTTATGTATATGCACCATGGGTCTGAGAGTATCGCAATTTCAATCCTGCAGTGCATGCTGTGAACTTTCAAAGCCACTGTTTAATGTTAAATTGTTTGTCCAATAAACAATTCATAGTTGTGACCATTAATAAACATGTAATAAAGAGCAAATAGATAACACTGATAACATTAATACACACCACTCAGCTCCTACCTGTTTCTCACTTCTCTCTGCTGCAGATGAAACAATCTCATGGTTTTTGTGCATGTCCACCATACACAGATAACACAAATACTGCTTATCGGTACGGCAGTAGATATCAAAAATTTTGCTGTGTTGAGGGCAGATCATCTCCTGAAGTCGTCCAGTGGCATATGTCAGGCTGTGTTTTTTGGTTTTAAAGAAAGTCTCATGTTGCTCAAGATGAGTTTGACAGTAAGAGTTGAGACACACCAGACAGGACTTGATGGCTTTGTTTTTTCTTCCCGTACAGACGTCACACTCCACATCTCCATGTCCAGCGTAACAGCGAGCAGAAACATCTTGTACTTTTATACTTCTTAGTTTCTCCACAACGTCAGCAAGCATGGTGTTTTTAAATAGAGCAGGTCTTGGAGTGAAGGTCTTTCTGCACTGAGGGCAGCTGTGAACTCCCTTCTGAACATCCTGATCCCAGCAGTCAGAAATACATTTCATACAATAACTGTGTCCACAGGGAATAGTCACAGGATCCTTCAGTAGATCCAAACACACTGAACAGCTAAACTGCTCTGGAGACCACGAAATACTGGCTTCTGCCATTTAACTGTATGTACACAAATTAGAAAGTTGATATGCACAGTTCAGTTTCAGTTTCCCCGAACTAAGTTTCCTGGTTCAAAGAGGCGTGGTAGTCAAACATGAAGCACGTCCACTAGATAGCAGTCTCATGCAGACGTGTACAAAATTGTCCTGAATGTTCTGCGTAATGAAACCTATCACTAAGCACACTTTTGAGTTAACTCCACAAACAGAGACTGACGCACTGAGTACACTAAACGTAAAAAAAATATGTTTACAGTTTCTTTCCAATTGCTAACATTCTAGGGATGAGCGAGTACAGCATTATCAGTATCTGTTAACCATATGAATTATCTGTATCTGTACTCGGACTGGGCGGGGCCTAACCCGGAAGTGGGCGGGACCTAACCCGGAAGTGTGTCGGGTTGTCTTGAGATGGGCGGGGCTTTAACCGGTATGTTATTTTAAAGCGTACGTAACATGACATTATGAAAATGACGTTTCATGCAGTCTGTTATGTTGCCGTGTATGAAAGTAAGCTATCTGCAAAGTTGTAAGTCCGAAGGTGAATAAATAACGAAGTTATTTGCCTGTAAAAATGGGAGTCGACTCTGAATCACACAAACGAGTCGTGGACGAATATCTACATCACTATACATATACGTGATGCTGAGACTGCCGGGAAAACTTAAAACTTATGTTTTGCTTATCCATGATGTTAATTATTATTTTTCTTAAAATACGTTAGCCTCGACTTGAAATTTGTTGTGACCCAATGGTCTGCTGAGATGTAGTCTAAAAGAAGAATTATATAAATCATTTAATTCCAATCCAAAATTATTTCATAAAACATTCTATTAAGTTCATAAACGTTTAAAGTATTTAGTGAATTAATTCATCCTTATGCAGATCCCAGAAAGAAAAAGGACATTTACAATTCTATTGTAACAGTATTATACATGGACTAGTTGACACGGCATACAGTGTAACGTGTTCTTATCTTCAGATGTTATTACAATACAGATAGTACTCGACTTAGTTCTTGAAACAAATACTTTGAGAATTCATGGATTGAACAATTAAATCAGCCGAGTAAATAGCAAGATAAACAAACTGTAACTGTCAGGATTCCATCACCATCTCACTCCACTCATTCCCTCACTCCGCCCACTCAGTCATTCACACAGTCATTGTCACCCGATTACTAATCACTATCACCTGGACCTCATCAGCAGTGCACCCATTTATACCACAAACCAACATTCACTCATTGTCTGATCTCGTCTACACATGATACAGACTCTATACCATACGTACCTGTATTCCTACCTACTATCCCGATCTTCACAGTGAATCTTCTTCCCGCCTGCAAAGGAATTCATCATCAGCTTTATCAGCAAGATAAAGAGAGAGACTTGGTTACACTACGGATAAGTTTACATCTGTTTTGTCATCTTACCGGATATTCACCTATTTCATTGTACCGATCCATTCTGCAAATTAAACTTACCATTCTGTCTGTTTCGTCTCTGCCAAAACCTGACAGTAACACATCAGAAATAACGCTAGATGCTAATGTTAGCTTTATATGCATTAGCTAAACACAGACATAAGGTACAAAAATATTTCTTGAAGTTCAGACAAATATCAAAAGTCACACTTACAGGTTGGGACTCGCTGGAGCTACAAGGTCCAAATAGAGTTGGTATTGCCCCCTCTCTCAAGGATAGTCGTTTCACATATCCTGCACTGAACGCGCTAAGATTATCAAAGCAATCATGGGTGAAATGACGCGCACACAGTAAACCCTGGGGTTATACTCCTTCGGTATTCTTTGAAAAATTAATTGTAACCTTTTTTCCCTCAGACTTTCTTGCTTAGGTAGCTGAAATAAGACGGACTTAGTTTCATACCACAGAACACAGACTCTAGACATGATACACACGCATCACGAACGTGCAACAGTGTTTGGGGGAGGAGACATAAGTTTTCCCGGCAGTCTCAGCATCACGTTCATGTATAGTGACGTAGATATGCGTCCACGACTCGTTTGTGTGATTCAGAGTCGACTACCATTTTTACAAGCAAATAACTTACATTTACATTTAGAAATTTAGCAGACGCTTTTATCCAAAGCGACTTACAAAGAGTTTAGGAGCAATAAGCGATATGTCATACAGGAGCCATAATACATTGGGTGCCAATATAAAGTTACTGGTTTCAACAAAAGCTAGACCACTACCTGTTGAGAGAAAGGGTTAGTGTGTTATTTTTTTTTTTTTTCATTTGTTTGTCAAGTATTCACAGAAGAGATGGGTTTTAAGTAGTTTTTTAAATGTTGTGAGAGAGTTGGTTGAACGGACAGAGTTAGGAAGAATGTTCCACCAGGAAGGAGTTGTGAATGAGAAAGAGCGGGAGAGCGATTTACTGCCCTTATGGGAAGGCAATACAAGACGCCGCTGGTTTGCTGAACGCAGGGATCTTGATGGGGTGTAGGAGTGCAGGAGAGTGTGGAAGTAAGCCGGTGCAGATCTAGTGATAGTCCTGTAGGCAAGCATTAGTGACTTGAATCTGATACGGGCTGCAACCGGTAGCCAGTGAAGAGAGATGAAAAGGGGAGTCACGTGAGCCCTTTTGGGCTGTTGGAAGACGAGGCGTGCTGCTGCGTTCTGAACCAGCTGAAGTGGTTTGATAGCCTTTGCAGGAAGACCAGCAAGGAGAGCATTGCAGTAGTCCAACCTTGAGATTACCAGGGCATGGACAAGGAGTTGTGCCGCATGCTCCGTGAGATAGGGCCTGATCTTTCTAATGTTGAATAAGGCATATCGGCATGACCGTGTTGTATTTGCTATATGATCATTGAAGGACAGCTGTTCATCAAATATGACTCTGAGGTTCCTGGCTGTTTTGGAATGGGTGATTGTGGTATTGCCAAGATGGATGTTGAAATCGCGTTGGACCGTAGGGTGTGCTGGAAACACAAGTAGTTCAGTCTTGGCAGGGTTCAGCTGGAGCTGATGGTCTTTCATCCAAGCTGAGATGTCCTCATAAATAAAAAACTTCGTTATTTATTCACCTTCGGACTTACAACTTGGCAGACAGCTTACTTTCATACACGGCAACATAACAGACTGCATGAAACGTCATTTTCATGATGTCATGTTACGTATGCTTTAACAAAAAAAAAACTCAGATGACCGGCAGATGACTCAGATGTAGCTAATTAATTTGTAATATAGTTTTATACCACTACTTCCTTATTTTTTTTAAGAAATTCAGCAAGAAAGTGTCACACACTCAGTGCGTGAAGTAAAAAAAACTGGTTAGAGCCAGCTGACGGTTTAAAAAAGAAAAAAAAACTCAGACAGGCAGAGACGAGTCGCAGGCGAGTCGATTCTACCAAGCACCAAGTCTGAACAAACTCCACGTTTATCAAAACCCTACTGGTTAATAAGTAAGTACTACAAACCGAAGTAAAAAACAAACCTGAAGCTGTAGAAACCCCTTAACGTTAACGGAAAACCTCTTTTCTCTTCTCAGTGTTCTGTGTGTGAGAGAGCAGAGCTGGACACAGTCAGCAACACAATACATCTGTATGTGTGTAGCGTAGGGGCTACTGTGACTAGCCTATCACAGAACGCAGACACAGTCCGAGCACATATATTGACTCGTATTACTCGTATGATACTCGTACAAGCCAAAAGTGCTTTATCCGTACCGGATACTCGTTTCAGCCGAGTATCCGGCTCAACTCCAAACTACATATAGTTGTCTAGACGTTTCTAAACTGCTTAAATGTTCTCTTCACACAAGTTTATCTCATACCAAAATAATTGATCTTTCTAATCTTGTTTACTAATGTATAAACACAGTATGACAAAAATGAAGACCCAATGTTCCAAACCCTAAATATAGTAAAAAAAACCTTTTCCTCTTCTGCAACAACAGCACTTTAAAGTAGGGGGCCTGATAAGAATTCTCTAGTTAGTGATAGTGAAAAATAGCTGATTCCAATCTCAATCTGAGACATAGATGCATCAGTTTCCCAGTAATTTACGTAGATTTACATTTATCTAATTAATTGGCAACAGTTTCGTTAAAGATAAATGATCATTAAACATTAACAAGTCTTTATACTTACAGAAAAAGCTGTAAAATAACAGCCTCATGCAAAGCATGCTGGGAACCAAAATGAGAAATAAATAGAAAATGATAAAATAACAACCTCATGCAAAGCTTTCTGGGAACCAGAAATCCATTTTTAAATTTAGTCTTTATAGCATCTGCTAAATGACTCAATGTAAACATGTAAATGTCGATATCTGGTTCCCAGAATAAGACGTCTGCTAAATGTAAAAATGTAAATGTCGATTGCATGAGGCTGTTATTTTATCATTTCGTATGTAAAGATAAAGACTTGTTAATGTTAATTATAGTTTTTCTCGATTGCTTAAACCCATTTCTTGAAATTATGCATCTTATTCCCAAAACAGTAAACACAAATCCATAACATCTCACCCAATTACCCAAACATCCTATTTTCAGGTAAAAATGAAGCTCTCTTCACAAAATCTTTCAAACTTGCTGAAACGTTTCCCCCACACATGACAAACGAGCCCTCAAAATCACTCACACGACAACTTAGTCATACACTGGTGAGATCAATTTAAAACCCTTTATTGTGATTCAAGAAAAAATTGACAGCAAAATACAAAAATTTTTACAAAATAAAAGAGTGCAGATAGAGCAAAATGCAAGAATGAGCTTTATGGGGAAAAAAAACATTACACTACTGTGAAGTAGATGAAGATGATCTTACAAAACAAGAATAGTTCAAAAACAAAAGAACGATATGAACCAGTATTTAACTGCACAAATACAGTTTTTTTCATTTGTTTAGACGCATGTTTGAAAACCAGGTTCTTTTTTTCAAAATATAATCACAATTATCCAAACACCACACTCAATTTGCATTATTCCTAGAGTGTTTGCAAAATGACACACTTCAGTCAAAACATATACACATTGTAGTAGAGTAGGCGGGGCGAGACCGTGGTTCGAGTCCGGTGAGTAATTGTGAATTAGCGCCAGCTGTGCGCACACCGGGCTCGAATCACGTGGGAGATAGGGAGCATATAAAAGGAACGAGCGACCGGACCGTCAAAGAGAGAGGACCAGGCCCGAACTTGTGTTATGTGTGTATTTATATTTATGTTTTGTTCGCCAGCGGTTGTCCGTGAGGGGCCGCCGGCTGTTATATTACTTTATTTAATATAACAGCCTTCCTGTAGCTTTCCTGTAGCTCAGTGGTAAGAGCATTGGTTGTGGGTTCGATCCCAGGGGATTGCAAATACCTATGTAAAATGTATAGGATAAAGCAATGTAAGTCGCTTTGGATAAAAGCGTCTGCCAAATGCCTAAAATGTTAATGTAATATATTTAATGTTATGAATGTCTTCCGGTTCCCGACTCCTTCCTTCCATTTTATGGAGATGTAATACATTATATATTATGCACAAGTGAACATATGGCCCCTTCCACCACTGCTGCCTTTTATAGCACACCTGAGTGCTGCTTTTCAAATTAGCACATATGTGCTTCGACACCTAGTGGATGTGCTTATCCAATTCGTTCATTAGTGTGGTCATTGGCAATCCGGGGCTTTGTAATGACAAGGAAGTAACCTCACAATCCTTATCTGTGTCTAAGGTGTGAAAATGTGTGTGGAGTTTTACAAATCACTGTGTGTAATGTTTTGCAAAAAGGGTGAAGCAGACATTGTGTGTAATGTTGTGCAAATATGTGGAGGTGTTTTGCTCATTGGAGTAGAATTTAGCAAATTGTGTGGAAATTAATATTTTACTGTGTAAACAATTGTAAAAAACTGTAACATTTACATTCAGGCATTTAGCAGATGCTTTTGTCCAAAGCGACTTACAGTGAAGATAAAGGAAACTATACAGTGAAGCGATTTGTCAATAGGAGGCAATTAAAAAAAACATGGCATCCTCCGAATTTCGTAAAAGTTTTCTGCAAAAATACGGAACAGGTAAAAAGGCTAAAAATTTGTAAATTTGACAATCACAAATTTGAGGGTGTACACATGCTACAGTTTACTTGCTACAGAATAGACGATTTCCTCTCATATAAAGTGTGTATTGTGATTATACTAATGTTTATGTTAGTAGAATAAAGCCCAGTAGATGATTCTAGTATGCACATTTAATAGCTCTTGATGAAATGTTGATGCGCCTATGCAGATAAAGGTGTAGGTTTGAGGGTAAGCATATTTGGCGTGCTGTCGGACTGTTAGTTAAAACAGGCTGATTGCATCGCTGCCAGCGGCTAGTTTGTGTCTTCTGACACTTGCTTCACCTCACATTTGTTCTTGGTCTTAATATTAGTGTATTTTACTACCATTACCTATTGCTACCGTCTTGCCGAATTGTTTATAACTTTATATTCTAAACCTATTTTAATTTAAACTTAATGCCGCTAGCATGGTACTAGCATGTTAGCTTGCTTTCTGTTTACACTGTGGAATATCATCTTCCCCTATTTGTGTTGTGTGCTAACTGTTTCTCTTTTTAAGCTTATATACTAAGACTCATCAAGCAACCTTGGTAAGTTAGGATTGCACTTCATACCCGGTGAGTCATGGCTTCTATTCCTATTGTTGTTACTTGCACCTCATGTCATATGTTTAGCTTAGCCTTCTCAGTCAGCGGTGAGGGTTTTACATGCGATAAATGCAGGGAAGTAGTAAGGCTGACCGAGAAGATCTTAGAATTAGAGTCTCGCATCCAATCTTTATTTTAGGATAGTAAGAGTGTTAGGACCGTAGAAAACACTTTGGATCCGAGCAAAGTTAGCGCACACAACTCGGCTCCGGTTGAAAATCCCCTGCAGCTGGGAAACTTTGTGATGGTGAGACGGCAAGTCGCAAGACAAAACATCACTCAACCGTTCCAATTAAAGTCTCGAACAGGTTTTGCCCCACTCAGTAAACACCGACTGAGAAACCCGCTGAAAGTGCCCTAGTGATCGGTGATTCTATTGTCCTGAAAATTAACATAGAGGCACCAGCCACCATAGTCAAATGTTTACCGGGAGCCAGAGCGCCCGACATCAAGTCAAATTTAAATGTGCTGGCTAAGGCTTATCGTAAATTCAGTAAGATTGTTATTGAAGTCGGCACAAATGATGTTAGACTCCGTTAATCGGAGATCACTAAAGATAATATTAAAGAGGTGTGTGAGCTCACAAGCACGATGTCAGACACTGTTATATTCTCTGGCCCCCTCACTGCTTACCGTGGTGATGAAATTTATAGCAGATTATCATCACTAAATGGCTGGTTGTCTGAGTGGTGCCTGCAGAATAATTTAGATTTTATAAATAACTGGAAGAGTTTTGAGGGCAGCCCTTACCTGTTGAAATGAGATGGTCTTCATCCCTCCTGGGATAGGGTTTCCCTCCTCTCTAGAAATTTGGCACACAGTCTTGATAATGCTAAAGGCTGACTACCTGGGGCCCAGGTCGGGAAGGAGACAGAATGGCATAACCAACTGTCTGCTTGCCATCTCGCGTTGCAGAATTTCAGAAGCCCATTTCAGAAATCGATGTATCTTATACTCCTAGTGAGTAACCAGAGTAACATACACCGTGAACCTAACCTGGTCGGGAGCAGGTTTTATTCCGCAAACTCAGGGTTTGTTACAATCTCCAGCCCTCTTCGAAGCGCGAGCGGTGTTGAAATTGCATACACCATTCATGTTCCTAATTGTGCTCAATTTAGTCACACAAACCTTAAAATGGCATGTCCGTTTATTCAGGAACCTGTTGATGAGGAAGCTGCATTAATTCGCAGAGAGTTACATTTATGTCGGCAGAGAATTGTGAGGCCCCGTTTGGACATTTTATCGTAACTTTAAGGCCGGTTTAAGTAGTATATTTAACATTTCCCAATCAGGCATCCTACTAGAAAGAGCATTTTATTTCTTTAAACTTTCCTGAATTTCATATTCAGCTGCTGCCAAGATCTTTTGATTACAGAAGGATTGCACCTACATGACAGCGAGAGAGAGAGCGAGTTAAATATAATTTCCATTTTTACAGTTTCAACAAAATAAATATAAAAGTGATTGACAAACAAACTAGCGCATTAACACGTGAAGCAATTTTCTCCCTAACAAATTCTCTGTCTTTTGCTGCTGCGGCTGTGTTGCTCTTTTTTCTAAATATGTGCTCATATTCACCGTATGCTTGTAACAGTACCTCCAATTCGATTGGCGAGAAATTAACGCAACGCTTTTTGTCACGTGCCGTTGCCATGGTGAATCGTGCTATCTTCACTCAATTGATGATGGCTTTTCATCGCAATGCTGCACGCGCATAACCTAGGGTGAATTTACTGAGAGTGTATTGAACTAACTCAAATCAGCTGGTCTGAAACTGAAAACTCTGAGTTGATTTACTTGGAGAATCGCTACTCTGAGTTCAGATTTTAACTCAGTGTTTTTTGAACTTCCTTATTGAAACGGGCCCCTGCTTTTGCGTCTGACCATGGCTGTATTTGGTTATTGGTGCTGCTAGACCTTAGTGCTGCTTTTGACACCATTGACCACAGCATACTCCAACATAGACTCAAAAATTACGTTGGCATTAACGGAATAGCATTGAAATGGTTTAAGTCTTATTTATCTGACCGTTTTCAATTTGTAGCAATAAGCAATGAGGTGTCCCTCAAATCGCAAGTCCACAGGGCTCAGTCTTAGGGCCTCTGCACTTCGCATTATACATGCTACCTCTAGGAGATATAATAAAGTGACACGGAATTAGCTTTCACTGTTATGCTGATGATTCTCAACTTTATATTTCCTCAAAGCCTCATGAAACACAGCAGTTCCATCGAATAATGGAATGCATAGTCGATTTAAAAAAACTGGATGAATAACAATTTTTACTACTGAACTCGGACAAAACAGAAGTGTTATTTACTGGACCAAAAACCGCCATACGTAACAACCAAGAAAACTGCTTAACTATTGACGGATGCTCCATAAAATCCTTGTCATCAGCTAAGAATCTTGCCGTTGTATTCGATAGTACTCTGTCATTTGAGAGCCATGTCGACAACACCTGTAAAATTGCATTTTTCCATTTTAAGAATATATCTAAACTACGTCATATGCTGTCACTGTCAGATGCAGAGAAATTAATTCATGCATTCATGACATCAAGACTAGATTACTGTATTGCACTTTTAGGTGGTTGTCCTGCAGGCCTATTACAAAAACTCCAACTGGTTCAAAACGCAGCAGCTCGAGTTCTTACACGTACAAAAAAGTATGAGCATATAACCCCGGTTCTGTCAACCTTGCACTGGTTACCTGAAAAGCATTGCATTAACTTTAAGATCCTGCTTATTACCTATAAAGCCCTACATGGTCTAGCGCCGCAGTATTTGAGTGAACTTCTATTTTATTTCAAATCTTCCACATGCATTACGCTCTCAGGCGTCCTGTCAGTTGCTAATACCTAGAATTTCAAAATCAAGTGCAGGTCGTAGATCCTTTTCTTATCTAGCACCAAAACTTTGGAATATTCTTCCCTGCACTGTCCGGGAGGCAGACACACTCTGTCAGTTTAAATCTAGATTTAAGACGCATGTTTTTAATCTTGCATACACTACACTTCCATAATATTAATCCTCAGAGGATTTAGGCTGCATTATTTAGATCAACCAGAACCAGGAACACATCCAACAACAAATGATGTACTTGTTGCATCAAAGAGTGCAGAACAGTACTCTACTCTCAGCCAGTCTTGCCTTTTTGTTCCAAGGTTACCGCAGGATGCAGTTCATGCCCAGACCTGATGGCAGAGCTGAGAATGGGAACACTTCAGATGCTATTATATTGTTAATGATAATCTTTAATCTATAATCAGATGGGGAACTGGAATGCCCTGGTTGGGCCTTGGTTCTCCTGAGGTTTTTTTCTCGATTGGAGTTTTGGGTTCCTCGCCACCGTTTGCATATTGTTTTGCACTATTTGCCTGGCCGGGGGGGGCTGCTTTAGAATTTAGAAATTAGACATAATTAATATTGCATATAAGAATTTATAGTCCGTTTAATATTTGATCTGTGGTTCTCTCTCCTTTATCTCAAATGTGTGCTTTCACTGTGCGTGTGTGCAAGTATGTATGCATATTGTGTGTGTGGAGCATTTGTATGTCTGTCTTTTGTTGTTTTCACCTTTTTCTTGTTTTTACAGGTATATGCCTTTAGTTGTTTTTCTTGTATTCAATGTGTCTCATGTACAGCTGCTTTGTAACAATGACAATTGTAAAAAGCGCTATATAAATAAAGTTGAGTTGAGTTGATCCTAGTTCAAAACTCATTTATGACTCCCAGCATGCATTGCTGCATGAAGTTTTGTTGTTGTTGGTCACCATTGTTGAGATTCATACATTGATTCTTCATGTCTGTGTTATTCTAAACTCTCCTGTGACAAAAGATTGTATTTTCATGCAAATATTTCTCAACATCAAAATAATACCACTCTATCATGTTTTTTCAAGTACAACACAAAATCTATATAGAATATGTTAATCAAACATTATGAGAACTACTGAACCAACACCCTTTGAATTAATTTTTAGTTGGATTAGCAAAACAAATATACTTTGAAAGCGTATAGTTACAAAATGCCAAAAGAAATCCAACATTAAGAGTTGAGAGCCTAACTCAAGATAACACTGATCACCATGATGGTGAGTTTCAACTTAATTAAAACAAATATTAAATGATAACTCGCCCATGGGCCCTGTGCATGTTAAGGGTTAAGTATTTTGTATTTGAAATACATGCCCACCCCTGCCTAGTGCCATATAGTTCTGCACTTCCTGACGTCACCAAGTGTGAACTCGGGCAAGGTCCACAAGACCGATCTGTCACTATTAATTACATTGAATCAATATCACTTTTTCACCTGCAATTAATGTAAAAAAATGTCAACATTTCATCAAACAACCATTATTGTGAATAGTGTTGGCTTTAGTTATGCTCTTGACTCATTTCATGTTATTTCTCGTTCCTCTTTAAATGCTTAGAGTTTTTCTGAAAGAAGAATTGAATCCAAATGAATCTTTAATTGCCTCAACAAATCTATTTTCACACACTGTCACAGCAGACAATGAAAACTTATTAAAATATAATAGTCAAGAGCCCAACTTAGCAAACACTGATCACAATAAAGGTGGTTTGTTGAAATGAATACATTTTGATGTGAACCAAGCCATAAATATATTTTAGAAAAAAATGATAAAATTGCTTGTAACAACGTGACAAACATATTTAAAGTTGATCAAAAGTCTCACTTTTTTCAGCGCACTATAAAACATAAGGCTCAGTTGATGACAACAGGAAACACACAGGAAGAGTTGCAAATGTATTCAAGAAGGTCTATAAATAGATTATGAGAAGAGAATCAGTTACTGAAGATCAAAATGGCTGATAAGATACACATATGTCTGCTGGGACAGATCATTCTCTCACTGCTATTTACAGGTAAACTCTACAAGACATGTATTTGTATTAATCTTACTAACATTCAGAAAATATTAAATCCTTATCTGTTGAAGTCATTTATTTATTACTGTATTTCAGATGTGACTGCTGACATCAATGTGTTCACCAGTTCTGGTGAAAATGTCATTCTGTCTTGTAATAATCCTGTTCCTCAGTGTAACTCAACTACATGGATGTACAAACAATATAGTAGGTCAACTGCTGTAGACTTATTTATTGGAGGAATAAAGATGATTTACATAGATAGATCTGAGCGACTGAGTCTGACATCTGACTGCTCTTTCAACATCTACAAAACGACACAAGATGATCGAGGACTTTACATCTGCCAACAATATGTGAATAAATATCACTATAGAACTTATGCACGTGTTTATCTACATGTTCTCCATGGTCAGTTTTTCTGTTAATTTATTTTGAATACACTGAAAGATCAAAGTTCTCTGATGAATTAACTCAAAATTGTGTCTTTGATTTGTGTTTCAGTGTTTTCATCAGCCACACAGACTGAGATAAGAGCACACACATCTGTCACTCTCTACTGTCAGCTGTATACATATGACTGTAATAATTTGGTCCAAGTTAATGGATTTCAGTTGGTGTGGGTGAATCGGTCAGGTTTTGAGCTACAGACAAACTCCAGATATCAGATTAAATCACAACATTCTTGTCTCGTCACTCTGACTACAACTCTCATGAATGAAGACAACAACACAGAGTTCAGATGTGTACTTAAAATGAGAAATGACACCAAAACGAGAGCCAGCTATACTCTGAAGTTTACAGGTAAGATATCATTTCAGAAAACATCATTCATAAATCACAGGACAGAGGGACTCAATCCTGGTCCTCGAGGACCCTCTCTCAGAATGTTTTAGATGTCCCTCTCTATATAATACACCTGATTCAACTCATCAGCTTCACTCAGAATGTAAGGGGGTGTCAAATTTAGTTTGACACCTGTATAGTAAATGTATCTCTTATGAACACACCAACAAGCTGATTAGTTGAATCAGGTGTTTCACATACACTGAAAACAATTTAGAGTTGGATTTACTTGGATAAAAAAGCTAGAAACAATTTCCACTCAGAAAATTTGAATTAATTTGAAAGAATCTGCCATATAAAAGCTAAACACAATTATCTGGAGCTTTCATTAGAAATTCTCTGCTAAATGTTTTACTCGCTCTTCATTTGTAACCCTAGTAAGCAACCACCATAAAAAAAAAAACATTATTGTGAATTCATTAAGTTGGCCTGTTGATATCTAAACATTTTTGAGTTAAATATCTTATCTCTTTTTACACTTAAAGTGATGTTATGCTCTCAATCAATGACAGTGTAGAAAAATGTGATGGTAAAACGAAGCTCTGCGAAGCATGGAGGCTTTCTTCTCAACTTTTTTTAAAATGGTGCATACTAGTGCCATCTGGTCGTCAAAGGGTGGGAAAACTGTATTTGTGCCCATGTGTAATTTTAGTAATTTATGTAATATGCCACTTCACATCAGTAAACAATTGTTTTTTTGGATATTTTAGTAGGAATGTAGCACTATAACAACATAGGCCATACATACTGTGTCAATAAATGCAACAAATCAAAATTTTTATGAATGTGCTTCGATCAGCCTAGGAGTTATTCACAGAAACGTTTGTCTTAGTCCTGTAAGATCATAAGCGAGGGTCATGTTGACATACATAACAAAATAAAATGATTGGATAACTGTGACGTGATTGTGAACTAGGGACTTGTCATTTAATTTTGTGAGTGATAGTAAAATCTAAAGAATTCTATTTAGGAACAGGACATGTTCAACAGCTGGAGGGTATTTCTTTATCATTTCCTACTTTTGCTGCTTTTGGGATATTTTCACACGTGACAGTTGCAGTCCCGATTCACTACTCATCAGAATACAGAGCAGTCACGTTATAGTGTCAAAAACAAAGCTTCGGACTTCACTGATCATGTGGTTATGGCAAAACGAATCAAGCTCCAGTACAGTGCTTCACTGTGATATGCTTCATTTTTTTAAACAAGCTTCGAAGCCTCGATGTCAAACGTCACATCACGATAGAAATATATCTCTTGAATAAAAGTTAATATGTCGTAGAATCATACAAATATATATTTTGTTCATCGTAGTTAAAAGAATATGCTGGAAGCAATAACTAGGTGACTACAAATAATAACATGGTTAAACCATGAATGAATTACGCATGTAACGAAAAAATGCTGTCTCCGCCTTCACTCAATGACGCTGTATCGGTACGGGGGCATGGCCACCTCGAAATGCATTTTCAAGTCCATATTGAATTTGGCAACAACCCCAAAAATGCAATCCCAAATGTTCAACCTGTTAATGTTAATGCATTCAGGGGAAAAACATTTTATTTTAATTTTGCTCAAGTTTTGCTCGACTATATTAAACATTCAATCAATCTGAGGAGTGCATTTTAATTTTACAACTTACAGAGCGTTAAAAATTTTAAATATTTATTGTAAATCTCAGCTTAAACATTAATGTAATCAATTTAAATATCAAACAAAAGCTATCTACCACTGACAGGGCTTTAACATTCTGTCTAGTTTGATATAGAAAAACTAGTTATAATGATTAATGATTTTATTGCTTATATTAACTCCCTTTCAATACTGTTTCAACACAAAGTGTAAAGTGTACTGTATTTAAAGCACGTATTTAAACAACAAAATTATTGCATGGTACATTTTTCTTTATATTAACAATTCATATAAGGAGAACACAATTCCATAAGTAAGTATCCAGAAAGCAAAAATCATCTGGACCAGATCTGGCCCAGACCCTTCATAAATTCTGGGCCACAACGGACCTGGGCCGGTGTCTTTTAGCACCAGACCAGACCCGCATTTGGACCGAAATACTATAGAAAAACCAGAGCTGTTCCAGAGTTGGCCCAGTGCTGGCCCAGATGAAGAAAACGAATCTGTGCCGCTATTGGCCCGTTGTGCTAAAAGACACCGGCCCAGGTCCGTTTCACACATCTGGCCCAGAACTTATGAATTGTTTAGATAATGATTGTACTTAAACATATTCACAGTAAAACACCACATCATAATTTAGTGTTATCCACTACTTTAATGTAAACATACATTCATAATAAAATTGCACATAACAGTAAATTGATTTAATCAAGGGCTTTGTCTGTTGATCCTTCTTTCATTTATTTAAAAAAAACTCTTGGGTACTTCAAAAAGAAAAACAGTTCTCAGAACAATCTTTTAAAAATCAGAACTTTCAATATACAGTACCAGCCGAAAGTTTGGAAACACATGACTGAAATGATTTTAAATATCTTAAAAATTGTTTGAAATAACTTTTCCAGATAAAAATATAATTGTGCCAACGTCAATTTCTTTCATTAGAAAACAAATATTGTATTTATATACATATACACATACACACATAGATGCTAAAATATATGGTTGTGTTGATTTATTTTAGATGCTTTTAGTCACAACATAATTGATAGTTACAAATGTGTAGTTCCATGGTTTTAATGAGTTAACTATTACTATAAAGGGTGAAAAAACATAAGCGTTTGCTAATTTGAACCAGTACTGTATATTTAAAAGAATTATGAAACAAAGATTGATCAACAAGACCCGAAACTGATTGGCAGCTAAAATCATATACAGAAAACTGCAGCTAGAGGTCCGGGCATCTCTTCTGTCCCTGTCAATACTATGACCCTGATGGACTTACTAGTTTGAAGAATGGATGTTAATACAGGTATTGGCCTCCTCAGCTCCAAAACACTCAAAGTGCTTACATCTACCATCATTGCTGCTTCATTGGTGATGGAAAATGTGTAAACTTTGTTGGCTTTAGTTGGTTCTGAGTCTTTTGAAATTTCAAGTAGTTGTTTTCCAAGTGTAATGCAAACCATCCATCTAACTACAGAACTCAGTAAAGGTGATTCCTCGTCTCTAAAAAAAATTGTGAGAAAAAAAAATCCTTAGAGTATTTTATATTTTCTTGACAATCACCAAAACAAACTGTTTTTGGTTTTAAATTGTTTAATATACAGTAGAGAAAGGGTTAGATATTATTTCGGGTGCTGGGTCATTTTGTTATTTCCCATGGAAACTCCCGTAACGTGAACCGGACAGAAGATCCCGAACGCGGGTCTCAAATGCTGACAGGCACAGTCATCAATCATTATACACCATACACCTATATATACTGTCATGGTGGATGAACGAGGTGAGACCCAAGTGCGGTGAGAATAGAGGTTTTTATTAGACAGGGAAAACACTACACCTCAATGGAAGAGACCACCGAGCGACAGCGTCTGCAGCCTGGGAGAAAGTCACACCCGGAGGACCCGGGATCTAGACGCCAGCTGTGACGAAGTAGTTGAAGCAGATCTCACGGTTGGCAGGGTTAGCCCGCAGAGGTCTTTAGAAGGCAGGGAACACAACAGACCACAATGGAAGAGACCACCGAGCGACAGCGTCTGCAGCCTAGGGGAGTGTCACACCCGGGATCTAGACGGCGGCTGTGACGAAGCACTCAAAGCAGGTCTCACCGTAGGCAGGGTAGCTCGCAGAGGTCTTTAGCTGGCGTGGCTGGACTGGGTCCCGTGAACAGGTGGAGGATCTCCTTGGAGGAGAAGCTACGGGGAGAATTGGAGCGCCGGCGGGGAACTAAAGATAAAGGAGTTCAACCAAAAAATAACAGGAAGCAAAACAAACTAGATATCTGAACTAACTAGACTTGAAAAAAGAACAACTAGAATATTTAGCAAGAGCAATATGCTAGAAACAGACGACAGGACTAGACAAGGAGTCAGCACTAAGTTGTAGCAAACACATTCAACGGACTGACAAAGAACAGCAAAACACGAGGGAATAAATGAGGAAACCTATCACAATTACAATGAACAACAGCTGCACAGCGCAACCCGCAGGCGTGAGGCGCTGGCGAAACTCGCTACAGGTGTCAGGGTGATCAGAGAAGAGTGAGGGAATACAAGTGAGGACGACACGAGGGCGGGGCTGGTGACGCGAACACTCGGCAAACTGTCAAACAACTCCCCACGTGTTCGACATGAAACAAAACAATGCCACGCAGGCAGAAAACGGACACAGCGAACCCAGAGTCATGACTGTCATGAACTCTCATGTGAGACATGGCGTGGGAACCCAGGTGCAGGCAGAGGCAGGAACAAACAAGGAGGTGAAGGGGTTAACAGATTTATTTAACAAATAACACGACTAACCAAACAGGTAAAACAAAACCCACGAGGGGGAAAACAAGACAGGATAATATATATATAAATAAAGACAAGGACACTAACCAACTAAACTAAGAAAACAAACACTTGGAACGAACACTAAACTAACACTCACTACTCACGGGGGAAACAGGAAACAGGAAACAACGACTTAGCATAGATGTAGCATACAGCATACAACGTACCAGAACACGTAATCACATTCAGCATAAACACATTCAATGCACGAGCAACGAGACAAAGAAACATGAGGAGTCTTTATAGGGGAGGTAATTAACACTAACTATGAAACAGGAGGGTTGGGCAATGACGCGACTTGAGGAGAGTATGGAAGACCGCAAGGGTCAAAAATATCTCTCCTCACACAAAACCATCAGGCAATGCCATGGCTCCACTTGAGACAAGAATAAAACATGACATGGTAGTGGAACCATGACATAAGCCCCCCCTTTAATGAACACCTCCAGGTGTTCATCAAGGGGTCACTAACAAGACAAGACTAACTTAGACAAGGACAAAAACCAGACAGACAAGCTAAACATAACAAGAGGCATACAAGACATGATTACGAAAGGGTTGGGGTGAGATAACAAAAATAACAGACATGGGAGGGGGGGCGGGGGCAAACAAGAAAACACAGGAAGTCCAGAAGGGGGAGGGCTGGGTGGGAAAGTTCCAGCCCTTGGGGACGCGCCAGGGCGCGGAGCCCCAGGGGACTTGACAGGGGTAGTCCTGGGGGGAACTGTCCTAGTCCCCTGCAGGACTGTAGGGCTGGACCACGGCTGGAATGCCGGGCTGGACCAGGGTTGGAAGATCGGCTGGGCAGCCGGACTTGACGGCGGCTGGGCAGCCGGACTTGACGGCGGCTGGGCAGCCGGACTTGACGGCGGCTGGGCAGCCGGACTTGACGGCGGCTGGGCAGCCGGACTTGACGGCGGCTGGGCAGCCGGACTTGACGGCGGCTGGGCAGCCGGACTTGACGGCGGCTGGGCAGCCGGACTTGACGGCGGCTGGGCAGCCGGACTTGACG
Organism: Triplophysa dalaica; assembly: GCF_015846415.1. NCBI lineage: Eukaryota > Metazoa > Chordata > Actinopteri > Cypriniformes > Nemacheilidae > Triplophysa > Triplophysa dalaica. Next base: position 14,416,770 of record NC_079546.1, on the reverse strand, counting down.
GCGGCTGGGCAGCCGGACTTGACGGCGGCTGGGCAGCCGGACTTGACGGCGGCTGGGCAGCCGGACTTGACGGCGGCTGGGCAGCCGGACTTGACGGCGGCTGGGCAGCGCTCTCTGACGGCGGCTGGGCAGCGCTCTCTGACGGCGGCTGGGCAGCGCTCTCTGACGGCGGCTGGGCAGCGCTCTCTGACGGCGGCTGGGCAGCGCTCTCTGACGGCGGCTGGGCAGCGCTCTCTGACGGCGGCTGGGCAGCGCTCTCTGACGGCGGCTGGGCAGCGCTCTCTGACGGCGGCTGGGCAGCGCTCTCTGACGGCGGCTGGGCAGCGCTCTCTGACGGCGGCTGGGCAGCGCTCTCTGACGGCGGCTGGGCAGCGCTCTCTGACGGCGGCTGGGCAGCGACCTCTGACGGCGGCTGGGCAGCGACCTCTGACGGCGGCTGGGCAGCGACCTCTGACGGCGGCTGGGCAGCGACCTCTGACGGCTGCTGGGCCGGGCTCGGTGCCGGACGGACCGTCACCTTCCCACAGCGCCCCCCCCAAAAATATTTGGGGTTTGACACCACCGGACTCGGGACCGCAGGACTCGGGACCGCAGGACTCGGGACCACAGGACTCGGGACCACAGGACTCGGGACCACAGGACTCGGGACCACAGGACTCGGGACCACAGGACTCGGGACCACAGGACTCGGGACCACAGGACTCGGGACCACAGGACTCGGGACCACAGGACTCGGGACCACAGGACTCGGGACCACAGGACTCGGGACCACAGGACTCCTGTCTGCCCTCCGTTGTCTCTTCTTCTTCAGCCGAGCCACCCGTCTGGTGGTCGGCTGAAGGAAGGACGTGAAGGGCAAAGCTGGTTCGGGGTTGGAGGCCTCAGAGGAAGACCCCGAAGAAGTTCTCCTCCCCCGCTTGCCACGGAGACCAGATGGTGGCGGTGAAGCTGCTGCGGATGAGGCGGAGGGAGCGGCGATGCCCATAACCCCGACCTGCAGGGTACGACCCTCCGGGATAGCGACCAGCGGAGATGGAAAACAGGACTGAACTGGGACCCTGGACTCCGACCTGTTCGTGGCATACCGCCACACGACATCGAAGTCCAGCGGTCTCAGCATCCTCATCTCCGCTGGTGACAGAGGATCCCTGAGGCCGCGGCTGAACAACACCGCCAACTCCTCCTCCCCAAAGACCACCTCCTCTGCGGCATCGAGGAACCTATCAACGTAGGTCCCCAGGTCGTCGTTACCTTGGCGGATACCGCAGAGGTGGCGTGCCTGGCGGGACCGCAAGCAGTTCACCTCGACTGCCTGCTGGGTTCGGTTTGGCTCGTGCATTCTGTCATGAACTCTCATGTGAGACATGGCGTGGGAACCCAGGTGCAGGCAGAGGCAGGAACAAACAAGGAGGTGAAGGGGTTAACAGATTTATTTAACAAATAACAAGACTAACCAAACAGGTAAAACAAAACCCACGAGGGGGAAAACAAGACAGGATAATATATATATAAATAAAGACAAGGACACTAACCAACTAAACTAAGAAAACAAACACTTGGAACGAACACTAAACTAACACTCACTACTCACGGGGGAAACAGGAAACAGGAAACAACGACTTAGCATAGATGTAGCATACAGCATACAACGTACCAGAACACGTAATCACATTCAGCATAAACACATTCAATGCACGAGCAACGAGACAAAGAAACATGAGGAGTCTTTATAGGGGAGGTAATTAACACTAACTATGAAACAGGAGGGTTGGGCAATGACGCGACTTGAGGAGAGTATGGAAGACCGCAAGGGTCAAAAATATCTCTCCTCACACAAAACCATCAGGCAATGCCATGGCTCCACTTGAGACAAGAATAAAACATGACATGGTAGTGGAACCATGACACATGACAATATACTATATGCAAAGCCTTGCCATCATATCCGGGATATAAGTCCGTAAATTTGAATAAAATCACAGGCCTTACTTGTCCGTGCTTATTCGCGCGACATGACATACAGATGTAGGGAGGTAATGTAACGTATCGATTCAATGTATCTATTGAACTATTGAAACGTCTTAACGTTAACCTGTTCAGAAGAAATAAAGCGATGTCTGCATCCGTTTACAATCCTTTAAGATGACGGAGTTCCCGCAACCTTTGAAATGCCTTGCCAATATTAATTCTTGTTTTCGCATGAGTCCGATCACATTCCCTGTTTCTTTGTAAACTGTCATCAGTTCGTTCTTTCTTGTTTTTCACAAATGATGAATCCCCAGGTGTCAACACTGCTTGGCGTTTATAAGTAAAAGTAATAAACGCCACCATAAATAATACTAAACGTTGTATGAAATCATACCCAGCAGTTGTGAGTACACGTTAAAAAATGGCCTGTCACTCGCATCGATGCGCTGGCTAGCAGCCGGATCCCTTCGTTCTGTGTACGAATGTGACGAAATTACACATAGTCAAGAACACCATATAAGGATTTCCGGGATAGTCAACACGACAGGGTGAATCCATCAAGGGTATTGACACAGTTTTAAACACAGTTCTTTAATGTCCTCGCTCAAAAATAGGTTTTAGCACATTTTAACGCAAAAGACCTTGCGGACTGCTGCTTTAAAAGCATTAATTAAGATTAAAAAATCAAAAATTTATGCAATAGTTTGTACCTGTTCGCGTGCTGTCTGTGGGTCCCCTATATGTTCAGAGAACATCCTGGGCTGCATTTCCCTAAAGCATCGTAGCCTAAAGTTAATCTTAGAACCATTGTTACCAATAGAGCTACGATCAACTTAAACCTAAAACTCGCTGTTTTGGTGTGTGTCTTTAACTGTAAATGAGCAGCTAGTCTCCACCCCCTTTCGGCAGAAAAAGCAGCCAGGGCTGTGAGCCTGTGCCTCCAAACACAAGACAAAAAATCATTTACCCATGATTATACTATCATCAAAGACTCCTTTGGCATTACTCAACATAGCAAATGTGCACCATAAAGTAAACACACAGTTACAGCAGCCAGAGGAAGAGAAGTCTAACACTGTATTAAATGCTAAACTAAAATCACATGTCACCAGTCTGAGTGCAGCTATGACACGTCAGAGGGGATCTGGCCCTCCCGGTTGAGCCTGGTTTCTCCCGAGGTTTTTTTCTCCATTAATCAATCATTGGAGTTTGGGTTCCTCGCCACAGCAGGGCAGTGTTGGCCTGCTCACCGGGAGACTGCATTCATTCATTTATTTATTTAGAAATTAGATGTTATTTATTAGAATGAACTTACTCGTTGTATAAATACCATGCACTGTGCTGTGTTTTAACTTTTCTGTTTTTCTTGTTTGCCCCTGTAAAGCTGCTTTGAAACAATACACATTGTGAAAAGCGCTATATAAATAAACTTGAATTGAATTGAAACACTGAAGGGTCAAGAGCTCAACTAAAGAAAACATTGATCAACATAATGGTGATTTCAAATGACAAACCAGTCACATCTAAACTTCTAAGATCACAGTTTGAGCACACAGTGAGTTTGCTGTGAAGTTAAATTTTGACCTCATCATGAGCTTTCTGTAAACTCATGGTGACATCACTGTGAGATTACTGTGACATCATCGTGTTGACTGGGATTGCTTTCTATGAGTGAATGGACAAACGAGTCACAGTGATATTTGATCTACTTTTAAGTTGCCACAGGTCCCTGAGGTCTTACTTAAAAAATACAGGTACTTAGAATGTATTTATTTGCAGCTTTGCCTCGTTCAGTGTGGAGGATTTCCATTGAAAACAAAATAAATCCATTGCTCTCTTGTCTCCTGTGAGGCTGCGGGAAAAGTGTTCTGTGTTGGTCTGTGCAGCCAACAGTAGAACAGTTTGCATGATTTGCTCTGCTTTGCTTACTTTGGCCATGGTGTAAGAACTTCACAAATGGTGGCAGCGCCATGGGTGGACAGGACACGTTCAAAAAAAGGGAGGCAATATTATAATAAGAACTGCTGCCTACGTAAGAAAGTGAGCGAAATCTGAACTGCTCATTTTCTCACAGTCTTTCAGAGATAGGCTGACATAAAAAAGTTACTGGATTGTCATTTTTCACGTTTTCTGAGTTGGCAGATGCACCAGAGACCAGAATTTAGCACTTAAACATGGATAAAGTCAGGTTTTCGTGAAATGACCCCTTTAAGGCTACGATGCTTTTGGGAAACGTAGTCCTGAAAGTTCTTTGAAGGTCTACCAAATTTACATTTACATTTAGACATTTAGCAGACGCTTTTATCCAAAGCGACTTACAAAGAGTTTAGGAGCAATAAGCGATATGTCAATCAGGAGCCATAATACATTAAGTGCCAATACAAAGTTACTGGTTTCAACAAAAGCTAGACCACTACCTGTTGAGATAAAGGGTTAGTGTTTTTTTTTTCTTTTTTCATTTGTCTGTCAAGTATTCACAGAAGAGATGGGTTTTAAGTAGTTTTTTAAATGTTGTGAGAGATGTGGTTGAACGGACAGAGTTAGGAAGAATGTTCCACCAGGAAGGAGTTGTGAATGAGAACGAGCGGGAGAGCGATTTACTGCCCTTATGGGAAGGCAATACAAGACGCCGCTGGTTTGCTGAATGCAGGGATCTTGATGGGGTGTAGGAGTGCAGGAGAGTGTGGAAGTAAGCCGGTGCAGATCCAGTGATAGTCCTGTAAGCAAGCATAAGTGACTTGAATCTGATACGGGTTGCCACCGGTAGCCAGCGAAGAGAGATGAAATGGGGAGTCACGTGAGCCCTTTTGGGCTGTTGGAAGACGAGGCGTGCTGCTGCGTTCTGAACCAGCTGAAGTGGTTTGATAGCCTTTGCAGGAAGACCAGCAAGGAGAGCATTGCAGTAGTCCAACCTTGAGATTACCAGGGCATGGACAAGGAGTTGTGCCACATGCTCAGTGAGATAGGGTCTGACCTTTCTAATGTTGAATAAGGCATATTGGCATGCCCGTGTTGTCTTTGCAATGTGATCATTGAAGGACAGCTGTTCATCAAATATGACTCTGAGGTTCCTGGCTGTTTTGGAATGGGTGATTGTGGTATTGCCAAGATAGATGTTGAGATCGTGTTGGACCGTAGAGTGTGCCGGAAACACGAGTAGTTCTGTCTTGGCAGGGTTCAGTTGGAGGTGATGCCCTTTCATCCAATTTGAGATGTCCTCAAAGATGGCTGTAATGGAAGCTGCTACAGTGGTATCGTCTGGGTGAAACGAGATGTAGATCTGGGTGTCGTCGGCATAACAGTGATACGAGAAGCCGTGTGCCTGTATGATGGGTCCCAAGGATGTCGTGTAGATGGAAAAAAGCAGCGGTCCAAGCACCGACCCCTGAGGGACCCCAGTGATCATGTGGTGAACAGTGGACAGCGAGCCCCTTCATGACACCCTGAAGGATCTGTCGGAGAGGTAGGATTTGAACCAGCGGAGGGTTGAGCCTGAAATTCCTAGCGATGACAGGGTTGCTAGCAGTATCTGGTGATTGAGAGTGTCAAACGTTCAGATAGGTCTAGCAGAATCAGGACAGAGGATTTAGATTCCGCCTTGGCTAGCCGCAGTGCCTCTGTGACCGATAGCAGTGCCGTCTCAGTGGAGTGGTTTGTTTTAAAGCCAGACTGCTTGTCATCCAGTAGTTTATTCTGGAATAGGTAGGAAGACACCTGGTTGAAAGCTGCCATTCAAGTGTTTTTGCTATAAATGGGAGGAGAGAGACAGGTCTGTAACTGTCGGGAGTAGAAGTGTCCAATGTTGTTTTTTTCAGTAGGGGCGTGATCTGGGCCTGTTTGAATGCGGATGGAAAAGTGCCGGTGAGCAGGGAGGTGTTGATACTGTGTGTGAGTGCAGGTGCGAGCGTGCTGGATATGGCCTGAAGGAGATCGGAGGGGATAGGGTCAAGGGACAGGTGGTAGGGTTGCTGGAGAGAAGCCTGGTGACTTCAGTGTCTGTAAGTGGGGTGAAAGAGTAGAGTTCGATGGTTGGAGTGTGGGAGGTGTTTCCCGAGGTCTGAGGTACCGAGAATTGTTTGCTGATGGATGATGTTTTGTCAGTGAAAAATACAAATAACGTCCCCACACCCTTTAAAAAACTCCACATCGTGACCATATCGGAACGTTCTGGGAATGAATTGGAAACCAGCAGGGATGTTCTGAAAACGTTCTCAGTACAAAACATTTCTTGAGGGGAATGCACATTTAATGCTTTACCTTAGCTTGGGTACCTAAAAAAATATAGGAAAAGTTCTAAAGGTGTATTTCATTATTCTAAATTATCCTTTATTAATGTTCTTTTCAGCTATCTCTTAAAACAGATCACTCTAGTTAACATTTCAGTATTGATTTATACACAAGAGCTTGTCATATATGCTCAGGACAATTTGTATAATTCTGCTGTATGTGTGAGCACTGTTTGTTTGGGGCCACATTTATTTTCTTTTTTTGTATTCATAACTAAAGTTTATTAAGTTAAGTCTGTGTTGGTCAATTATAACTATACTAAAATTGAACTGATAGAAAACCTTGAGATAATTTGGTGGGGCTTAGGGGCCACTACGGAAACTTTGAGCTGCTCCTCTCCTAACAGATGTGATCTCACTCCATCTTTTTTTAAATTTGAGAGCCCTGCAATAATGAAACTAATTCAGATAAACAGATCAACTCCAATGCATGCTGGGAGTCGTGCATGAGTTTCGTACTAGGATGTTACCCAGCATGCACTGCAGCATGAAGCTTTCCTTTGTTGATTTTTACCATTGTTGAGTTTCACACACTGATAACAATAACGACTTTACAAAAATACACTGAATGATTAAACACACAATTTCATAATTACTCTCTCATGATGCAGAATCCCCATTTATCGCTGGCATCCATTAAATTGAAATTTTCTTGAACACATCAAATGTACTCTTATTCTTAGTTAATCAGTCAAATAAATTTCTACATTAAACTATATGAGTCAGGAACCCAATTAAATGAAACAATGATCACAATAATGGTAGTTGCTTTCCATCAGAGTTGCAAAAAAAAGCAAGTAAAAGTTCCTTGTAATATAAAAGTAACCTTCACATAAATTAAAGCTACAGATAATCTCGTTTAGCTTTTACATGACAACACCTTTAAAATGAACTTCTGAAAATGAAATCCTAAATTAAGTAAATTCTACTCTACATATTTTCAGTGTATAAAAAACACCTGATTCAACTCAGCAGTTTGTTTGTGTGTTCATTAGGGAGACATTTCAAACATACTTATATTGGCGTCCAGTGGACCTCTGTATGAAGTAAAAACTGGTTCAAATCTGGAGTTTATCAGATTACTTTCAGTTTTCAAATGGAAATAAATTATCTGAATGATAAGACTTTTGCAACAGCAATGCGCTGAAAAAACACAATTATTGTGATCAGTGTTTGCTTTAGTTGAGCTTATAGTTGATATTTAACAAATAATTTAAAAAAGGCTATTTTATGTAACCTTTCAGTTGGGTGTGATGGGATGTTCAGGTTGTTTTATTGTTGATATGATGTAAATGGCACAATATATTTTAGCTGTACTAACCGTCATCATCTGTTTAATAGATTCATCAGTAACTGAGACGACATCAACATCAAACCGATTGGAAAGTGTAAACAGCAGTGAGTCTGGTGCATCATTCATCAGAGGTATGTGATGTAGTCTCATACCATCTGCTGTTAAATAATTAAACTGCAGCAACTTCTTTTATCATGCACAATAAAGCATTTAGCCTCAAGAAGCAGTGGGTTACAGTGCATTGTATAAAAGCTAAGAGTGTTGTGGCACGATGCAAAGCGTCTAAAACCCCTGAACTGTTATAAAATCCACTGTAATCCACTGCTTCGCTGGGTTTATTGCTTTTTTTAAATCAGTCATTCCACATGCGTAGCTAGCTTTCATGAAATAAAGGAAAATAAAATTATATTCAGGCTATTTAATGCGGTCAGCAGTTATAAATCGGGTCATTTTATAACAGCTTAGAACTCGGCTCAGCCAATCAGAATCAAGGACCAGAACTGACCGTTTTTGTAATAGGTTTCATATTCTTGGAGTGCAATACTTTCCCAGACAGCAAGCTAAAATAGATCATTGAATCAATGGTAAAAATGGTTGATTTGTCAATATCAATCAAAACTACCCCTTCCCCGCCATTGACAAGTTATCTCGTTATTTAAAACGGCAATAAGTGTTTGTAATGTTATACAACAGGTGGCGCTGTTACACACCTTTGGAAAAAGTATGGAATCTGAACCTAGAAGGTATATGTTTCATCGGTTTTTAATGATTGTTCTTAGTGTAATCTGGGTGGAGTCTTTGGAATCTCAGCTGTTTATTCAAAGTGATGCATTTTAAGAAACCTACCCACATCTAAGGGGTGATAAAAAAAAGAACAAAGGAAGATAAAAGAATACAGTCTCTTTTGTTTGAAAGCTGAGACTATGTTCTTAAATTTGATATATTGTTTGTACATAAATTAACTACAGAAAATATAGTGAAAATGTCAAAAAAAGCTGGCGCTGGGTGGTAACCTTTTATAAAAAGGTTGAAAAGGCTGGCAGGGAAAGGGTTAAGGACTCTCACGGTCCAGAGATACACACAAACACATTATCACATATTTACATATAACTGACAACGCCAATTCTTCCACAACCTAGAAAAGAACCTGACTGAACTAAATGCTGAGTTCGTCAGATTTCCAATTATACTATTCACAGAGTCTGAGAGTCCACACATACATCTGTACATAAGATTACGCAACACAGCAGAGCAGGTTGGTACATCAACACTGACAAACATATAGCTTAAACTGCTCCATCCTGGCACTCTGAGCAGCACCCTCATACCATCATTATATGACACATTACGCTTTAAATACTGCTCTTTCTATATTGCAGCCACAAATGGGCCGTGTACATAGGGGTAATTTAGTGTGGTCAATAAACCCGCATTTGTCTCCACGCTCGAATTGTTTCTGTGCTTACTTATCGCATATTAACGTCACTTAAACTGCTTGATTTCGTTATAATTTCTGAAGCTGTACTGAACTACAGTAAGAGTGTTATGTTTCCAAGGCAAGGAAAGTAATATTTCTTAGAGTTGATATACGATCTGCTGATCACTCGATGGACGAGAGCATTTAGTTTGTCGCTATTATTAGGTCTACTGCCTCAGCTAAAGTGTGTAAAAATAGGGGTGGTTAATCATCCTTAATTATACGTATTTTATTGTGGTTAAACTCATAGTTTTCCTTAAATACTCTACACATCACTATGAAGCCTCCTTACAGCTTGTGGCCTAACACTCATGCTTACTGTGGTTTAACCCATAGTTTTCCCCGAAATACACTACGCTGATGTGATGAATACAATGTTAATGGCTGTGATATAACAGTGTTCTCAGCCATCTGCACAATCAGAGCCGCTGCAGCCACAGCACGAAGACATGCTGGCATACCTGTGACTATGTTATCTAACTTTTTAGACAGATATGCTACTGGTCTCTATGTGGAGCCATGCTGTTGCAACAGGACACCAACGGCTTCACCCTCTGCCTCTCTAGCTCTATAGTTTTGTGATCGATCAAACCCCTCAGGTGCCTATCATGAATCGCGCAGTCAGGTATCCACGATCTACAATAGTTAATTAGTCCCAGCAAGCTTTGGAGCTGCTGCACTGTTAGTGGGGACATAACATTTCTGGACCCTGTCTGTGGATATTGCTCGGAGACCCTGCATCAGCACATGTCCTAAATACCTTAGTTTTGACCCATTGCAGTTTCTCTTTCGAGGCTTTAAAACCTGTTTCAGCAAGTACATTGCAAACAATTACAGTTGCTTTCTCACAGTCCTCCTCCGTCTCCCCCGACACAAGGATGTCATCTGCAAACTGAAGCACACACACTGTTGAAGGCAAATCAGTCATTTTGGATAAAGTTCTGTGCACTGCTGCAGAAAAAACAGCAGGTGAGTCCGTATGTCCCTGTGCAAGGTGTTTCCATAAATATTGTTGTCCTTTAAATGTAAAAGCTAACAAAGGCTGAGTCTCTGGGTGTACAGGTACAGAGAAAAAAGCTGCACACAAATCAATGACTGTAAATTACTTATGCTAGTATGGTACAGAATTCAAAACAGTCGGAACATCAGGTACAATTGGTGCAAGTGGTAAAATTAACTGATTAACTGCTCGTAAATCTTAAGTTAATCGCCAAGTTTTCCCATCGGCTTTTACTACAGGATTAATTGGTGTGTTAATTGGTGACACCCTGCTTGACAAAATGTTAAATCAAAGGCTTAATACCTTCTTCCTTATCTTTAGACAAAGGCTATTGTTTAATGTAGACAGGCTCTTTTGTTTTAAGTTTAGCCCTGTAAGGTTCCATGTCAATGAAACCAGTGTCATCCTTGAACACCTAATTCATGCATCATGTCACAACCTAAAAGATTCAATGGAGCATCTGGAATAATTGTGAATTTGTGAAAAAATGTTTTAATATCAGAGGCTTTAACCTCCAATGGAGGCGTCACAGCACAGGCATTTGAAATTCCCACAGAGTGAATTATTTGATTAGTTATAGGACCCTCATAACTATTAGAAGTCATAGACGAAGCATCTGCACCTGTATCAAGCAGAAAGGTTTGAGGCTGTCCATTCACCATAAGAGAAAATAAGGCAAATCCTCCACATTATTCGAAAATGTTAGGGTCATCATACATAATTCAGAACTGACATCACTCTGTAGGCATCTCTATGCTTGGTTCGTGTGCCACTGGGTTCGATATGTAGCACCCGAGTTCTCGTTCCTCCGCTGTGGTGAGTTTGTGTCACCAGAAGTCAGCTGAGGTGACTGAAACTTTTGCAACTGCCTGCACTCTCGTTTGAAATGGCCCCTATGGAAGCAAATAAGAGACATAATGTTTTGAAATTTAACAGCCTATGAATACTTGATTTTGAATTATTTTACTTTGGAAACCATGTATCTGAATTTATTTGTTTCGAATTTACCTCTATAAAATTTAAATATGAAAATTCTTGATTTCCAATTTAAAAACCTGAATTTAATGCTCACAAATTCATATACAAAAAAAATCAACTTACAGAATTTCAGATAAAATACATTCAGATTGATCAAATTTGATTGCTCTCAAAGATCTCAAATTTCAAGTTAATACTTTTCAAAGAAAACATATGTCTAATTCGACTACTCAAATTCAGATCGAAAAATTCAAGTTAAATATTCACATGGTAACATCCGGGCTACCCAGGATAGGAAAAACAGTTGAGCCCAGAGCCCGTCTGCAATTGAACCGAACCATTGAACCGATCCAAAGAACCTAACCGACGTCAAAAAATAATAATAATAATAGTTGCAAAAAATAATTAGCAACAACATACTTTTGTTCTGTAGAGTCTGATTGTACATAAACAGCAAACTTACCGGAGCGCCTTCGTTTTCCTATAGAAGTCATCTTCTTTATAGGTTTAATATCCGTGCCATGGCCTCTTCTTGGATCATGACAGACAGTCAGGTTGTCATGCTCTGATAGGCCGCCCGACGTCGGTTCATTGGTTTGGTTCAATGATTCGGTTCAATGGTTCGATTCAATGGTTCGGTTCAATTGCAGACGGGCTCTGGGCTCAACTGTTTTTCCTATCCTGGGTAGCCCGGATGTTACCATGTGAATATTTAACTTGAATTTTTCGATCTGAATTTGAGCAGTCGAATTAGACATATGTTTTCTTTGAAAAGTATTAACTTGAAATTTGAGATTTGAATAAGAGCAATCAAATTTGATCAATCTGAATGTATTTTATCTGAAATTCTGTAAGTTGATTTTTTTGTATCTGGATTTGTGAGCATTAAATTCAGGTTTTTAAATTGGAAATCAAGAATTTTCATATTTAAATTTCATAGAGGTAAACTCGAAACAAATAAATTCAGATACATGGTTTCCAAAGTAAAATAATTCAAAATCAAGTATTCATAGGCTGTTAAATTTCAAAACATTATGTCTCTTATGTGCTTCCATAGGCCCCTTCTTCCGCAGTGAAAACATACTATATCAGACTTCCTCCTTTGGCTAGGATGCGGTTGCTGCGGATTCAGAGAAGTATGGCAGCTGTTCCCCTTTGGTTGGTAGCCTGTAAACATAGAATTTTCAACTTTGACAGTGAAACCACCAGATGCGTCTAGCTCCCTAATTCTTTTTCCTAGAGCTTCTAGAGTAATATCATGCCAGTTCCAAGTTCTTATTCTGATTAATTGTGCTTGTTTGGTGTTCATGTTATTTAACAACGTGTTAATAAACAGAGGCTTTATGTCATTATTAAAAGTTAATTTAGAATCTTCGATCCACGCTTTCTTAAAACGCACCAAGAATTGAGCCACTGATTCTCTCGCTGCCTGTTTAGTGCTAGCTGCAAAGGAAAAATCCTGTTGGCTTCCTAAACGTTCGTCAAGAAAAACTCTAAACCGTTTAAAGAATGTTTCAACATTTGCAGAAATCTCCCAAAACAAATCATGCGGGTTTGCAGCCGTACGTTAGTTGGTGATTTTATCATTGTCAATTGATAATGCGGGACACTTTTCAATCAGCATTTCTTCCGTTACTTTTTCGACTGTTCTTGACAACACCGCTCGGAAGTCGCTACCTGCGAAATGTGCATATTTTGTATGTGTTCGGAAAATCGACACATATTTACCCACTTCCTCTGGGGAAGGCAAACTTTTACAAATTGCTTCCATATCAGACATTCTTAATGGTCTCACATTTACATGGTTGCCAGCTCTTACCCAAACCATTGAGTTTTGAGGTTTTGTACTCGTGTCAGATGCATCATTAATCAAGTTAGCAACAGTTTTATTAGGCGGTTTCATATCAACTCTTTTGTCCTGCCCCTTAGTTTCAGGTTTCGCAACAATTTTGGGTTGCGCCGTCAGCAGGGGTGCGGAGGGAAAACTCTTGGTTTGGCAAGGGGCAGAGTAGGCTGGAGGCTTTTCTAACAACAATCGCTTTTGGTTTGCAACATAAGCAATAATTTGGGGTTTTCCGGGACCCTGGTTCCAAACCTTTTTCATGTCTTTCCATACAGCATAAGCTTTAGTCATGTATGGATAATCCCACAATGGGTCGCCCCAACCTTCTTTCACCATGCCCTTTGCCAATTCAATTCTCCATCAGAAAATGAACCGTCCCTCGGATAGGGAACCTCAATTTGCATTTTCATTTCCTCTGACCACCCTGCGAGCTTGCTAACATACAGTTCAACGGAAAAACCTTGATTATTTCTGTACATGAATGCCACTGGCGTTTCACCTGGCAACGGTCTTGAAACAAAACTCCATCTTTCACTTCAATACCGGCAGTGATAGAAATAATACATATAAAATTAGCGGCAATTGAAACTTTGTAAAGGTTCGGTTTGAGGTACCAATATATATTATATAAATCTCCTGTTCAATTGACCAACTGATTCAATTGATCTTTTCCAGAGAAAACAGAGCATATTTTTCTCTGAATAGCAAAGCTGCACCGTGATCCAAAAATACAGTGTGATCAGGACTGATCGTGCGTTAATAATTGTTTAACCAATTACTTTTGCCAGCGGCATTGTCACAATGGGACCTAAATCCTACTAACAATGAGTTGAAACACCCCTATTTCGTCTCTACGAAAAAGTAATCACTCACAAGAATCCTACAGGGTAAGCATTATTTTTCTTCAAAAAAGAAAAGAAAAAAAAAACACTTACCCCTTTTAATGTAGGTCTGTGCCCGATCGTCAGTGCGCCTGCCTCAGGTATGCTTTGGTCTCTTGGTTCTCACACTAACGTTTACCTTGTTGGAGCATCTGATTGACTATTTAGATGTAACTGCATTTAAAGGGGCGAGCTTCCAGGAAACGGGTGAACTGGACTCAAGGTGTTCTTTAAAGCACAGATACACATGCTACATAAACACTCAACTTTATTTATATAGCGCTTTTTTCAATTTCCATTGTCTCATACACATTGAATACAAGAAAAACAACTAAAGGCATATACCTGTAAAAACAAGAAAAAGGTGAAAACAACAAAAGACAGACATACAAATGCTCCGCACACAATATGCATACATACTTACACACATTGACATAGACGCACACACGCAAACACACTCGCACACACGCACAGTGAAAGCACACATTTGAGATAAAGGAGAGAGAACCACAGGTCAAATATTAAAAGGACTATAAATTCTTATATGCACTATTAATTATGTCTAACTTCTAAATTCTAAAGCAGCCCCCCCCCAAAACAATATGCAAATGGTGGCAAGGAACCCAAAACTCCAATCGAGAAAAAAACCCTCAGGAGAACCCAGGCCCAACCAGGGGATTCCAGTAACCCTCTGGCAAAAGCTGCTGCCTCTGCACAAGCTCAACAGTGCTTGCAGATCAAGGCTAAATAAAAAATAAATAAACTAACTAATAAGGTAAATTATAGATTTAAGATTATCATTAACAATCTAAAAGCATTTGAAATGTTGTAGAAAAATCGTGTCAAGTTGCCGCGTCCTTTATCGAGCTCTATCATCTCAGCTCTTGTCAGGTCACCGCTTCCAATTCTCAGCTCTGCCATCAGGTCTGGGCATGAACTGCATCCTGCTGTAACCTTGGAACAAAGAGACAAGACTGGCTGAGAGTAGAGTACTGTTCTGCACTCTTTGATGCAACAAGTACATCGTTTGTTGTTGGATGTGTTCCTGGTTCAGGTTGATCTAAATTACGCCACCTAAATGCTTTGAGGATTAATATTATGGAAGTGCAGTGTATGCAAGATTAAAAAGACTTTAAAAAGACTGGTTAATTAACCAGTTGCAGTTTTTGTAATAGGCCTGCAGGGCAACCACTGGACTTGCGATTTGCGGGACACATCATTGTTTATTGCTACAAATTGAAATGGTCAGATAAATAAGACTTAAACCATTTCAATGCTATTCCATTAATCCCGACATACTTTTCGCGTCTGTGTAGTAGTATGCTGTGGTCAATTGTGTCAAATGCAGCACTAAGGTCTAGCAGCACCAATAACGAAATACAGCCACGGTCAAACGCTAAAAGCAGATCATTTGTAACTCTGATCAAAGCAGTCTCTGTACTGTGACATGCTCGAAATCCAGACTGGAATTCTTCATTAATGTCATTCCTTTGGAGGAAGGAGCATAACTGAGTTTAAACTACTTTTTCAAGAAGATTTCGAGATTCAATAGAATCTGTACCCGAAAAGATGACGAGGTTGCAGCAAGAAATGTTCTTTTCAAGGCCTTAAGATTAAGAGGGTACTCCTGCTCTTTTTTAAAGAGTAGCCAGGCGACAGGCACAGCCAGGCAGCGACGAAGCAGACCAATGACCAGATCAACCCAAACGAATACTTTACGAAAGTAGCTCGTAAATTAAAACAGATTTTCCACAACAAAGCAGATGAGACCTGGTTTGGGGACAACTTTGTACCACTTTTAGCATATAAAAGGGGTACGAATCTTCAGTACCTATTGGTACATAGTAAGCTTCAGCCTTGTGAAATACTGTTCACATATTTAAATTATAATTATAATTTACATAAACACTAGACATTTACATAAAAAATACATGAAAAATTTGTATTTGTATTTCTATACTGACTGTAGTACTTAACAATGTCTTTTTGATCTTCAGCCTCCTTCTACATTTTAGTATTGAAAGGCCTTTCTCCAAATTACAATAAGCCTTTCAGGATAGGCCGTTTCCACCACTTTTAACATTGGCAAAACCATGGCCTTTTAGCAAACAAAATGTATGTGTATTTGAAAGGGATATGTAAAGGCTACATGATTATTATGTTTGAGTGAGCCTAACATTTTAAACCTCTACCTCTGTCCCAGCAGACCTTCATCCTCTGCTGTAAATTAATTATCATTCATAGTGTAGTGTACTGAAAAGCATTACAAAATTATGACCAATGTTGTAGTTTCTAGAATTAAAAGAGTCTCCATTAATATGACAACATCAGAAACTGTTGCAAATAAAGCTGATACAAGGCAATTCAACTTTCAGAAAACCAGATAGAGATCAATTTTTTTATGGAACATACAGAGAAGGAACAAAAAGAGGTTTTATACAGCCTTCAAAATTAGCAATGTGATTAAATACATAATACAATTTTGGTAAAATACCATGAAGTGTCTCTGTGTTTATTTACTACATTTAAAAAACCCCTCCTAAATCAATTTCACAACAAAGACACTAAAATCCTGATCAGGCTTTTAGACATGCACATTTATCATATGAACCTCAACAGTGGTGACAATAATTAGTCATACTGCAATGCATGATGGGAGTTTTCATGCACTACAGCATGAAGCATTTTGTAGATTGTCACCATTGATGAGCTTCATATGCTGGTTCTTGATGTCTGTCTGTGTCTAGAATTCACATTGTTTGTTGTGTTACGTTGATTTAAAATTCTTTGACTGTAGCTATTTGAGAATCACTTTGATTGGTCACTGTGGTGTTTCACAATAGATTATGCAAAACCTAAACATGAAAGATAAATTGGTTGGAAACAGGTCAGCACTTGATGAATTTTGCAGCATATGAAAACAGTGTTGCTCACAGCACAGCACTGATCTCTCTGCTTTGTTACAGAGAGAAATCTGACTCAAGGGTCAAGAGTACAACTAAAGCAAACACTGATCTCCATGATGGTGGCATAATCTTAACCAATAAAACATCAACATCTAAGCCTGTGCGATTCTCAATAACAGCAGGTGTTCATCACTAATGATCAATCATCATTTAATTAGTCACTTAATTATCTCATTAACTTTAATTCTTTGAGGACTTGGGATTTGTCTTGAGACTTGCTTGTGATTTGAAAGGAAGTACTTGGTTTCTTCTCTGGTGAAATCAGCTGCTGAGTTCATGGGTGAAACAAAAATATGGCAGGACTTTTACTCTTTGCCCCTGGACTTTCAGAATCAGAAAGAGCTTTATTGCAAAGTATGTTTCCACATACAAGGAATTTGTTTTGGTGACAGGAGCATCCAGTACACATAATCAGCAACAACAGTACACAGAGACCATCCAACAATAAAATACAGTACACAGATGGTTTAAACAAGGGCCTATGGGTATAAAAAAATAAGTAACACAATACAATGAACATAATAGAAAAGCTATGTGTGTATGTAAATATGAACAAGTAAAAAATAAGAATAGACTATTGTAGGAAAAGGTATTTATTATATACAGCAGAATGAAATATAATTTACAGAACAAGTTGTATAAAAATAGATAGTGTATTATCTGCAGGATATATTTAATATTGCACTTTATTATTACTGCACAGAGTTATGAATTGCACCTCCTTTTTTTGTGTGTAAGTTTCTTAATTGCATGTAAAAAACATTTAACTGTTCAAGAGGTAGATGGCCTGAGGGAAGAACTGTTTTTTGTGTCTGGTTGTTTTGGTGCTCGGTGCACAGTGCTCTGTAGCGCCGACCAGACGGCAGCATTGTGAAGAGACGATGGCTTGGATGTGAGAGGTCCAGGGTGATTTTCTGAGCCCTTTTTCTCACTCTGGATGTATAGAGTTCTTGGAGGGTGGGCAGGGGAGCACCAATGATCTTCTCAGCAATCCGAACCGCCCTCTGTAGTCGTCTGATGTCTGATTTTGTGGCTGAGCCAAACCAGAAAGACTCTATGATTGCTGAGTAAAACTGTTTTAATAGAATTTGTGGTAGGTTGAACTTCTTCAGCTGATGTAAGAACCCAGATAGCAAATTTTTGCGGCCCAATCCCCATACTTTACTCATCTGGCCCACATATGGCGTGGAATGATGGCACTTGTGCGGTCCGCTCCTGTTTGCCAGATTTGGGCCACAGCATGCCAAAGCTATGCCACATGTCAAACATCAAAAAAAATAAAGCAGAACTGAACCAAATATATACAACAGTTCATTTCAGTTCTGGCCCAGATTTATCCCATACCATCACCTTTCTGTGCTCCAGTTTGACAGAATTTGTAATGAGTTTCATTATTATTATTGTGATGATTGAGTTATTAGTGATGAACATCTGCTGTTAACAAACAGCACCACTGCAGAAAAGTTCAACAAAAACTCTGGTTTAGTCATGGCAAGCTAACTTCCAAATCATTTTCAGATGGCTTCTTGATATTTTCTTCAGATGGCTGCAGTAAACTACCATATGTCGCCTCACCCCATAGTCCACACTGCACTCTGAAGAGCAAGGTGTGCAATGATTAGCCAGTTAACCAGTGCGTATTGATTAGTCGAATACTGCAAGCGTGTGACAGAAATGTAACGGCTCTTACCATATTTGGAACATCATGGTGGAACACCATTTTCACGGAATTGCCTAGGTGTGAGTTTTGTTAGAGAATATGGTTGTGTAAATAACCCAACTTTGTGTGAACACATGGGTATTAAGGACTCAAATACAGGACCAACAACTGTAGTTTGTTGTGAGTTTGATGGATCTGATGATATTATTGTGTGTGTTCTAGTGATTCTATTGTTGATGTGTCAGTGTTTGCTACTCCTACTGTCATTCTTCTTCTGATCATCTGTGCAGGAAGACTTGGTGAGTTTTTTCATCATCATCACACAATCTCACCATTCACATTCACCTAAAACAATCCAGAAAACAAAACAGCAGGGGCTTCATTTTAAAAACGTGCGTACACACAGATTTGATCATAGAGTGTGCGTATGCAAAAATCCACGACAACATTTATATTTATAAAAACATTCTTTGATGTGTAATGCTTGCCCTGTCAACACGATGATGTCACAGCAATCTCACAGTGATGTCACCATGAGTATACAGAAAGCTCACGATGAGGTCAAAATGTAACCTCATAGCAAACTCACTGTGTGCTCAAACTGTGATATTAGAGGTTTAGATGTGACTGGTTTGTCCTTTTGAAGTCACGATTATGTTGATGAGTGTTTGCTATAGTTGAGCTCTTGACTCTACAGTGTTTGACTTCTCTTCCTCTGGCTTCTGTAACTGTGTGTTTACATAATAGTGCACATTTCTTATGTTGAGTAATGACAAAAGTCTTTGATGATAGTATAATCATCTGTGAATGCTGATGAGAACATTGTTAGGAGAGAGTGAGATTCAGCTGTTTTGAGACAAGCATATATAATAAAGATCTTCAAAATGAATTACACACATAAACATTGCAACAGTTTATAATTAAGACACAAATACATCAAGACTCTGTATGAACCTCAACAATGGTAAGAATAAACTGAGAAGCTTCATGCAGCAATGCATTGCAGCCTGAAGTTTTCATTCTGCTGATTGTCACCATTGTTGAATTTAATATGCTGATTCTTGATGTATTTGTGTGCAAACCATTTGTTGTAAGATATGTGTGCATAATTAATTAAAAAAATCTTTGAAATATCTGATCGTCTCAAACCAGCAGAATCTCACTCTCTACAATCACACAAACTGACAGGTTCCTCATCAACAGTTACCAATTATTCTATTATCTTCCAATACTCCATCGGTGTAACTCGATATAACAAATATGCTCAACCATAGTGAACACACAGTCACAGCAGCCAGAGGAAGAGAAGTCAAACACTGTAGAGTCAAGAGCTCAACTAAAGCAAACACTCATAAACATAATGGTGACTTCAAATGACAAACCAGTCACATCTAAACCTCTAAGATCACAGTTTGAGCAAACAGTGAGTTTGCTGTGAGGTTACATTTTTCCTCGCCACCCGTCATTTCCGGTTCCTGATAGAGGGCCGGCGTTTCACGGCTTTCGTCGCAGACTGCCTTTCCCGGGCTGTTGCTGGGTCCGTCCATTTAGGCCTCGACTACGCTACGATGGCTGTGGATCAGACCGCTGAGCTTTGAGGTGCAATGTGGTTTTTGACACGGCCAACGCTACACTCCTCTGTGATGTCTCCACTGGACAACCGCGCTCTATGGTACCTGCTGGCTGGAGGCTTAAGGTTTTTGACGCCATCCACAAGGGTGAAGGCCTCTACAAAGCTGGTTGGGGCCAAGTTTGTCTGGCCGGGCCTGCGGAGGGACGTCAGGGCCTGGGCTGCTGCCTGTGTGGCATGCCAGTGAGCAAAGGTGACCCATCATACCAAGGCCCCTTTGGCACCCTTCAAAGTGCCAGAGAGACGTTTTGATCATGTGAATGTGGACCTGGTGGGCCCACTTCGCCCCTTCCATGGTCACACCTACCTCCTCACCATGGTGGACTGGACCGACAGGTGGCCTGAAGTGGTTTCCCTGTCTTCCACTACATCAGCTGAAGTGGCCCGGGCGTTCATTATGGCTTGGGTGGCCCGTTTCGGCACACCATCCGACCTCTCCTTGGACCGAGGTCCGCAGTTCACATCGGAGCTTTGGACTGCGGTCGCCGAGGTCCTGGGGGTGAAGGTCCACCGTACCACAGCCTATAACCCACAGAGCAATGGACTTTGTGAGCGGTTTCATCGCGACATGAAGGCCGCGCTAAGGGCCAGCCTTACGAACTGCGACTGGGCTGACCGCCTCCCATAGGTCATGCTTGGCCTTCGCTCTGTCCCCAAAGAAGATCTCATCGGCCGAGCTTGTGTACGGAGAGCCTTTGCGCGTTCCGGGGAAGTTTCTTCCTGATGCCACGGCCCAGTGGTCGGTGGCCTGTCATCATGCTGGGTCCCGGGACATTGCTGATGCTTTTGTTCCTATTCCCACATCTCACCATGGCGTCCCCCAGTCCTACATGC
This sequence comes from Triplophysa dalaica, assembly GCF_015846415.1. Lineage (NCBI taxonomy): Eukaryota > Metazoa > Chordata > Actinopteri > Cypriniformes > Nemacheilidae > Triplophysa > Triplophysa dalaica. The sequence goes on along the minus strand of NC_079546.1, from coordinate 14,395,953 downwards.
CCAAGGATTTTCCGTTGGCTAAGTATGTTTTCATCCGCCACGATGGCCATCGTACCCCGCTGCAGCCCCCCTACAATGGACCCTTCCGCGTCCTGGTGAGGGGGTCTAATAACTTTGTTGTGGATATGGGGGGCAGGCCTGACCGGGTGGCGATAGACCGTCTCAAGCCTGCTCATGTGGATATTGGTGCACCACTTCAGCTGGCCCAGCCTCCACAGCGAGGGCGCCCCCCTGCGGCAGCCTCGGCCTCTGCCCTGCCCCTGGACCTTCGCCCTTCTCCTGTTAACTGAAGCCGTTATGGCCGCCTGATCCGCCCCCCTCTTGTCTCCTCATTTCTTGTACTCCAAAACGTAAATTACATCTGATTGTCTGCCTTGTACAATACACGCAGGCTTGTGTAGGGTCAGTACTAAGGGGCCGACGTTTGGCTAGTGAGCAAGTCGGCACATAGAGTGTCAGCGCAGGTTTGCTTGAGCCTTTGTATGTTAATGACATTAATTTGCAGTCATTTACGATGCAGGGATCTAAAACTGTTCGGCTGTGCACAAGATAGATAACACATCTGAAAAAGAGTGTATGCACGTTTTCTGTGCGTACGTTCATTCTATGAATCACATGTGTGCACTTTTAGAAATGACTGTAAGATCAAATTGGACTGTAAGCAGCCCAAATCTTTAACAATTTTATTGATTTTTGTCTCCTCAGAAAACAGAAGTCAGAATGCTAATCCAGAAGACGATGATATCAGAATAAAACACTCTATGACTAACAGAGAAAATTACAGCTACTCATTAGATGTTTCACCACTAGATTTGATCTTAAAGTGAACCAGTGTTCTATTATACACCCACTTATAAAGTCTTGTTTCTGTATTTCAGCTGAACAATAATATCTTGCTTGATTTTTTTATATATTTAGATTTTCACATATAGTTCTGCGCTCTTTAAATCCTCTCTCTCTGAATCGCTCTGATTGGTTAAACTGGTTAGGCTGGCCCAGTCCCTTGTGATTGGACATCTGCTTAGAGCATGTGTCAAAAATGTCTCGATGTGTGATGTCATGTGATATTGATACATGCTCGTTTTGCTAAATTATCACAGAAACTGTCAATCATTCATGTGAAAAATATGTAAACCTTTATTCATGAAAATATCCAGCAAGGAGCATCCATCACCATTTAAATAAAATCATTTTATGGTTTTAAAAATCTTGCTGATAATTAAGTCCTTCCAATGACCGATTCCGATATGAAGTTAATTCATATTTTTATATTATATTTTCATATAATCTGCAGACCCAGGAGAATAGAAAATCGAAGATGCACTGATGAAATCTCATAGTAGCTCTGGCCTAACAATAACAGCAAACATCAATGTTCAAATGTTCAAACTCTTCAAATGTTAAATTTTTTTGTGCAAGGCACCACACTACTTAGTAACAGAAATGGTTTAACAGAACTATGGTTCATCTGAAAATTAAAAACTCATTGACAAAAATTTGACTTCAAGTATTATGCATAACAAACAAGAAATGCATACATTTACATTTTAGCCTTATATACTAGCACTTTAAGTCGCATGTTTATCACATACATATTCAATTAAATGAATTGACATTTGTCAAGTTTAAAGAAATATGAAAAATGAGTACATCCTCAACAAAAATAAAGTGCATCCTCAAAAGTGCATAGCTGAGATTTTTTCTTTTTTCTATATAGTTTAACAAAGTTATAAACACACAAGAAATGTATCTATTCAACCACTGTATAGACATTAAGTCACGACTTTTCAAATGCTTTTCAAATACATAAATAAAATAAATAAAAAATAAAGTCTTTAATTTCAAGACTTATTTCAAGAAAATGCAAGACTTGCCTACTGTAATGCACTACTTAGTAGTTGTCCGGCATCATCAATAAACAAACTACAGTGAGTTAAGAATGCAGCTGCCAGAGAAAATACAATCCCATAAACCCCATGTTATCACCCAGATAGCAAATTTTTGCTATTTATATTCCCCATACCACCTCATCTGGCCCACATACCGCATGGAATGATGGCACTTGGGCAGTCCGCTCCTGTTTGCCAGATTTGGACCACAGGCATGCCAAAGCTATGCCACATGTCAAACATCAAAACAAATAAAGCAGAGCTTACCCAAATATAAACAACCTGTATCCTCCTAAAACCCAAGCTTTGGTTTGGCTTGCATTTTAGATTTCTTTTAGCTATTTGGGGTTAGGGTGAACCAATAAATATAATTACCAGACTTTATCTTTGTACGAGAAGCTCTTTTACATTTACGCATCTGGCAGACGCTTTTATCGAAAGCAACTTACATTGCATTATCCTATACATTTATACTTAGGCATATGCAATCCCCTGAGATCGAACCCACAGCCTTGCATTGTTATTACAATGCTCATACCACTGAGCTACAGGAAAGCATTCCATTCTTTTCATTTTTTTGTCACCTGGTTGCATATGCGCTGCTTCGGAAACCCGATTCTTGATAACTGTACCAATCAGGTAAACCTTCTTCTCCATCATTCGGTTCACAGTTTTGATGGAAGTAAAGAATCGATCGCAATAAACTTTTGTATCAGGATGAAGAGTTTCAGACAGACGATCAATGACCAAGCCTCCCAAACCCAGTTCACCTGGCTCCTGAACATGTAAAGTCAGTGCATCTGCACCCTGATATAATTCAAAGTCAAGCATGAGGCCTTCCACTGAAGCACAAACTAAAATTTTCATGCCAACAGGATTTGGCATCATTGGCAGATATTGTCGAAAAGGACAGGCTCCTGTAAATGGTATCATTTGCTCATCAATAGAAATGCTCTCGGATCTTGCCTGAGACCTGCAGCCTTTCAGAATGCGGTCAAGAAAGGTCTCACCTTCCAGAATTTGTCACATTCCCTCAGGTCTTCTGGAATCATCAATGACCACCTTTATTGATTGCCTCAGTTTGTGAAATCTGTCACGTGTGAATCTGTCTGCGATGGCTGGGAATCTTAATGCGTTGGACCTGTACATCCTGATTTGTGGGTACGAGACACAGGACATCAAAATTGAGGCACCAAAGAAATTATACATCTCAAGTACTGATGTGTTGAGTGGGTATGCACTCCTAGATAGTGCTGTAGCATTGGAGCAGTATACAATCAGTTTAATTCAATCTTTGTCAATATACTGGTTTACATAGTCCAGGGCGGTCCATCCTTCTCTGTCCTGCTCATTTTCCTCCTCAGGCTCAAAAGGGGCTAAGTTTGGGGTCAATCGAGCTGCGCTCCAGCACACTCCTCATCCTTGCATGTGTTGTTCTTGAAAGCTCAGTCCTGGTGTTGAGTCTTCAGTGTCCTCGTATGAACCATCGGTCTCAACCCACTGAGTCCGACGTTTGGGAGTGCGTAAAGTGGCAGTGCTACGGTCAGAAGGATAACCAGAAGTTTCACCACGAAGACGTTTACGCCCCCAACCGGACATTAGAATGGGGTCTTCATGCCCACTACTCTCCTCCTCACTGCTGATTGGCTCCTGTTGTGGAGGATGGTAATCAAGATTCTCTACTGGGACATCAATGTCAGACATGTCCTCTACCTCTGAGTTGTCCCCAGAAATTGACTCCAGTATTAATTCCAGTGCCTTTGACAGAAGAATATGCTCTGGAAATTATATTATGAGAAAATTAAAAAGAAATCTATTTAAATCCATGTAAAGTTATTTATCACACATGCTTTGTCAATATATACTGTTATAAACTATTGTAAATTGATGTTTTCTAACAAATTCTTCCCAAACTAATTTTTTTTTGCTAACATTTTTACATTTTAACTAAATCCCATAGTCCACATATGTGGACATCCAGTTTAACTAAGTCCCATTGTCCACATATGTAGTTTAGCGGCATAGTAAATCTTAACTGTTGCAAAAATTTGTAAAATTTACATTCCATATTAAACATACAACACTTCTATACATCATTTAATAAGAATCAACAAAAAAAATTTTTTTAATTGTTTACCTTGTGGACGTTTTGGTCTGGTGTGGCTGACTGACTGACTTTTCAGGTGTGTTTGCCGCCATCTTGAAATTGAAGTGTTAAGTGTTTTTCTTTTCTGACATCGGCAGATAGCAGTGTAAATGTCCGTGTTGGTGTACAACATTTTTCAGTTACACAGAATTAAGTATTGAGGTGCAAACAACAAAAAAATGATGTCCATGTGTGTGGATGCCAGGTCGTAGGAGGATATATTTCAATTTCGGTTTCAGAGTCATTAGTGATGAACATCTGCTTTGTACAAACAGAGTCACTGCAGAAAATAACAAAAGCTATAAAAAGTAATTTACCAAAATAAACTTCAACTTCAACCTGAAACACAATCCAGCTAACAAAGTTTGTTTTAAGAAAGTTCCTTAGAGGTTTTTCATGTGTTTGAATATGTTTAAAAAATATTTTAATGTTTTAAGAATGTTATCATCATGGTTATCAGTGTTTCCTTGAGTTCGGATCTTGACCCTTGTCTATTTCTTAAATTGACCGGCTGAATCTAAATGCTTTAAAAGTGCACTTGTCATGCAGAGCAAATGTGAATCTAACCAAATGGTATTGGGAGGGAACCATTGAAACCATTGTGATGATGTAATATGACTCACCTCTCTGGTTTGGATTGAGTGCGATGCTGTAGATCCTAAACAAACATTATAAGATCAGCGAATTTGAATGTATTTGGATACCCAGAAAGATTTGTGAAAAATGGATGCATGTTTATCAAAACACATGTTAGAATCACACAGACATCAAGAATCAGTGTGTATGTCAGCAACAGTGAGGAACAGCCAAATAATTCAGATAAACGGATCAACCTAAATGCATACTGGGAATTGTAAATTGTTATCACATTGTCACCATTGTTGAGATTCATACACTGATTTTTCATGTCTGTGTATACAATGTCTATATAAATAATTCAGCCTTTTTTTTACATATTTATTTGTTGAATTTTTCTCAAATCTTTGTAGACTGCAAAATGCAGTCGAACTTATAATGTTCTTTCAGGATCAGCAGCACAGCAATTGCTTCAGATGTAAACATTGTAGTTATCTCACTGACCACCAAATTGAAATATACCCTCCTACGACCTGGCATCCACACACCTGGACATAACTTTTTTGTTGTTTGCGCCTCAATACTTAATTCTTTGTAACTGAAAAATGATGTACACTAACAAGAGTAAAAGTCAAGGTTCAAGAGCCCAACTCAAGGAAACACTGATCACCATGATGGTGAATTTTGTCCGCTGGGAACGATCTTAAAACATGAAAAACATTTTGAATATTTTGAAACGATGAAAAATCTGGGTATTCATTATGTTGTTTTTGAAGAAACCTACTCTGTTTAAAGTTTGTAGGACCTTGCACCTTGTAGGACGTATTTACAGTATATTCCAATTCAATAATTGCATTATTTTTCACACTAATTTTACTATAAAGAACTATGAAAAGTTCACTGTACTATGATTTTCCCATAACACCACACTTTTAAAAGTTGTAGTGTGAAATTACTGTATATTCCAGGTTAATAATAATGTGATTTCACCATAACACCACAGTGGAGTATTACATTTATTGTTCATTTATAAAGTTAATCTAATTTGAAATAATGTGCAACACCAACTGCATAACTTTATTAGAGGTAACACATTAGCATTTTACTTCCGAAAATTTAATGACATAACATCAATACATGTTTAATATTAATATAACTCTACATCAATTCCTTTTTTTTATTATTATGAATACCCAAAATAGGAGCAAAGCATAACATTGAGTGCTAATGAATAATAAAAAATCTCCTGAATGGTGACCTTATATTTACAACAAGCACAAAGGCTTATGGGTATTTCTTACATAATTTTCTACTGATAATTTTAAGTTCATTACACTTGAAACACTTAACAGTTTGGCTTTGTTATTTTTAATGTATAGTTTAAATTAGACTTAAATTAGCTTAAATTAATGTATAGCTTAAATTATCATTAGACTGTTCAGTGTCTAGTGCACAAAATTAAACATATGAACTCTCTTATTGGTTTCTTTAGTTTATCACCATTATTGAGGTTAGTAGTATGAGTGATGATATTTGAGTTTATTATTGTTGATAAAGTACTCTGTTCTCTTTGTGTCTATACACAAAGGCTTGTGATAAACACTTTTGAATAAAGTAAAAAAAAAAACTTTCTTTCTAAACTGCAAGGGTCAAGTGCCTAACTAAAGATATACTAATCACCATAATGATGACTTTATCAGCAAATGAAAATATTCTGTTAATTTTTAATAAGAGCTTTTGAATACATATATGACAGAAATAAAGCGAAAGTAGTATTTGTAATAAGTGAAGATGTTAAAGGTGTATTTAATTCTCTGGTGAGATCTTGACAGATTTCATGTGTTCCTCTGTTATTTACACTTGATGTTCATCTAGTCAAGTCAATTCAACTTTATTTATAGAACACATTTTTCAATTTTCATCGTTACAAAGCAGCTGTACTTGAAACATAGTGACTTATAAGCAAAACATTTAAAGTTATACAATTAAAAACAAAAAAGGTGAAAACACAGATAACATACGCACACACACAGATGCAAACACCCAACATACAAAACAATCCACACACATAATATGCACACGCACTAGCACACACAGGCGATACGCAGGCACATGCACACACATAGACACACGTGCACACACACACTGCTTGGTGTATTTATGTGCCACACTATATAGGGTGTTAAAAGTAACACTGAAACAGTGTTGAAGATAAAGAGATAAAGAAGTGATTCATAAATGATTGATCATTAATGATGAACATGCTGTTAAAAAACACAATTACTGAAGAAAACATCAACAAGAACAGTTGATTTTGAGGGTCAACATTATGGCGAACAGTTTTTCCTTTTGTTAAGGTCTTAGCCTTGGACTTTGGTGTGAATTCTTTACTTTTACAACTGCTTTCAGTGTTGCTGTCTTAATGACACTTGCACATTGTTGAAAAAAGAGATGAACTACTACATTTATAAATAGGGATTGTTATGGAGCTTCAGTTGTAACACTGTGTTTGTAAAATGATACATATAACTCCTAATTAATGCTGCTGTTGGAAAAGGATTCAAATCAATGTGGAGAAACAGTTACTTGCCCAAAGAATTAATATTGTCACTAAGATACATCTAGAAATCAACACTCTTCATACAAACCTCAATGATGGTGACAAGCAACAGAAATATTAAGATGAACAGATCAACTGCAATGCATGCTGGGAGTCATACAGGAGTTTTGTACTATGATGTAACCCAGAATGCATTGCTAAATAAAGTATTTTTTGATGTTGATTTTCACCATTAATGAAATTTATTCACAGATTCTTGATGTCTGTGTGTATGAATGGTTCAGCACTTTGACCATTTTAACAATAATTGGGTATAGCTACACTGCTGAATCACAAGATCACCAAAACTTCTTTAGGATATTGTTTCTGCTTTTTTTCTGCTAGGATCCTTTTCTGTAAATGTATTTAAATGTCTAGGTTGTGTGTTGGCGCTCATGCCATTTTGAGTACTCAGTAACTGTTGAATATACAAGTTTTGATTTAGGGTTAATTTGATGTATTCATACATTGGAATGATTCACAGTTCAATGCCTTGCATGTTTCATATGTAACTACAACTCTCCGAATTCCCTATATGATGAGCTATGTTATAAAACCATAGCAAACCTCATACTATGTCCATAACTAAGTTTAGGTATTAAATGCAAACTGACCATACTGTCAGAGCCATGCAAATGAAGCGCCATGAGAAACAAAGGAACTTTCTTTGGCCCCTTTATCACTTTCATGGCATTGGCCCGCAGACCATCTGGGGGCAGGGCAGGTATGCATTTAAAACACCATCACCGATCCACTTCGAGTTGAATACCTTTTTAAATTAGGAATTGGAAAGGGAAAGAAAGAGGACGCGGAGGACAATCCAAGGGACACCCCGCTTGGTGTTCCCCCCTGGCGGCTCCCCCCCTGGGGAGTCACATTAGCCCATGGAACTTTGGACTCAGAACCCAAACTCAGCGTTTCAACAGGTCTGCGTTCTGAAACCACACTGTAAAAAATGTTCCGTAATTTTTACGGAAAAATACCGGCAGCTGTGGTTGCCAGTAAAATTCCGTAAAAAATACAGGAAAAGAACGTAAACAGCTTTGCAGTTTAAAACTTCAGGGCACAAACTTCAAACAGTGAATGAACTTAATACATTTGAGTCTTTTATATTAACAACATTTCTTTATATAAAATGAAAACTTGGTCCAAATGCATAAAAGTGATAACATTACATTTACTTAATTTATTTCTTTGTAATTCATTATTAAAGTCACTTTTAAACAAAGCAACATGCAAGCATGACATCAGAATATCTTTGCCTGACCGTGAGTTAAACACAGACTCAACTCTTCAGCTTAGTGGTGACCCACAAAACATTTAATATCAGAAAAGAAAAGAGAAAATACAAATTCCGTAGTTTTTACTGAAAAATACCGGCAGCTGTGGTTGCCAGCAAACTACCGTAAAATTACGGGAACATCCTGTTTTTATTCATCCAATCAATTCACAGTAGAAAACATGAGCCACACCCACTATTCATCTTGTAAATACGTCAGAATACTGAAGACGATCATCACTTCTGCTTCACAGGGACTGCAGCATAACAGCCATCACTTGATGCTTTATTGGTTTATTTAAAGTCACCGTTTTTGTGATCAGTGTTTGCTTTAGTTGGCCTCTTTCAGCCGTCATAATTAAGTTTACAGTTTTCTTTGTGGTGTTATGACATTGTTTTATATAAAACATAGTTTTGTAGCAAATCACATCAATTGAAAGAGTGATTAGGTATTTACTCTTTATCTGGGATGTTGTTTAATTACTTATTGTATTTTTTGTCACAAACACCTCAATGAATCTACTTTTAAAATTCACTTTTCATGCAACAATCAATATAAAAAGTTTTTGAACAGTTAAAAAGTTTACGTTTTGTCTTTGACTCAGACATCAAGAATCAGTGTATGAATCTCAACAGTGGTGACTAACAAATGAAAAGCTTACAGCCGCAATGCATGCTGGGAGTCATTGATGAGTTTTGTGCTTTGATGATACCCAGAATGCATTGCGTTTATCTTTAGAGGTTTTTTTCTGTTGTCACCATTGTTGAGACAAACTGTTATATTCTAGATATCTGCTAGAACATTTATCATGTGTTAAATGTGCTGTTAAAGACATTCAGTATATTATTTAATTTCATTCAACATCATAAATGAGGACAACAAGTAACTTTAAAGCACTACCTAAACTATCAAACATGTACTTACTCACCAACACAAATAATTTAATGCGTTAGCTTTATCTGCGCTTTCCACCCACCTGAGTCAGTGTGTTTCAACTCATAGATGTCAATACTGGGGAAAGACTTCTGTACATGGAAAGCAATTGGTCAAGACCACAACTAAAGCAAACACTCTTCACCATAATGGTGACTCAACAAAACCATCACATTGTAAACTTGTGTTCATTTTCAATTAGAACTTTTGTAGACGTGCAAGAGAAATAAAGTGACAGTGGTGTCTGTAAGTGAAGGTTATAAAAGTGTTTGTGGAGTTGAAAAAAACTCCTTGTGAAAACTTTGGAATTTCACTGTTAATTTCCAAGAGAATTTGACAATGTTATCCGTATTTTATGGACGTTTTTTGACAACAGTTTTCTCTGTGAAAACTACAGAATTTCACTGTTAATTTCACAGAATTTTCTACAGGGTTTTTCCGTAAAAACTATGGATTTTTTGCTGTTAATTTTACAGACAATTTTAAAGTGTTTTTCTGTATTTTTTACGGACACTTTCTGATAACAGTTTTTTTGTGTGAAAACAACAGGATTTTACCGTTAATTTCACAGGCATTTTTTACAGTGCATTCAAGATTTCCATCCACGCGCATACGGATATTGATCCAACAACAAGATTGCAAGTATCCGTCTCTAAATATAGAGTAGCTGCGTTAAGAGCATGCCTCTTTGTTAAAGATGATTTTATTGGTTTTCAGACATGTTTTTCCTGCCTCGCGGCAATGCCCTCTCACTCTCTCTTTCTCTCTCATTCTCACTCTCCCTCTCTCTCTGCGCTTCCTAGCGCGGTTTTGTTTCATGTATTTGTTTGTTATGTTAACCATGTAGAGTAGAGTTTAATAAAAACCATAAAGGCATTTGTGATGAGTTCTCTGTGTTCACGCTCACAAACGGGTCACTTAAACTGTGTTTCGATCTATGCTAGCTCTGCTCTTAATTCTGTTTGGTAAAGACACGTTACTTATGGTCATGAGATAACGTTAGTGTATAAATCATCAATGCATTTGCTGGACGAATACATATAGGATTTCTATCACTATATTGCTAATCAGAATTGCAAAATATGTATGTGTAATGACGATTATTATACGTATTTTCCTTTAAGCTATGTGACGGGTGAACCAACAACACGTACTCGGAGAGGTTATAAGTCCCCGAAGGAATTTCTTTAATTCAACAAATGTCAAAATTATTAGTAACTCCAACATAAATACACCACGCGTGTATAGTCCACCAGCGTGGGGGAGAAGGACGTCCTTCCTGCTTTCCTCTCACAGGGGGGTTAGCCGTCTTGTTACACGTGGATTTTTCCCTTACTTCCGGGTTGTGGGTGCGCGGTCCTGCCGGTCGTTACTCGTGTGAGGCTGGGAAGAGGTAAGAGAACAGCCTTTAGGATAAGCATGTCCGAAGGAGATCTTGCTCACCTTGCGTTCTGAGGCAGACTCTTTTTTAGCCGCCGAGTTGGTCTTGATTCGTAACGATCGGAAGGTGTGCCGCTCTGATCCGCTTAGTTTCCACAGCTAAACTAATTCCTTGACTGAAATTGACGTTTTAAATAACTAATTTCATGTATTTGATCTTGATAGATCTGGTGGAGAATCTTATTTTGGTGAGTTAAACTCATCCTTATTTTAACATGCAGCTAAAATCGCTACACACATATATACACCAAGCAGTGTTCATTTAACATGCGGGCTAGCAGCCGGATCCTCTTCGTTCTGTGTACAAATGTGACGAAATGACGCATAGAGAAAAGACACCATTGAAGGATCTCAGGGAAAGTCGAGCCTACAGGGCAAATTACAAACCATTATAACAAGCTTTCCGTGGTGAATCCAGTACAGGTAATGACACAGTTTTAAACACCATTCTTTCGTGCACATGTTTAATAATTGGTTTTGGCTAATTTTTACTCAATTTTTACTCAATTTTTACTCAATTTTTACTAATTTTTACTCACACACAGAGAGTTTGATGTGAGGTTACATTTTGACCTCATCGTGAGTATTCTGAAAGCTGATCGTGACATCACTGTGAGATCATCATGACATCATTGTTTTGACGGGGAGTGTTTATCACTGTGAAGCACACAATTTAAATAAAGGAGAGAGAAACACAGGTCAAATATTAAACAGACTATAAATTCATATATGCAATATTAATTTTATGTAAAATTCTCATTCTAAACCAGCCCCCCTGGGCGAGCAAACAGTGCAAATCAGTATGCAAATGGTGGCGAGGACCCCAAGACTCCAATGGAGAAAAAAAAACTCAGGAGAACCCAGGCCCAACCAGGGGTTCCAGTTCCCCTCTGGCAAAAGCTGCTGCCTCTGCACTAGCTCAACAATGCTTGCAAAACAACGCTAAATAAAAAATAAATAGAATTAGCTCTAAAGTAAATTATAGATTTAAGATAATCATTAATAATCTATTAGTAGTTTAAATTTTGTAGTAAAGACGTGTTAAGTAGCTACTTCCTTGTCAGGTCGCCTCTTTCCATTCTCCTCTCTACCATCAGGTCCGGGTATGAACTGCATCCTGCGCGCTGAGGTAACCTCGGAACAGCGAGACAAGACTGGCTGAGAGTAGACCACTGTTCTGCAATCTTGATGCAACGAGTACATCAACAGGAACCAGGAACACTTCTAACAACAACGGATCAAACTAATGCAGCCTAAACCCAAGTGGATTTATATTGTGGAAATGTAGTGTATGCAAGATTAGAAAGATGCGTCTATAGTCTAGATTTAAACTGACAGAATGATTTAAACTTGTCCAAAGTTTAGGCGCTAGATTGGAAAAAGATCTACCACCTGCACTTGATTTTGAAATTCTAGATATTACCAAGTGACCGGACGCCTAAGAGCGTAGTGTACATGAAGGACTGTAATACAATAGAAGTTCTAAACCTGTGTGAATTTTTTTTTTTCTGTTTTGTTCATATTTTCTTCAGGTTTTCTGCTTGTTAGCCATGTTCACATGTTCACCAATGATCATCACTTAATAATTCACTCTCATTAACTTTTGATGTGTTACTTCCCAGCAAAGGCATGTCCAAAAGATGTATTTTATACTTTGTTGTCTGACTTTTCTTTTTATGACGAGATAACCTTTTGTTCTTCAGAGCCTTAGCTCATGACTACGAACAAGACGAATTCAATGAATTCTTCTCTTACATTGCCGGATCTACGACGTAGAGCAGCGGATCGTCCCTATCTACAGCGACCTTCTCCTGGGCGTCTCGGCAGTTCCAGAGGTGTTAGAGATATTTTCCAAAAGGTCCTTTTCAGGACTGAGCATTCTCCAGCGTGGCATGACCCGCTGTTCTCTTGGGTGCGGTACCCTCATCAAGGAGGTAGATGGACACGATAGCTTTGTCAAGTGTCTGGGCGTCCAGCACGCTGAGGCAGCTTTCGTTGACACATCTTGCCCGCACTGCACTTCCTCCGGGAAGCAGCCACCATTTCGCCTGCTAACCGGCCGTGACGTCGGTGGCTACGGCCCCGATGTCCACCAGTGTTAGCAGTGTTAGTGACGTGGGGACTGTGCGAACGAAAACCCGCCAGCCAAGTGCTCACGGGCCGTTCGCACCCCGACTCGCTCTTCTGACTGTTCCCCAACCGGCGGTGGCATACCGTCCGGATCCTCAGGCACACACTCGGAAACGATGCTTGATGTAGATGAGATGTTGCTCGCAGCATCGGAGGGAGATTTGCTGGCATCCGACACTGACGACTCCAAGCTCCCCCCCAGTGGGGTCGAGCTCAGGAGGAAGCAGAGGTGATGTCTGCCATGTTAACCCGGAACCGCAAGTATTGGGTGGCAGTGTACGCACTGCCTCCTCCCCAACACTCACGGCTGGATAAGTGGTTCCCGTGGTCGGAGCACAGTGCAAACCGCGCCCACCCCCGGTGCCATTTTTCACGGAGGTGCATGAGGAGTTGTGTTAGACTCAGTACAATGACAAAATAAAAGATCTTAAACCAAACCAATATAGTAATGTCCTTTTATTTATCAATGCAAAGATAATGGTATCAGAATTGTGTGGCTAAAATCCTGGCCATCACAACTGCAATAAAAAGAATCAGGCAACATTGTTTTCTTTAATCTGTTGGTGTATTTACGTGATAACAAATCATTTAGTTGTTGTATTTCAACTTTAATAATAAATATCTAAATAACAACATGTAATACCTTGGTATGGTAGCATGATTCGTAGAGGTACACGTTCATACTTTGACCCACACATTCTTCTCCTCGAGGGCACTTCAGTGAGTATTTCCAAACTCCAACAGGCGCCACACAAAGATGTGACCCCGAAAGAAGAGATGTGTAGTTGGCACAGTACCACTTATGTAGCCTGGATGTTCTGGAGGGTAAAACCACATGCGGTCTGATTTTAGTGCTAGCCGCCACTTCAATACCCCAGCATTGTCACGGTACACCTGAATGGGGCCAAAGAGTCCTCGCTCTGTGTCATCCTTCACCCAGGAAAGATCAGCTGGTGGGATGCCATTAGGATTTTCCCACAGTCGCACCCAGCCATCCAGCTCGACCTGAAACATGTAAAACAGAAAACATAATTACATAACAATACATGCGTGTTATCACTCAAACTATTATAATTTATGTATAATACATTTGTGCATGTAGATATTATGCACTGGGGAGTTACTACTGGGTTCTACTGGGACCGTGGCTGTGGATGACTTTGATGAAGGTGTGGACTTCTATGAAGATGTGGATGTGGCTGCGCAAAATGCTGAGGCTGTGTGTGATGCTGTGGCTGCGGATGATGCTGAGGCTGCTGGGGCTGCGGATGATGCTGAGGCTGCGCATGATGCTGTGGAAGCCATGGGCTAAGATTTGATCACCTCCAACAAGTATCATCCACACTGTAAAAAATTGCTGTTAAAAAAGAGCCTAATTCTGACAGTAACATTCTGTTTTTATTAAAACAGTAATATACTGTAGAAAGCAATGCATCCTGGGCAATATTTTGCAGTTTAAGAAACTACTGTTAATTTACAGCCATCTGTCAACAGTAATCTACTGTTTTTATGCAATACAGTTTTGTACTGTAGTACCGTATGCAATCCATTGTGGGCTGTGTTAACCTTAATAACCTGCTTCAATAAGAATTGACATTACTAAACTGCATGTTTCTATCATTTTAATAATACCTAACAGATTGTTAACCAAGTTAATGGTAACCTCATCGTCTTGCTCCTGATATATTTTATTTTGATTATGTTATGTTTTTCAAAAAAAACTGAAGATATTTTAGAGTTGTACAAAACAGGATTTTATTTAATTAATGTCCATCCCAGTGGTCATAGAAATGATAAAATGGCAGACTTTTTTGCACTCCAGCTCATTACACACAATTAGCATTTCACAAACATTGATCCCTTGATTACAAAGCACAAGCATAAATCTGATCAAATCAACCATCAAGTATACGCAGAAACCTAACAGGCACAATCAGACATATGTATAATGTGGTACACAGACTGGGATACTGCAAAAAATATGTTTTTTCTATTTACTTATTGTCCTCAGTCCTACATATATGTATTTTGTTAGAATTTTTTTTACTTTGACCACTATCACACATATTTAAAACAACAAATTTTATGTTGCTTCAGTTGGGGTTTCCAGTGTTGTGGACAGAAAAATAAAATCACGAAAAAAATTGTGAAATTTACCACAAATCCTATTTTAACTGTCAATTATGTTTGTCAGTTATGTCAAGAATATTTTTGAATAAGATTTTAGCAAAGGGAAATATCAGAGGTTAAACAACAGTACAATGCAGTATTTTTCTGGAGAATGAGAATTAGCTTTGTGAAAATTCGTGATTGTTTCGTCAGTTCTGTAAGTTCACAATTCGTCCCGAATCATTTTCACTCAGTTACTTTTGGCCAGGTGCAGTTTTTCCACAAATGTCAGACTTTTCTGTCCGAAGAGGACCCACGCGAGGACACTGGACCATCCGTGGCGGTTCATGTTTGTGAGATGGTGGTCTAGTTGGTTAAACCACTGAACTGGTAAATCAAAGGTTGCTAGTTTGATCCCAGCAGCCACCACCAGTGTGTCCTTGAGCAAGACACTTTACTCCATGTTGCTCCAGGGGGATTGTCCCTGTAATAAGTGCACTGTAAGTCGCTTTGGATAAAAGCGTCTGCCAAATGACTAAATTATAAATTATAATTATTATATGCACCAGCCTGCATTTGCACATCCACATTACACGGTCAATTTTTTTTTTTTTACTTTTATCAAAAGTATGTGTTTCAGAACGGAAGTATCATCAAATAATGTTTGAAATTGGTGCTTAACAAGCTGTGGTTAGTAAGTAACTTAAGCGATTTAAAAATTCAATTCAATTTCAATTCAAGTTTATTTATATAGCGCTTTGCACAATGTGTATTGTTTCAAAGCAGCTTTACAGGGGCAAACAGGAAAAACAGATAAGTTAGAACACAGCACAGTGCATGGTGTTTATACAACGAGTAAGATCATTCAAATAAATAATATCTAATTTCTAAATAAATAAATAAATGAATGAATGCAGTCTCCCGGTGAGCAGGCCAACACTGCCCTGCTGTGGCGAGGAACCCAAACTCCAATGAAAAAGGGCTCGTCATCTCCGAGATATAACCCTAATGTTCATATTTACTTGCATTTTACAAACCCCAAGTTTTAACTGCTTGTTTTGTCATCTCCAAACTTTCAAAACTGTGGTTGTTGCAAACTTAATGCTATTAATCTTAAACAGTCTATTGCTAGTGCTAATAACAGTAGCAAAATCACCGCTAAACGTTACGTTTGAAATTGCGATGATTTTACGTTTAAATGTGGCTTATGTTTTGAAAGCAAAGCAAACTGGTAGTTTGAGTGTTTAGCTAATACAGATTGATTAAGCATCAGTTGCGTAGTGATTAGGGTAATAATGGGTGTTTATACTGATATTGGTCACCTAGAATATTAGCAATTTATTCTCGCCTCATTTCCGACATATTTAAGCCTTCTATTGCTGCATTTTTAGTCTTTAGTGTCAACGCTTATCTAAATGTCGTTTAAATTGAATTTGAGAAATTGTATGGCAATTGTGTAGGTTGCTTCATTTTGTCTATAAATTGGCAGCAAAAATGTTCATCTGTCAGGCATGTTGGCATAACTGTGCCACAATATTGGTTTATGAAAGGCACATGAAAATCCATAAAAATACACCTAATTTAATTTTTAGGTGCCACATTTACAGACATGACAAAGCTTAAGTTAGGCCTAAGTTTTGTCATGATGTTGAATTAACATGTCTTGTTGATATCTGCAGTGAAAAGTGTCAGAACTTGAAACCATTTTATTCTCATTTGAAAATGTATATCAGAGAGGGTAAAACAGTAACTTTTCCATATAGAAACGGTGATAAGAGCTTTAGTGTTTTATCCACATTCACATCACACATTAGTCCGAAACACAAAAATGATGCTGAGGAACATTTAGTTGAATCAGTAGTGAATCCTGGCATGTTCCATGAGAGTGAACAAGAACAATCTTACATGCAGATTGATCCTTCCAGTGATGCAGATGTTGATGAGCCATTAGATTTATTTGCAGAAACTGCAGACAAATCCCTATTCCTGAAAAATTTTGCTCTTTTTTATTTGAAATTGCAAGCAAAGTTGTTGCTACCATCCTCTGTCATTCAAACAATTATCGGAGATATTCAGGAAATACATGACATAAGCCAGTCACATTTACTTTACGAACTGAAAGAAAAGCTGATTACACTTGGGGTTTCAGAAGCTGATACAAGCAATGTGATCGATGTCCTGAAAACTGATGATCTTTTTAGGGCCTGCCACACTCAGTCTTTAAAAACAGATCAGAAAAGGAAAACCGTTTTCAAGAACAACTTTAATTACGTTGAGCCAGTGCAGATCTGTCTTGGTCATAATGAGGCAGGCAAAGAGTGTTTAGCTCAGTATATTCCCGTCAAAGGAACAATCAAATCTCTTTTTCAATGTGAGTCAGTGTGGGAACAGTATAAACAAGTACACTCCAGTATTGGTTCTAAGGATATTCTTCGGGATGTGTGGGATGGGAGAACTATTGCTGAGAATGTGTTCTTTCAGACAGAGAGCTTATTTCATCCTGTCGGATGGAAATGTCTAAAAGGGAACTTTGTGTGGCATTGCAGGGGACAACCTAGGGTCACATAACATAGGAGGTTTTGTTGAAAATTTCAGCAGGAGTAGACACTTCTGCAGATACTGTGAAATCACTAGAGATGAATTCACTGCAGGTCCTCTTAATCCAGGGCAAGAAGCGTTCAGTGCAGTCATACAGTGATCATGTTCATTCATCCAGTGAAGGTGTTGAATTTAACTCTTTATTTAATAAACTCAAATACTTCCATGTATGTCAGCCAGGTTTACCTCCTTGTCTTGGCCTTCACAAAGCATTCACAAAGATTTAGCAGTATATTTTACTCTAAAAAAATATCATTGTATGCGTCTTCCTGACATGGGTGTCTATTGTCTCACACTGATGCAAAAAGCTACTGCTGTGTTAATCAAGAGAATCTGCTAGATAACTATCCCCTACCTGAGTACACTGTCCATGGCACACAAATTATTATTCTGCACCATTCTTTCCCTTTATTCCAGAATAATGACAAACTTGTCTGAAGAAATCAGGGGGATCATTCACAAGACCCTGCCGAATCTGTCTGAAGAGACACAGGCACAGATTATTTCTAAACTTCAGAATTCTGGTTTGGAATCAAAAGAAGATCTAAAATATGTACAAAAGGAAGACATTGCTAATCTATTACCTGTTATTCAACTCAGAAAACTCCTGGATACATTTAAACAAGGTAATAAATGGTTACGTACTAAAATAGGGATAGCAATAAAACCATACAGAGTTAATTTTCTGGATTTATTACAAACATTGCATAAATTGCATGTCATAACATTTAACCACCTTTGTTTTATTGTGTTATGAATAAAATCAGTTCTTGATTTTAGACAATACTTTTGTCTTAATGATAAAGATCAAGCTACTTTTCCCTAATTCATTTAACATAAAAAAAGAAAGGCCATTTATTTTCTAAATATTATTACAATGGAATGTTATTGCATTGATACTGACATATACCAATGTCTGTTTCTGTTCTTTTTGTCTTTTTTTTGTTTTTCATAGGCAGTTACACTGGATCTGCAAGTTATTCCACCCTCTTCACCTCAGAGCAGTGCTTGGGAACTTTCAGAACCTTCACAGTCATCAGGCACTTCAACTCGTGGACTTCACCTCTGTTGGCAACTGAAATATTGTCAAACCAGGCAGGAAACGATGATCAAAGCAACAGACCCTCCACAGCTCAAATTTTAAAAACATGACCAGAAACATTCCAGGTTCAATGGGAAAAAATGCCACAGGAAATAAAATCTGCAGTTGTTGATGGCAAAAGACCTAAACCAATGGAGCGACGCCAGATGGTGAGAGTAGTTGTAGATGAAATGAGGAGGTATAATCCCAACCCTACTCGCTCACAGTGTCTCACTGTGGTTCGAAATATCATCAGGCAGTACCAAAAAAGTTTTGCTGATATGGCACCAAACGGGACACTTTTGGGTGAAGGTTATTCGTCACTGCTAATTAAAGTGAAAAACCGCATTGAGAACTTGAACCGTCCGGCAAACTGTATGCGTCACAGATCGTTTAGAAGCAATTCTACAAATAAAAGGAGGCCAAGTGACAATTATGGTTTTACAAGATTTCAGCCAGACCTTCCTACAGAAGAAACTGACGAGACTGTGGAGCAGAAACGGATAACACTGGTGGATATTTACAGCCAAGAAGGTGCAGCCGGAGCTGAGAGAGCAGATGAAAAAATGTAATGGAACTCACATTCTGTCTACAGCGGCATCAAATTAATGCCCTTCCACCACCTGACGTTGAAGACATGAGAAGCAAATGGCCCTTCTTTTTATTCCAAAGTTCATATATGTTCATTTTGAGCTGCTTACAGACATCAGTGTGCTTCGTACCTTGGAGCTCAGTATGGAGGAATGTGGAAGTACCATAACACAATACTTCACAAGAAAGCCTACCAATAATGATGTAAAGAATGTCCTCTCTAAAGGTGAAGATGATGAGATGGCACTATGTGTTGTTCAGCTGCTCATGGCACACTTCGGAGAGAACCTAACAGGGCTGTTTCTTTTTACAGATGTAAGTTTATATTTACTTTCTTTCAAAATCGGAATGCCTCTTTATTCAAAGATGACTTTCTGATTATTGCCCATATTGTCTACTTTGCTCTTTAAAATGTATGTCTATTCTCAACAGATGTGTGCCACTGCAGCTGATGTTGAGACAACCCTTGATGTACCTGCAAGTCCTCGCCTGATACTACTTGGTTTACATTTCATTGGACATAATAAAGACATATTACGTTGATATTTTTATTTGAGTCTAAAGATCTTTATGCAAGGTGAGAGGATATTACTTGACATTTCAGGTGGAACAGGGCCAGCCTCTACTGGGCGATGGATGATCACTCTTGAGGGTCATGTCATATCAGAAAGCAGCACACCAACGTTTTTTGACTGGACTTGCTGATTTATTTGCAGTTTATTATGTGTTCAACCAGTATCAAGATGAAGCAGCCTGTACTCTGGAATTCATTCAGAGGTAAGACGCATTTAGTTTTCTTTATAGCTTGAGCTACAGTTCTTGAAACCTGAATCACCAAAAACATTTATTTGTTTGTGTAAAGAGATGTATTTGTTTGTTTGCATTTATCAGATGCATTCTCTGCCTTTTGTATAAATACTTGTGAGAGTAATACATTTTTTGGGTAAACAACATCTTATGTTTCTTGCATAATTATATATATGCTTACATACAGGCAAAATATGTGAACTGTCTCTGAGATATGAAAATATCTCAATGTCATTTCTACTTAATGTTAAACACCCAAACAGTTTTTTAAGATTACAAGGTTGTCCTTATTGTTTTCCATACTTTCTCTGACTATTCCAATTCTAGGCTCTTTATTGGAGTAAATCCAGAGAGGGGTTCAAAGGCCACAAGGGGAAAGGATCTCTCAAAGAAGACTGGGTCAATTGTCCAGAAAAAACACTGCACAGTAAATGGAAATGTCTCCACCCTTCTGAAGAACCTCATTGACTTTCAATGGGACTTCATATAGGTCATCTTATTGTCATCTCTGTCCTTTTTGTTTTGTTGCCACAAGAGGCTTTCCAGGAGTTGAATCATTATATTTAGCTTTTGACCTGGTAGATCATTATTTGCTATTAAGACAAATAATGCGATTGGTTTATCTAAAATTGTAGTTTTGTGGTTTAATTCCTATTTGCCTAACAGCAATGTGTTGTTATAAATGGGAATACGTCTGTATTTTATCCAACAAAGAGGTGTACCACAAGGTTCAATATTGGGTCAACTCCTTTTTTTCTATTTATGTTAATGATTTGCCATTAGTTCTTGTTAGAACTTTAGAAAATTAGAAATTGTCAAGTACAACTTTATGCTGATGATTCTGTCATGCATGTATCTAATTCTTACTCATTAAAAATTCAGTCATTCCTTCAGTCTGATTTTGGATATTTTACAAGATTGGTTTAAGGATAATAAATTGGTGCTTAGTAAAAATAAATCTTACATTATGATGTTTAAGACAAGTCTATGAATAATTCCAGTGTCATTGCATGTAAAGATGGTACTCTACTACATAAAGTGGATACTATCAAATATTTTGGTTTATGGCTAGATTCTGAACTTTCCTTAACTCATATTAAGTGTTTTTTACGTAGGGTTAATTTTGGCATCAGTACTTTATGATGATCCCGAAATAGTTTTTCATACAGTGTTTGTAGAAAACTTGTTTCTAAACTCATATTGCCTATTATTGATTATTGTGATAATATTTATCAAACTGCATCGAAATCTGAAGTTGTTTCACTTATTACAGTATATAATATAATTTGCAGATTTGTTTTGGGTTGTCCTCATTCTACTCATCACTGTATAATGGATGATACACTTCAGCAGCAACCTTTGCAGATTTTTCTGACTGACTGATATTAATAACACACATTGCTAGTCATACATCTATTATTTTATAGCACATGGATTTCAGATGTAAAATAAGTATTGACCATCATGTTTATTAATTTGTTTTAACACAATAACGCAATATCTACTCCAGTACTATGCAGAGACCTTTGAAAGCTTTCTGATCATATACCGTCCATTGGAGATCGTGTTCCATCCATTTGTTTGTTATGTAATAATTATGCACACACGGAATACGGAATAAGTATCACCTTGCTATATAGGTTGTTGTAGTACAATGACTATGTAAATCTAAAATCGTAAAAACAAATGTATTTCGTTTTTACAGCAAAATACCGTAAAATAATTTTACAGCATGGATAACGGAAAATTACAGTAAATTAATGGCTGCCAGTATTTTACCGTTATTTTACAGAACAATTTCAGCCATGAGGGGTCACTGATTGAAGAGCTTGACTTCTGTATTATAAATTAAATAGTGGGCTTTATGTTCTGAAAACCTTCAATCAATGTTGCGCGAATATGGTTTGTGATTCAGATAACTTACTTGTGTCTTCTTGTCATAAATGTATTTTCTAAATCTTTTCATCTGCACACTGGTGATGTGTGTTATAGGTGTATTTAGCCACCGGCTAACAAGCTGTATGCCTTCTGTATCGTTTCCCTCTGACTCGTACCAAAATCATCTGGCCTGTCCTTCTGTGCAGAATACTGGCTGCTAGAGCTCCCACATCTCCTGGAAGCTATGGCTCTCAAACCCTTTCTGTCCGTAAACACATTGGTGGATGTTGGCTTCCAGGGCGATTGAAACTTCTGGAAAGCTCTCTGCATACTCTGCTTGTCCCTTTGCAACTTTTTTAGAGAGTTCTTCTCTGTGCTTGACGATCAAACTGCAATTACAAAATTATTTAAAAGATAGTAGCCTACAGCGATAACAACCATATACTTCTGTCAATAGACTGAGAGAGTATTTGCTATCGACTACTTTTGAAAATCATGATTTCTGTTAAACCTTAAATAGAAGCCGCTTACTACTTCATGTAGCCCACATCATTTGACACAAGCCAGTGAAATGGTGTGTTGAGATACTGGCCAAAGGGTAGCACCATCTTCCCCAGACACTGCTGTCGTGATGGTGCTCTTATCCCTTCAGTACGTGCAGTGGAATCATAGAGCAGCTGAGGAGGGGGAAGAGGAAAACTCATTCTCCTGATTCTGCAGTCACGGGCCTCATTTGTGCCCCCAATAAGGCCTGCTGACGACCCTCTGGAGCAGTGGGGTTTTGAAGACGAATGACTGGCCTCGCCATATCAAGGTGCTGAAATAAACTGAACTGAAATAAAAACACAATTTTTAAGATGGCAATAATGCACTGATAATAACACATAACACTAAGATTTTTTTTTCGCCAGCCAATTAACAATGTGTTCCCTTTCAGCCATAGTACAGCCTTACAAACATCATCACTAGTAATATTCTTGTGCAAAGATAAATTACAGGTATAATCACAGTGATCTATTGTATGGACACAAAAGCAATGCAAGTAAGTGCCTGTTACCAACATTCAAAATATCTTCTTTTGTGTCTTGTAGAAGACTGAAAGTCCCTTTAAAGTAATTTCACATAGTTTCACATGTAAGCACGATTCATACTATTTGAATCGTCTTTAACTTAAATATTCCTACACTACCGAAGTAGCATGTTAAAGTTGGCAACAGGTTAACATTGGTTACTGAACATAAAAACCTGACCTTTACATTATTAATTTAGAAGTACTACTGGTAGTAGTAGGAATACAAAAAGTGGTAGTATTTGGAATATCTTACATTTTCATTTGAGAAATCTGGTCGTCTAAACATCGCAAATTAAATGTACAGTATGTAATATCAATCAAAATGTGACGCGAAGTGGACAATTAACATATGTTGACTTACCTTTTTCTCACTTTCGCATGGAATCTTCTTAATGATATGCCCATCAAAGATGCTTAACCATAAAGTTATAAATAATAATAAAATAAAGTAGTGGTGGGCCGTTAACGGCGTTAACGCAGTGAGACTATTATCGCGTGTTAAAAAAAATGTCGCCGTTAATCTATTCTCAAAGTTGGGTTGGCAGCTGGGTCTATACTACGCAAGCTATGATGACTTTCACCTTGATATTTTAGCGCGGATGTATACCAGCTTAACTGCACTGTACGGGGCGAGAACGAGATTTTTCAACTCGCGTGATTCGCGTCATTCGCGGAAGCAGAAGCCGCCTCATCATCTCATAACCAGGGCTTCATTCGCGCGATTCGCGCAGCAAGTAGGTCTATTGGCTCTTTGCATAAACACATAAATCACTCGCGCTTGACACGCCATTCGCGTTTGGTCTGAACACAACATAACGTTACTGTGAAATTACCGCATCAAACGTGACGTGCTAACATGGATACAGCTATGAAGCCGCCGGGTTTGCTTCAGGGAATATTAATTTTTAAGAAGCTTCCCAATGGAAACATCGACAAGACTAAGGTTGTTTGCACCTTGTGCAATGCGGAATTGGTTTAAAAAAAACACTTTCTCTCAACAGGTAGTGGTCTAGCTTTAGTTGAAACCAGTAACTTTGTATTGAGATCTAATGTATTATGGCTCCTGTATGACATATCGCTTGTTGCTCCC
Source organism: Triplophysa dalaica (assembly GCF_015846415.1). Classification (NCBI taxonomy): domain Eukaryota; kingdom Metazoa; phylum Chordata; class Actinopteri; order Cypriniformes; family Nemacheilidae; genus Triplophysa; species Triplophysa dalaica. The sequence goes on along the minus strand of NC_079546.1, from coordinate 14,371,734 downwards.
TCACTCTTTGTAAATCGCTTTGGATAAAAGCGTCTGCTAAATTAATAAATGTAAATGTACTGTAGGAGCTCTTCCAGTCTCAAGTACCACCTAAACGCAAATCATCCCTTAGCTAATGCGGAAGTAAACTCAAGTTCATCTTATTGAACATAAATTAATTTTCATCACCAATTAACAGCTTTCTCAAGCAGTTTGTGATGCATTTTGGAAACAGGAGATGAGCCCCTGGTCTAATGCGCCACCTGGTTTGAGAAACCCGTTCTCAAAGACTTACTTTTAGTCATTATTTGGGTAGCACACATATTCTGAATGCCTTCGGCAGAATTCAAATGAGCCATTTTAATCTAGATTAATCTAGATTAATCTTGGAATTAATCTAGATTAAAAAAATTAATCTATGCCCACCACTAAAATAAAGCTATAAATAAGATGCTAGCGATCATCTTTGACAACATGTGTTGAAGGATCTGAGGCCTGTGATTGGTATTCTACAATCGCAAACTACAACTTGATTGGTAGTCTACAGTCAGAGTCTCCAATCGGAGCAGTACATCTTCTCCATGCCCTGATTGGTGGTCTACATATCAAAAACAACCCCATATCAAAAACAACCCCGTCCATGTTACTTGAGTCCACCATTCTATCTACACCAGATGCTTGTAGGATTTCTCCCATCTTTGTCCCTCTTATTACTTTTGCAGGAGTGCTTTGATGTCTCCAACAGCTAAACGTTCCCCAATGTATCTTCCTTAAAACTTTTAATTAAGGATGTCCCAATTAGGTTTTTTTGCCCTCGAGTCCGAGTCAATTGATTTTGAGTATCTACCGATACCGAGTCCCGATCCGATACTTCTATAATACATAAAAATAGAATAAAGAAGAGCGAAGAAACAGATCCAGGATGTTCCTTATTTTTTATTTAATTCACCTTATTTTAACATTCAACAACTTTGTTAACAAACAGATAATATGTGAAAAACTAATAGAGGAAAACCATCACAACCCTAGGTTTTTATTTAACACCGTGGCTAAATTAACAAAAAATAAATCGTCATCGACGTCAGATTCTGATTATCAGCATAACAGTGATGAATTTATGAACTACTTCACGAGTAAAATCCAAGATATAAGAGAAAAAATTATAACAATGCAACCTGTAGGGAAATTCGCTGAACAAACTAACTACAGCACCCCTAAGGAGAAATTGCAATTATTTTCTACAGTAGATCACGATGAACTGTCTAAAATCATTAGATCATCCAAATCAACAACATGCATGCTAGACCCTATACCTACAAAACTACTGAAAGAAATGCTCCCAGAAATTATAGATCCTCTTCTCAGTATTATTAACTCATCTCTGACATTAGGACATGTGCCTAAAGCATTTAAGGTGGCTGTTATAAGGCCTCTTTTAAAAAAAAAAACTCGACCCTAAAGAACTAGGGAATTACAGGCCTATATCGAATTTACCTTTTATATCTAAAGTTCTGGAAAAAGTAGTTTCAACTCAATTATGCTCCTTCCTCCAAAGGAATGACATTAATGATGAATTCCAGTCTGGATTTCGAGCATGTCACAGTACAGAGACTGCTTTGATAAGAGTTACAAATGATCTGCTTTTAGCATCTGACCGTGGCTGTATTACGTTATTGGTGCTGGTAGACCTCAGTGCTGCATTTGACACCATTGACCACAGCATACTTCTACATAGACTCGAAAATTACGTCGGCATTAACGGAATAGCATTGAAATGGTTTAAGTCTTATTTATCCAACCGTTTTCAATTTGTAGCAATAAACAATGAGGCGTCCCGCAAATCACAAGTCCAGTACGGTGTACCACAGGGCTCAGTCTTGGGGCCTCTGCTCTTCGCATTATACATGCTACCTCTAGGAGATATAATAAAGCGACACGGAATTAGCTTTCACTGTTATGCTGATGATACTCAACTTTATATTTCCTCGAAGCCTCACGAAACCCAGCAGTTTCATCGAATAAAGGATTGCATAGTTGACTCAAAAATGTGGATGAGTAACAATTTTTTACTACTAAACTCGGACAAAACAGAAGTGTTACTTACTGGACCGAAAACTGCTATGCGTAACAACCAAGAATACTGCTTAACGATCGACGGATGCTCCATAAAATCCTCGTCATCAGCTAAGAATCTTGGCGTTGTATTCGATAGTACTCTGTCATTTGAAAGCCATGTCGCCAACACATGTAAAATTGCATTTTTCCATTTTGAGAATATATCTAAATTACGTCATATGCTGTCACTGTCAGATGCAGAGAAATTAATTGATGCATTCATGACATCAAGACTAGATTACTGTAATGCACTTCTAGGTGGTTGCCCTGCGGGCCTATTACAAAAACTGCAACTGGTTCAAAACGCGGCAGCTCGAGTTTTTACACGTACAAAAAACTATGAGCATATAACCCCGGTTCTGTCAACCTTGCACTGGTTACCTATAAAGCATCGCATTAACTTTAAGATCTTGCTTATTACCTATAAAGCCCTACATGGTCTAGCGCCGCAGTATTTGAATGAACTTCTATTGTATTACAGACCTCTGCGTACATTATGCTCTCAGGCGTCCTGTCAGTTGGTAATACCTAGAATTTCAAAATCAAGTGCAGGTGGTAGATCCTTTTCTTATCTAGCGCCTAAACTTTGGAATATTCTTCCCTACACGGTCCGGGAGGCAGACACACTCTGTCAGTTTAAATCTAGACTAAAGACTCATCTTTTTAATCTTGCATACACTACACCTCCATAATATTAATCCTCAGAGGATTTAGGCTGCATTATTTAGATCAAACGGAACCAGGAACACATCCAACAACAAATGATGTAATTGCTGCATCAAAGAGTGCAGAACAGTACTCTACTCTCAGCCAGTCTTGTCTCTTTGTTCCAAGGTTACCGCAGGATGCAGTTCATGCCCAGGCCTGATGGCAGAGCTGAGAATGGAAAGCGGTGACCTGACAAGAGCTAAGAGGATAGAGCTGGATAAAGGACGCGACAACTTTGTTTTGCCTACAACATTTCAAATGCTATTAGATTGTTAATGATAATCTTAAATCCTTAATTTTTATATTTTTATTAAGCCTTGTTGTGCAAGCACTGTTGAGCTTGTGCAGAGGCAGCAGCTTTTGCCAGAGGGGAACTGGAATCCCCTGGTTGGGCCTGGGTTCCCCTGAGGTTTTTTTTCTCGATGGGAGTTTTGGGTTCCTCACCAGCGTTTGCATATTGTTTTCCACTATCTGCCTGGCCGGGGGGGCTGCTTTAGAATTCATACTTGTATTCAATGTGTCTCATGTACAGCTGCTTTGTAACAATGAAAATTGTAAAAAGCGCTATATAAATAAAGTTGAGTTGAGTTGAGTTGAGTTAAATTAAAAAGGAAGTAAAAAATTATTTGGCTTAATACTGGTGTCTGGTGATGACTTGACTTTATATAAACATGTGCATTTTAATTTTACTATACTTTATATCTGGGATCTAGAAGAGTGGCGGTGTAGAAGAGTGGCTCAGTTTCAATATCGGCAAAGCGCTTCTTCACTGCCTCCAGTAGAGTCCTCTTCATTGTTTTTACTCCCTGGTCATCATCATACTCCCGAGACAGAACACGTCTGAGGACTAATGAGTGAATGAATGACTTAATGAATGCATGGGATTATAGATTGATTCAAACAACATCATTAAATGTTTCAGTATTAAGTAATAAATTAAAATACATAATACCTGTTATGGCAGGGATCACATCAGCTGCAGTTGCAGTCTCCCTGCTCACATCCCTTGTCAGCTCTTCAAAGGGGGATAGCACATCTCCAGTGTTATTCATCAGCTCCTACTGGTGAGCTGTCAGTGTTGATGGTAGAGTGTGCTCAGCTGCAAAAACACTCAGAGCACATTTTTGTTGCAGTAGGCTCGGCAGCATGTAGAGGCTGCTGTTCCATCGTGTCTGCATATAAGAGAACATGATTCACTTTATTTTTGTGCAAATTAGGTGCAGAGCACGTAATGTATTACTGGCTTACTAAATCAAGATTATGGGAAATAATAATAAAATAGAAATACATTGAAGAAAGTTACAAGGAATCTTACCTGTACATCTTGCTGTAGGCGCTTGATATCCATATCTAGGTTCATCTGTATGTCTTCTAGTGGAGAGTAGGCCAACGGAGAGTGTTTAAAATGGCCTACAATCTTCCTTGCGTTGGCCAGGGTCTCTGTCACGCTGCGCTGAGACAGAAGCCCCTCATGCACACAGAGTCGACAGGAATGGGCGACACAGCCCGCACTCGGCACCCCCATATCCCTCATAGCTTTCTTCATATTTGCCGCGTTGTCACGCAAAATTACGTGGACCAGTTGCTTGTCAATTCCCCAGATGTTTAGCAACTTTTCCAACGATTGCTGGATGCTCTCCGCGAAATTCCTGGACATGTAGGGTCGCAGAGCGTAAAACAAAACTGGAGTCAATCCATTGTGCGATAAGGCTTAGTAGAGACAAGGGAGCTACGGACGAACTCCAGATGTCTGTGGTGAACGAAACATGGGGTACATCTGATAACAGGACACGTAGTTTGTCAGAAATCTTCTTATAAAGGGCTGGCAGAGCTATCTCTGTGAAATAGTGGTGAGACAGTATTTCAAATCGAGGTTCTACGTGCTCCATAAGCGTAAGAAATCTAGGGTTCTCTACAAAAGCAAATGGCAGGTCACTCATTGCGATCATTTGTGCTATCTTGGCTGTTATATCCTGCACCTTCGCGCTGTCACGGGGCATTTTTTTCTCTCTTTTTTCTCTTCAAACTCTCCTGCAAAAAAACCTATCCATACAAATTGCGCCATCCGGATAGAGTGAATTTGATTGTGGGTGGATGAGAAGTATAAACATATACCATTCCGACACTTATGGTTTGTATGCGATCCATCTCACCTGCACATGACATGACACAAATCAGTTCACACTCCAGCAAGGACATAGCCAGTGTAGGGGTCGTTACTCAAAAATTATTATTTCTTAAAAGTTAATATTTCTCCACTACTGGCTCATTTATCAAACTGGTGCTTTCTCTTCATCCCTGCAAATTAAGCAACAGTAGGTAGTTCGTTAGAGAGACATTTGAATATATTAGCGTTTACGATTGACAACACGACTGACAATGTTGTGATAAGTAGTCTATACTAACTTTGTAACTCGTAACCCCCAACACACTGGACAGACGTATGTAGCCAAGTACAAAGATATCCGTGGCAGACACTCGAGAAGAGAACTCGAGCGAAATATCTCAACCAAGCGCCAGCGAGGAGTTGTACTAAAATGCGTTCATTTTCAATGGGCATATATCCGGCTGAAACAGGTAATGTTAGATTCAAAATAATTAAATATAACTACCCCTTAGTTTTAAATACTTAGATACCTGACTTTTTTATTCCCCAAACTTTGCATATTGTTCCCTGTTACCTACAGATATGTACTGAAAAGGTACATTATTGTTACAATTAGTTACTCTGTAAATTCTGTTTAGTTATGCGGTACATTGGGGGGCGTACTCTAAAGCGTTACCTAACATTCTAATACTACATTATAGTCATTACGGCCTTTAGGAAAACACTTTTTTGAGGAGGTGGGGTAGTGCACAATAGGCCCCTTTGGAGAGGCCTAAGCTTTTGTCCTAAATAGCATTTTTTTCCTTGCATTACTTTTACTTGTATACTTTAAGTAGTTTTGAAACCAGTACTTTTACACTTTTACTTGAGATAAAAGATTGAGTTGATACTTCAACTTCTACAGAAGTCTTTTTAAACCCTAGTATCTATACCTTTACCTGAGTAATGATTGTGAATACTTACCAGTGCGAGCGACCAGTCCCTCTAGGTCTTGTGAAGCCCAAGGGATATAATGTTCCATTGCACCTTTAATTAATATAGGAAGTTGTTCTTCCAGCGGCCTAAGCCGACCGCTATCTTTTTCACATGACCAAAGTCCTTCATCAGATGAGATCTCCTTCTCATCTTCCTCCCCTTTATTTTCTTGTGTTACACTTTTTTTACTGAATAATCCACAAGCCTCACAATCCACTAGCCTCACCCAATCTACTTGCATCACCCATAAATTGTCTGCTTCTTTCATTCTTTTATTTAGCTTTTCTTCTAATAGCCTTGTTTCTTTTGAATTTCAGATTTTAATCTTTTTGTTCTGTTTAGCATTTTCTTATTTGGTATTTTTTGATCGTAATTTGATTTTACTTACTCTAAAGCTGTTTGTACGTTTTTATAACAGTCTTAATACGAGCTTTGTTGTTCGCTTTGACTTGGTCTTGTTTTTTTGTCTTACAACTGGCCCAAGCTCTCCTTTTTCACTTAATTCCACGTCGCCTTTCACTTGCATGTCACCAGCCACTTCTAAAACCACCTTGAGTAATGCAAATTGACCTTCAGAGGTCATATGATTACAATTCTTGTTTTTTTGGTCTTTTTTCCGGTCCTTTTTTGTCTTTTACCAATATTTTTTTATTTTGTGATTTCATCACACAAATCCAAACCAATTTTATTTAGAAGTTCTTTACACAAGGGATATTTTCATCCCAACAGTTCTACAGGAGTTGCTGCCATTTTTTTATTATTATTATTCAATTTAACACAGTCCTTCAAAGTATACAAATTTTCTTCTAAATAAGAAAACAGCAATATCAGCCACTTTTTTCAATCCAAAATTTGACACATTGTTCAACCAATCATGTGGATAGGGTATTTTATGTTACAAGTTTGCTCTCTGTCTTCATTAATTCACCTTTGAATCAATGAAAGGCAACCCTTGAATTAAATAAAACTTTGGCCTATTGGACTTTTTAGCGTTTCTCTTTTAATACTTTAAATTCTTCTCTTTTATATAATTTATCATAAATTCTACAGTTATATACATATTTGAAATCTGAATTCCCTGTTCTCCTCAAGATCAACTCAGCAGAAAACACAGATCAATGCATGCACATATTGCACTCTTTTGGAATCAAAACCCCTTTCATTTTAGATTTTTTTCTATTAAATTTAGTTTGATGAATTTAGAAGAACTTAATGTGTCTCACCACGAGCTGTCTCTGGCAAATAACACAACCTTATACAGTATAAGCAAAAACTGCTTACCTGTGGCCAATTGTGTTGTGTTGCTCGTCGAGACGCCTTCCGCCGTGGTCCACTTCAATGCTCTTTCAATGGTGTCATGCCGGGGTCGCCGGAAATTTTAGTTTTTTCTTTCTTTAATTCTGAAGAACGACTCTTGAGTTAAGGTTTTGAAACCAAAAGTTAGTTAGACTTCATTTACAGAAAGCTGAAACAAAGCCAAGTTGTATTGCAGTGCAACTTACAACTCTTCTTCCAGCCTAACTTAAATACTCGTCTTGTCAACCAAATGCAACTAACCTTTTGGGACTGGGAGGAAGTAAATAGAAGGGGTATATTCTCTTATAATCCAATTTAGTAACAAACACATGTCGGAATGGGGTCCTATCCCATAGCACCCTGATTTGATTTTCAACATTTGATTTTAATCATGTGAGATGCAAACTCTCTTCCGTCCTCCATACATGCAGGCATAGAAAACTACATAACATAGTATAATTCAACACATAATGCTAGAATAACATTATACATATTAGGGATTATTTTGGCTATAAATTCTTAAACAGTGAACACTTATAGACACCAGCAGTGTTCATTTAACAATGGCCTATTTGCTGTGAATGGTAAAGTTAACATACAGCCCTGCTGCCACTAATAATATTTACCGCTTGCCATTGTTCTATACCAATCACGGAGAGTATAACCAACTTCAGACACTATAGGTAAAACGCTTAGAAGCAAACTTGAGTACTCAGAATTCAAAACAATTAAACTGACACTTCATATAAAGTTATATTTTTTATGTTCGTACAAGTGTAACGGAATTTAAATAATGTTGTTAAATTCATGCATTAATTGGGAGAACTCGACATTGGCTGTTGCGTCACTTGCATTGGCATGAATATATTAAGGGCGGAGCTATGTTACCACCAGCAGAGTTTCACATCTCTCACTGCTGGTAAGTCGCATCAATAAGCGCTGCGTAATAAACAATGAGTTTAGATTGATTTCAAGTGAAATGTTGGACTTTTATACTTCACACAAGTTTACTTCATATGTCTGTCAGTTCCTAGTTCTGTCAGTCGAGGCAAATATGTGTTATTTGCGATTGACAAAATGAAGTGTGTGTGTTTAACCTGCTTATGAACTCAGTATCTCTGTTTATTTCATTCAAGACTTTGAGCAACGTTGATGCATTGATGCACTGTCCACCAGCTTTTGGTCATGTTTGTCCCAGGTATGTGTTATATTCAGATTTGTCATGTTCTGTGTAAAAAAATATGTATTAGCCGAGTTGAGTATTACCATTGTGCTCGCACGTGCTGAACTGTGTAACTGCGCCATTTTAGGTGTGCGTTTTTCTCTTTTGGTATTTCACTTATACAAAATATGTAAAAGATGGTTACTTAAGTTTATAATTTCTCTGCATTTATGTGATTTGATGAGAAATGAGAACAGAGAAAGTGATTTTATATTTTATTTCTTTAATGTATGTTTTATTTCGAGTTTTATTCCACTATATGTTCACAATCTCTTTATAACAATGTATATTCAGCAGAGTTTCACATCTCTTGCTGCTTACTTTGAGCAACATTGATGCGTTGATGCACTGTCCTTTAACCAGCTTTTGGTCATGTTTGTCCCAGTTTGTCTGTAACAGGTTCCAGTTAAGAGATCTTGAGAGACCATCCACCTGCTCTCAGTGTGATTCCATCCACACAAACACACACAGTCACACAAGTAATTTGACAAATGTCCGAAGGAAAATCACATGACAATGCTTAATGTCAAGCCCTGAAAAACATGCACTGAAGTTATGTAGATGGTTGAAGGTAAGTACAATGTTGTCATAGATTAGAAATAGGTCTTAAAATACGCAAACTGGGAATATGAAAGTGATTTAAAACATCTCCCCTTAAAACACTGTTGGTCTTGACTGTTTAAATAAAGTGTTGGTTAAAGGAATATGACTTGGCCTTAAGAGAAATTCAGTCAGAAGAATTTTTTTCACTCCAATCCATGTGAATGTTCTGTTAAGGTCCACCAAATAACACCCCCACACCCTTTCAAAACTCCACATCGTGACCATAACGGAACATTCTGGGAATGTATTCAGCACCAGCAATGACGTTGTGAGAAAGTTCTCACGATAAAACCTTTCTGGGGAAAGGATTTCTCAGTCATTCAAACATAGTTTCACTTACACTTACGGCTGGCTTCTCTTCCCCGCCAGCCTTTAAAAAACAGTTTAAGTCTCACGTTTTTCTCAGTTTGATTTTCTCAAAATGTTACCACAATGCAGATTTTCTCACAAATGTAACCGATCATTTTTAAGTTATGCAACTTCTCCCAAAACACCAGATAGTTCATATCTTTGACTTACATTTACATTATTATACTTACATTTATTTGCTATTTGTGCTGGTTTATTTTAGTTTATTTTTAAGTTCCCAATTAGCTTGAAATTGCCGGTAAAATAGCACCATTCATTTTAAACCTAAATTGGCTAATGGCAACCAAACAATGTAGACGACTGACTGAAACAACTGCGATTTATTAGCTTTTAGCTTTATAGCCTAGAAAACTCTCTACTTTAATGCCATAGTGTTTAGAAATAATGTTAAATACTTTTTATCTATGATTTGCTATAAATAAAAGTCAAAACATATGTATCAATTCAACTTTCATGCAGAAATATCACTAAAAACCGAGTCACATCTCAGAAGGAGCGCAAAATACTATACTGAAATCTTACTGAAAAATTGACATATAAACCAGCCCGGTTCCTGCTTGGTGCATAAGGGTGGACTAGCAGATATCCTGGGTGGCCATATACCCCATCCACACAGACAGTAACTGCGGACAAAATGAAGAGTCCATTTAAAAAGTAGTTTCCTTTTTTTCTGATAAGGATGTGTTTTGGTAAAACTAATGTTTGTACACGTAAGAAAAAGTATTATTTTTAATTAATTAATTTATTATCATAATCTCAGTCACTCTTGAGGTTTGTTTTTGTTGGAATTCAACAAACACTGCAGTATATGACTGCAACACATGAAGGATTTAAATGAAATATAAAAAACAGGGATTCATTACAGAAGACTGCGAAACAACAAAAATTATTGTTGATTATTGCCTTTCATATATTAATTGTAAATAAATAATATAGTAATTGATGTTTTACACCTTAAATAAAGCTGTTATGTAAACTGGACATAAATAGAAGCCTACAAAAGAAAGCAGGGTAAGAACATTCCCCATCACTGAACAATCACTGATCTCTGTTTAATTTTGTTTAATGAATTAATCTGATTACACTGCACAATTAACTTTTTTTGTGGTATCGTGAGCGTGCCTAAACTAAACTATTTTGCACATTGTTTCGCTACCACCTGCAGTGTGAATTTGGGGTGTTTGAGATGGAGAGAAACAGATTTATTTCTGAAACGAGAGCTTCGGAAGATGGAGCTTTCAGTCATTACTGAAAGTCAATAGGTCCAATAATAGCTGTTTGTTAACTGCACAAAAAAAGACTGCAAAAACGGATAAATGAATCTGATTTTAATCCACAATTAATTTTACATACTTCATTTTACAAATGTGCAGTGCGTCAAAAATTCCTTCGCACAGTATTTTGCTTCCACCTGTTGCATTTAACTTCTCTGTTACAAACTAAAGTCAGGGCAGTGAAGAGTGACGTTGCTTTCAGCCAACAGAAAATACTAAATTTTTTTGTGTTATTTTTTTATTCTTATTGGGTGGACCAGACGTTTAGGTGGGTTCAGCCAACCCTGCGCATGCCTAGAGACGGCCCTGATATAAACATACAACTATGTCAAAATTCCCTTATAAGAAAGTATTCTTGTAAAAGTAGTGTGTTTTGTGAACATAAACAAGAACGAGTGAATGAGATGGGATGGAAGGGGTGACAACATTGAAAATGCATCCAGTTTGTTGGACATTATTTGTATATTAAAACCAATGCATATCTCATTATTTATTAATAAGAACGTCTCGGGTTTGGCTGTAACCCGGTTCCCTGAAAAAGCGGGACGGGGATGCTGCGTTTCAAACGCTATAGGAGAACAGTCTTTTTTCGACCGGTTGTGAAGCATGTGAGTCAAACACACCAAAAATTATTTTGGCTTTAAATAAATACAGCATCTCATTACCGCTCTTTCAGGGAACAGGGTTACAGCCAAGTCACACCAGACATTCAAAAGCCATACACCATGCTGCGTTTTAAACGCTATGGGAACGAGAATACCAACGCCGCCGCACAGGATGTGTCTGGACCCCCCAAGTTTGTGTGACGTGTGTGCACAATCCGAGAGTGGGAGGTCTCAGATAGGACTCTGGGATGTGGACTCCAGGACTAAGACTATAAAATCTGACAAATGTGTGCGGAGAGGACGAGCCCGCCGCATCATACACTTGCTGCAAATGGGACACCTCTTGCTTAGGCCATAGAAGATGAAACCCCCCTTGTTGAATGAGCTCTGACTCATAGAGGTGAAGCTTCACCGCGCGTCTCATAGGCCAGAGCAAAAGCATCCCTCAATCAATGTGACATTGTTTGCTTGGTGGCAGCCGCCCATTTGTTGCGGCTGCCTTAGCATATGAAAAGCTGTTCAGATTTATGCCACTGGATAGCGCGGTTAACATAAGTCTGAAGAGCACATACTGGACACAGTAGGTGTAATCTATCCTGCTCTGACACCGTGAAAGGCGGAGGGTAGAAGGGCTCATGAACAACAGGATGCATGGTGGAGAACGGAACTTTATGCAGATAAGCCGGGAGAGGATGCAGAAAAGCTTTCACCATCCCAGGGGCAAAAGTTATACGGGGAAGGCTAGGTCGAGAGCGCCTGCAAATCTCCGATTCTCTGAAGAGAGGTGATTGCCATTAGAAAAAACATTTTAAAGGGCAGAAGCCTGACAGGCGCTGACTTCATAGATTAAAAGGGGGCGCTAACTAAACCCTCGAGCACTGTCGCCAAGTGCCATGGAGGGCTCCACGTATAAAGCAGGTAACTAAAAGGTGTTTTCCACCAAAGCCCCATTAATCAGGGCATGGCAGGCCATAATGGCGGCCACATAAACCCTAAGAGTATGGGGGCTTGTCCATGAGGACAGTTTATCTTGCAGAAACTCCAACGTTGAACGATCTGAATTGGCTCTGCATGGTGTGCCATGCAACATCTGTCCAAACGCTCCATTTAAGGGCGTAGCTCCTCCTAGTGGAGGGAGCCCTAGAACTTAGAATAGTCTCTACTACATCAGGTGGAAGTCCAGCACCTCTCAGCTGGTGTCCTTCATTGTGCTTTCCCAGATTTGTTTGACTATTTCGGGGTGGAGCTTCCATTCCCCGTTTGTCAAAGCTTGTCTGGACAGCAGGTCTGCTCCCACATGCATATGCCCCAGGATCGCTTTGAGGGACAGGAATTTGCCCTCTGCCCTGGGCAGGATCTGCTGGGCCAAATTGTTCAGATGGCTCGACCGCTGCCTGCCTTGGGTATTTATATACGAGACTACTGAAGTGTTGTCCACCCGCATTAGGACATGGTAGCCTCTTAACTGACAGAGGAAGTATTTCAGGGCCCGAAATAGAGGCAATTGATGTGCCAATCGTGAGGGATGCGTCTGTCATTAGCATCTTGCGACGACAACACGGACCAAGAGTGGGACCTAAAGTCAGAAACTGAGGTCTGAACCACAAAGAAAGGGAGAGAAGTCCTGGCGCGTCACCCTTAGATGCCTGTGAGGGTTAGCCCTTGGATGAGACCCCCTGGCTCTGCCCACAACTGAAATGGTCTCATATGCAGGAAGCCCATAGGTATCACCGTGGAAACCACCGCCATAAGACCTAGAACTCTTTGAAAGTGATGATTTATCACTTTCTGGCCTAGCCTTGATGGATTCGACACGTGCAGGACACAGTTGTGCCTGCATTTCGATCGAGTCCCATATGTCCCAGAGATACGTTGTATTCTGCATAGGGGAAAGAACGCTCTTTTGGAAGTTGAGTCTCAACCTGAGAGCTTCAAGATGAGCTAGGACGACATCCCGATTTTGAAGCGCTAGTTCTCGGGACTGAGCTAAATTCAGCCGGATGCCCCGGAGTCTCAGCTGAGCCAGAGCTGCATCCATGCATTTCGTTTTCATGCGGGGTGACAAGGCTAGGCCGAATGGAAGAAACCGATACTGGTAAGCTTCGCCCACGAAGCAAACCTTGGGAATCTTCTGTGTTGTGGCAGGATCTCTATGTAAAAGTATCATCTTTGAGAACTCATTTTGAACTTGAGCGAAGATCTAGAATTGGAAACAACCCCCCATCCTTCTTTGGAACTAGAAATACCGGCTTTAATAGCTCGACTCTTTGTCTGATAGGGAACACTTTCTATGGGTCTTTTGTCCAGCAGAGCTTGTAATTCTTGTGTCAACAAATGCGCTCGCTCCGGTTGCACGGAAGTGGAGACCACGCCGTTTAAACGTGGAGGGCCATATGCAAATTGAATCCTGTAGCCTTTGGTTACAGTCCTTTCTACCCATGGAGAGATACCTGGCAGTAGTTTCCACGCTGCCAGCTCCTCTGAAACGGGTATCAATGTCGACACTTTGTCTTGTTGGGGGGATGCTAGACATTCGGCATCCTGAAGTGTGGCAGGAGTCCACAAATCCCCGAAACGCTGGTAGCTGCGGAGATTGCAAAGCGGCCCTTTGAGGGTACCGAAGAGGAGCCTCTAATTTCTCTCGGAACACAGGGCACCCCTCGCCAGGAGGGCACAACCCCACAGTCCCGGGCACACATGTCTTAAGATATTCTCTTCTTAGAGGAGATGATCTGCCTAAGGTCTTGCCTTCCCAAGGTGGCCTGAGGGGCACGGTTGACTGCTCAGTGGTTCTTCCAGTGGCAGCTTCTTAAGTGCATAGTCCATAGCACTTGTCAGAAAAACACAACACAGCTTCATGGAATAATCCACCTGCTGTGGTGTGATGTCACCCTCGTCAAGTAATCTGTTAAATTTAGCCCTGGTTGTGAACCCAATGTTCAACTTTCTCCCTGTCACAGATATAGCATATCAGGTTAACGTAAATGGTTTAACATGCTGATCCGGCATCATATGGCTAGACACATAGAGCAAAAATCCAACCAGAAGCCCACAGTTAATGGAAGGACTACCACAAACCTTACTAGGTTTCTACTCATGAAGTGGCAAAAAACTAGGTACAATGCTAAATATCACATATAACAGTGTTTGATCATAGTAATAGTCAAACACTAACCTGGTAAATGGTTTGCCTTCTCTTTAAAGCAATTTCACAAGGCTCCCCATGGCCCTGCAGAGATGCTGGAACAATAAACTTGGAACATAGCCTACGTACGAATTTTACCATCTATAACAGACATGTAACAAAATAGTAGGTGAAACCTGTTTTAGAGGATCCCTGCAGATATCAGTAAGAAACACGGAATGGAAAAAACAGCTAAATCCAATACCACCTCATCATGTAACAAAAATATTGACGACTCCTCTCTCTGAAGAAGCAAGTTGAAAGAAGTGAAAGTTGGTACGGCTTGGAAGAAGAGCAGGGACACTTCTGTCATAGGGTCAGTGAATGTCTGCACAAGCCTCTTGAATCTGGCCTGATTGTACATGTAGTTGCTGCATAATGAAATTGAAAACTGATTACCATACTAGCAGATTTGTAGTAGCTGGATTTGTAGTCCTCAGGAGCCTGGTCACACAACGTTCAAGGCTTAGCCAACGAACCGAGATATGCATCTGGAGGACCCTGTAGGCAATGGAATTATGTGATCCAATGTTCACAGCTGCATTGTCGACTGAGAGACCAATGCAGTTCTCCCAAGGGATACCATGCTCCTCTAAGGTGGAGTTCATTTTGGTGAAGATCGCACTTGCTGTCCCACTTGTTGTGCACATACTTAAAAACTGGTGGACAACTTTGCTGCCCATGAAGACCCGGATAGTAAGCAGGTTCATCTTTTGCACTCCTAGAATAATGACAAGTTAGAATCATAAAGATGTTCATGTTGTTAGATGTTTAAAAATACACAAAGCAAATGCTTTGCACAGGAGAAAAATCTCAAATAGTTTGGGAAATACCGGCGTCATTCGACCCATACGTAACAAGGGTATACGGGGCTTTTTCATCTCCTTCGCAAGCTGCTGTGTGAAATATGGTGAGAGTGCTTCATTGGTAATGCAGGAGGACTTAGTCCTGCCACAACCTGTACTGTGTACACACCGAAACATTCTTTTAGGAGAGGCCCCAGGTGGTCCGCAAAGACCAGGTGGACTTTTCGAACTACCAGCCCAGCTGTCACTTTGACCTCAGCCCTTCTTGTTTGTAACTTTTTTTAATTATTAATCCTCCCAAAAGATTTATTTCAAATAGACACCTGCGATAATAGGGCACAGGTAAAAAACACATTCAGCAACTAAGATCTCAAATTAAGAAAACTGGACTGTACTACACTGACATAAAAACCACAAATTAGTCAAAACTACAACTACTGATCAACTACAGCACAAAACTCTTGACAGAACCTTAACAGAACCATTACACATATCATTCTTGTGCAGACACCCCCCCAACAGAGCGAACGGGTTTTCGCATATTGGGATATTGTGGCTGTGGACTGTAGAGCCTGTTGCTTTTCTTGGTGGCCTTTGCTTTTATGTGGCGCATTACATCTGCCACACCCTGGTGGCAACATGAGTTTTCAATTCATTAGTGCGTGTTGAGGCACCCTCTGGTAATAAATGGCCATGAAGAGGTCCACTCATTTTTGAAAATGGATCTATATCTTGCTGCTCCAGCCAAAGCACGAATCTTCTGGCTCTGCTGTTGGATTGGGGGAGTCTCTTCTGTCTGTCCCTCTGTGTCTTCTTCAATCTACCCTGTTGGTTGTTCTATCTGTCCTGTCTGTTGCTCCTCTCCATATGCTTCTATCTGTCCTGTGTTTGGCTCCTCTGTGTTTGTCAGTCTGTCCTGTCTGTTGCTCTCTCTGTCCTGTCTCCTTCTCTCTCTGTCTTGTGTGTTGCTCCTCTGTTTATCCTGTCATTTCTATCAGTCGTTCTGGCTGTTCTTCCAGTGTGTTTTTCTCACTTGGCTGGTTTTTTAAATAAAATAAAAGGTTTCGTTTTTGTCCTAGCAAAGGTCTCTTATGGGAAATTAGATTAGATTAGATTAGATTCAATTTTATTGTCATTACACATATACAAGTACAGTGTAACGAAATGTAGTTTAGCTCTAACCAGAAGTGCAATTAGCATGCGGTTATTAAGGTCACAGTGCAGTAGATGAGTTAATGCAGTTATTGAAGTTATAGTGCAATAGATGAGTGGATGGAGTTAGTTATGCAATAGATGTAGTAATGCAATAGATGAGTTACAGTACAGTAGAGAAGTTGGTGCAGTTATTGAAGTTACAGTGCAGTAGATGAGGTAATGCAGTTATGAAAGTTACAGTGCAGTAGATGAGGTAATGCAGTTATGAAAGTTACAGTGCAGTAGATGAGGTAATGCAGTTATGAAAGTTACAGTGCAGTAGATGAGGTAAAGCAGTTATGAGAGAAGTGCATTAGTGCAAATGAGCATTTAGTGTAATATTCCTGGTGTGCAAGTGAGCAGTATAGAGTGCAAATGATGCTATGTGTGTGTAAATAGTCCGATAGAGCAGATACATGAAGTACTGGTGTGTACAGTTCAGTCATGCATGGCAGCCCTGTAGTGCAATGTAAACAATGTAATAGCAGCATTAAAGTTATGAGGGGTAGTGGAATCAGTGGGGAGCAGAGTTCAATAAGGAAACAGCTCTGGGAAAAAAGCTGTTTCCTAGTCTGCTGGTTCTTGTCCGGAGGCACCTGAAGCGCCTGCCGGAAGGCAGGAGAGTAAACAGTCTATGAGCGGGGAGAGAGGAGTCCTTGAGAATGCTGCGAGCTCGACGCAGACAGTGTTTCTTTTGGATGTCCTCAATGGAAGAGAGTGTAGTCCCTGTGATGCGCTGCGCTGTTTTCACCACCCGCTGCAGTGCCTTGCCCTCAGCAACAGAACAGTTCCTGTACCAGACTGTGACACAGTTGGTCAGGGTGCTCTCTATCGTGCAGCGATAGAAGTTCACCAGAATAGTTGAAGACAGTTGGTTCTTCTTCAGTGTCCTCAGAAAGAAGAGACGCTGGTGAGCCTTCTTGACCAGGCATGAGGTGTTGGTGGTCCAGGACAGGTCCTCCGAAATATGGGTCCCCAGGAACTTAAAACTGGAAACACGTTCCACAGCCGTCCCGTTGATGTGGATGGGGTCGTGTGTGCCTCCTTTCGCCTTCCTGAAGTCCACAATGATCTCCTTTGTCTTGGAGGTATTAAGGAGCAGGTTGTTGTTTGAGCACCATGTGGCCAGGTGCCGTACTTCCTCCCTGTAAGCAATCACGATACAATCACTGTTGTATCGTCTGCGAACTTGATGAAGGAGTTAGGTCCATTCACAGGTCTGCAGTCGAGTGTGAAAAGGGAGTAGAGAAAGGGGCTCAGTACGCATCCCTGTGGTACACCAGTGTTGAGGGTGATGGTGGTGGAGCAGATGTGGCCTAACCTAACAAGCTGAGGCCTGTTCGTCAGGAAGTCCATAATCCAGTTGCAGGTTGAATTGTTAATGCCTAGGTTTCCAAGTTTGATGATTAGCTTGGAAGGGATAACGGTATTGAATGCAGAGCTGAAGTCTACAAACAGCGTGCATGCATAAGTGTCCTTATTATCCAGATGTGTGAGCACCGAGTGCAGCGCCATGGACACCACATCATCTGTGCTCCTGTTGCTACGGTAGGCAAATTGGTATGGGTCCAGTGTGGATGGTAAAGAGTCTTTTAGTTGTGACAGGACCAGCCGCTCAAAGCACTTCATAACAATGGGTGTGATTGCTACAGGGCGGTAGTCATTCAGGCATGTCGGGCTGGAATGTTTTGGAATGGGCACAATGGAGGTGGATTTGAAACATGCTGGAACCACTGCTTGGGCGAGGGACATGTTGAAGATATCCGTGAAGACCCCAGCGAGCTGCTCCGCACATGCCCTGAGTACGCGACCAGGGATGCCATCAGGACCAGCAGCCTTGCGTGCGTTTATCCGGCTTAGTGCAGTGTAAACATCTGTGGAGTTTAGTGTGATGATTGGGTGGTCAATAGAAGGTTAAGGTGTGAGCCTGGTGGCAGGTTCCTTATTGTCTCTCTCAAAGCGTGCATAAAAGTCATTAAGCTTGTTCAGAAAGGCAGCATCTGTGGCTATGGGGATGGAGTGGTTGGGTTTGTAGTCACTAATGGCCTGGATGCCCTGCCACATGCGTCGAGGGTCAGAATTGGTAAAATGCATGGCTTCTGATTCGGGTATATGGTGAACTTCGGGGTCCAGCCAGCCATCAGCGTCATCTACCGTCGGGGAGTTTAAAAGGAACTAACAAGTCTCGCCTCACGATCATATTTTATTTGTGTGAGTAATTAGATGTGTGGCATGAGTGCGTGTGAACACAGGCATATCCATTTGTCAGACACTGTGTGCTCCTATACACTGGTTTTAAAATAACTTAAAGTACTGGACTGCTGCAACAACAAAACATCTTGGTTTCACAATACATTCTGGATGAACTGTTTCATTGTTCTTGTACTTCCTTTCCACAGTACATATACCAATATCTATGCCCCTGTTATTATTGACAGCAGTTCTTCAGATCTTGAAGATGAAGAGAAACCACAAGAAAAAGACTGGTACTATCACATAAGTGATACACAACAATTCAACAATTGTGTGTTTACTGTTGACTGTACTTGTTTCTGCCCCCAGATACAATATTTGTCTTAAACTTAAATACATTTTTATTTGCCTTCACTGGTAAAAAATAGTTTTAAACTAAAGAGAAACAGCTTGAAGTTATGCTTATTGTTTGCTTATTTAACAGTGATGGACAAGATGGACTTACAGCTGGGGACATAGTATCAAATCTAGCACATCATCTTAACAGAACGTCCTGTAACAGATTTAACATTAACCGGGCAAATGTCTGGGATAGTGCTTTTAGAGGTTTTAGGCGTTCCTCATTTGACCCAACCTGCAGCATGATGGTGAAATTCACTGACGACATTGGGCTGATGGAGGAGGCTCTGGATACTGGGGGGCCTACTCGTGAATTTTTAACCCTGTTAATGGATGCCATAAAGACAAGGAGAGTTTTTGAAGGCAATGACAATGCAAAATATATTTCATTTAACAGTAAAGGAAATACTTTTTATAATGTTTCCACATTGGAAGAATGATCGCTGTGTCTATTGTCCATGGAGGTCCAGGGCTGTGTTGTCTTTCCCCAAACTTATTCCTTAACCGTAATGGTAATTGATTGGTACCTGATTGGAGTGGTGTGTGGAGAAGTTCGCGTTGCATCGCTGCCGGCGGCTAGTTTGTATCCTCTGACACTTGCTTCACCTCACATTTGTTCCTGGTCTTAATATTAGTGTATTTTACTATAATTACCTATCATTGTCGTTGGCGAATTATTTAGAACTTTATTTTCTAAATTTATATTAATTGAAGCGCAACGCCGCTAGCATATTAGCGTGTTAGCTTGCCTTCTGTCTACAGTGTGGAATATCATCTCCCCCTATTTGTCTTGTGTGCTAACTGTTTCTCTTTTTAAGTGTATATACTAAGACTTATCAAGCAACCTTGGTAAGTTAGGATTGCACTTCATACCCGGTGAGTTATGGCTTCTATTCCTATTGTTGTTACTTGCACATCATGTCATATGTTTAGCTTAGCCTTCTCTGTCAGCGGCGAGGGTTTTACATGTGATAAATGCAGGGAAGTAGTTAGGCTGACGGAGAAGATCTTAGAATTAGTGTCTCGCATCCAATCTATATTTGAGTGTCAGGACTGTAGAAAACACTTCGGATGCGAGCAATGTTAGCGCACACAGCTCGGTTCCGGTTGAAAATCCCCTGCAGCTGGGAAACTTTGTGACGGTGAGACGGCATAGTCGCAGGACAAAACGTCACTCAACCGTTCCGATTAAAGTCTCGAACAGGTTTGCCCTGATTTTTTCAACGCTTTGGAACAGCATCCTTCACTTTTCTTCTCATTCATGTGCTACACTGAGAACAAGCTCACAGCTGCTGCTGTGGAAAATCTTCCATGTGCATCTGAGTCAACCTGGAAGCAATGACCGCTATGAAGAGGCCAGGGTGCTGAGCTACTGGCGAGATTATCTGCTTTATGTGGAAGGTATTATATAGATATACCTTCCACATAAAGCAGATAATAAAAGGTACAGAATTATCTCTGCATCAAAATGTGAGATATAACAAGATATTTATGTTAAGATAAAAACCCCTCAATAGAATGTTTCCCAAAATAATCAATTGTTGTACCATCTGTGGTTTAGCAGAAATAGTAATTCTGTGTTATGTGCTCAAACCCTTTTAGTTTATGCGGTGATGATTACATTGATTTGAAGAAAGCAACCAGAAAGAAACAAAATGGCCACAATTAATTAAAAAAACTTCAAATCTTATATTTTTTGTCCTGCAGAAAAAGAAGCTAGTCCAACTTTGAAGGATGTCCTTATGCTTGGAACAGGGCTAAAGGAAGTTCCTGCTGGAGAAATACAGCCACAGCCAGAGTTAGTTTTTCAGAAGACGTCACGCTTTCCTGTAGCAAGTGTGTGTGCCAACACAATTAAAATCCCAATCTTACAAAGTTACGAGGAGTTTCAAGAAGCCATGGATTACGGCATCCAAAACTCCCCTGGGTTTGGGCTTCCTTAATGTAGCACTTCCTTATGAAGTAGCACTCAGGTTAATGTTTATGCGATTGAAGATGTTAGGCTAATATAATAATTACACAGTAACTTTTTTGGTTACCGTGTAGGTTTTATTTTGATAAGTGATTCTTCTTGTAAAGTTAATATTGTTCTTGAACTTTAACACAAAACGTCAAGACTGTTACACTCCTCTTTAACGGTTTACAAAATCACAGCTGTTAATTAACCTGTTTGTAAAGAAATAATAATTAAATACATTGAAATGTATGAATTTGGTTTTTAGTCCATTGGGCATTCACAGAACTCCCGCATTGACTGTTCCATTTAAAAACCACATCATGCCTACCCAGTAGATCACAAAATGACTTCTTGTTTAAAGGAATGGGCAACACATGCATGATAACCATTACTAGTTCAGAAACTGATTATTTTTAAGTCCACACATACTTTTTAAGATTATTTAATTATCAACAGGATCTGTCCAGTTTACTGGTGGAATCAACCCACCCAGTCTCTGTGAATTCTCAAAATAAAGATGGAGATTATCATCACCACACAGGCTGCGCCGGGCTGGCAAAATGTCCTCAAACTCTCTTAGGATTTCCTCGGACACCGGGAATCCACACTCCCTTGCATTAAACCTAAGGCCAGTAAGAAATCAAAACATTGAGTTAACTAACAATATTCAACATTTTAACGTCCCAAGGTAGAGGAATATAAGCAGCCAAAGGTTGACTATGAGGCCTACAATGTTGACAACATCTGTTTTATAAATATTGTCATTGTTGTGACCCTGCCTGTGAAAAAAGTGTGTGATTTATGGTTTTCTACATAAAATCATCCCAAAGAACATTCTGTGAAAATAAAATCTTTATATTTTTAATACTGAATGAGTAAGGTCAGGTCAAAGATATCAAATTGATATTAATGTTGGAAATAAAATGCAGATGCTCATAATGAGATTGAGACTTGAGCCTGGATTTCACAGGCATGTTCACAAGTTTGCTTCTACTATTGTACAATGCACTTTGAGCTTGTGAACATGGTCATCATTTTTTGGATGAAACAAACCTGTGAGGCAGGTGATACATAGCTTCTGGTTTACCAGAAGGACAAAGCGACTGCCGAACTGTTTGGATGGTGTGGTTATTCCAAAGTTTTCTGTAGTCATCAAAGTCTTTCTGCAAGATGCCCAAGAAGACTTATCGCAGAAGGCACTTATGTTCATGGCTACCATTGAAAAGGTGTCTCTCTCTCAAGTCGCTGAAGAGCTCAATCCAAAACTGAGTCCTAATGAGGAAATAACAGTAAACACATTGTATTACTTACAACAAATGCTGAATACATCCACATAAAAAAGTAGAGATTCAGGCCGGAGCCTCATAGCATCCAAAAACAACACTTGCATTACATATAAGAATTACACTAGACTAAAATGTGTTACAAATGTGCTCAAGAACTCTGTTATGACAATACAACACTATAAACAAAGTAGCATGATATGTTTTCTTGGAATTTATCTTAAATCACTTGTACCTTTGCTTTCTGAAAAAGGACCACCAACTCTCGATACGTTGATTTGCAGTTGAGGTGCCATACATGTGACTCTGAGCTCCTGCAAAGTCATCTGTATGCTCTGCTCTTACAGTTTTTTCTTATGGCTTACACACGTTTTCAAAACTATGTCACCTTTTCTCAAAACTCTAAACACAATTCCCAAAAATGAACACACAAAATGCAAAATGCCTCACATCTCCTTCAAAATGTAACACTGCATTCAAAATACCATAAACACATGTCAGAATGAAGCATTTGCATCAAATGGCAAACACTTCTTTCATAATACTGAATAGTTTCGATATACCATGTAAACACTGTTGTTCTTAATTTAAAGGTCTTTGGTCTTTCATGGGTTTATATCTATATTTCAATACAATGTTCTACAGTGAAAGTAATCCGCTGAGAGTGGTAACAAGTACACTGTAAACACAAGTGCAATGTACCAACAGAAAATATTTATTAGGCCAAAGATTACTGTTTTATACAGTAGAATTCAACAAAACCATAAACATCTGTAAACAAGCGTCTTCGTCCTCATGATATCTTTGCCTTTCCACTCTGTACAGAATTGAAACACAGTATGTGTTCAGCATAGGAACTTCAAACAACTTACAAAACAAACTGTAGTACAGCATGATAACAAACCTCATTCATTCAATGCAGTGCAGTGAATGGATGGTTTAGAATTACAAATGTTTACGCAATACTATGTAGTCATAGGTATTTTTCCTGTACATTACTTTATAGCTAAAATAGTCATTAGATAGTTCCACACCTGTTCTCATTTCCGAAGGTTCGAATGATTGACGCCACTGTAAATCGACTCAAGTTGGGCTGGACTATCATTCCAGCCTCTCTCATGGTCAAACCGTGGTTGATCACATGATCAACAAGTGTTGCCCTAATCTCATCAGAGATTGCTCTCCTTCCTTCTCTTCTTTGCCCTCGCCCTCTTCCTCCTCTTCCTCTTCCATTTTTTCCTCCTCTTCCTCTTCCTTCTCTTCCTCCTCTTCCTCTTCCTCCTCTTCCTCCTCTTCCTCCTACTCCTCCTACTCCTCCTACTCCTCCTACTTCTCCAACTCCTCCTACTCCTCTTGCTCTCTGTCCATTGTTGGCATCCATTGTTCAAAACAGGTAATCTGACCTTCGATCTATTTATAGGCCAATACTACCATCAAGCAGTGATTGGATAGTGATCAGTTAAGCAATTAGTGTTTCCACATGTGAGGAGTGTGTGTGTGACCTGGTGAATACGTGTAGAATTTTGATTGGTTGTGTTTGGAAAAGGCAAGCAAGTCACTTCCTGTTAGATTTTTGTGTTTTAGGTAGAGAATTGTGTGTAGTGTTTTGAAAAAAGTGTATTATGCAATGAACACTGAGTCAAAGGCTGAGAAATAGCTTATGGTTTTGGAGATTTGGTGTGTAGTTTTGCACTTTGAGTGAGAGGTTTCAAAAAGCATGTGACATGAAAACATTTTGTGTGTAAGCAGTTGGAAAAAACTGTAATACACAGTGAATGGCTGCCATAGTGCCATTTTCTGTTCCACAGTCTGTGCGAAGCCGTGCTGGAAGCCCAAAGTCAGAGACACACTTCACATAATATTGAGCAATTATTCCTGGGTCATTATTAGAGCTGCCACTGCAGAGCCACATCACTTTTCTTGAAAATCCATCGATACATCCTCTCAGTTCATGTATAATTGCTGCATGCACAGTTGCAAAGGGAGTAAAGTCTGTTTTCCTAGTTAGGCCTGCATTTTTTAGCTTTCTTTTCACTAAAGCATGCACAATATGGACAGTACATGACCTGGGTAAGAGAAACAATGTGACTGCTAAAAGATAACAAGTAAATGTTTGTTTCGATATACATCTCTTTAACATCACCTTTTTTACACCCTTACATTCACCCATTAACAAAGTTATCTAACTTGTGTTAGTAGTCCCTCAGAGATTACCTTAAAGATCAGCCCTAATTAATTATTAACAATTTAATTGTTAACTAAAAAAAATTCTTAAATAAATTTCTCAGACATGGCAGCAAAAGCTGGCTATAATTTTACTTGACAATACCTGGAAGTAACTTAAGCTAACATAATGTAAGCAAAGCCTTAAACTTTCTTTTGTTAAACTGTTCAAATCGACAGGCTAATAATATCCTACGGACGTACGTATTTCTGTATTTGTTTGTGTTTCGAGTATTTGCAGGGCAAGTGTCGCCAAACTAATGAAGATGCTTTCTGAATTTGCTTGTGTTTTTTTGTGTTTGCATGCATTTTCTTCTGTTTCAGCGCAGTGACACCTAGCGGCCACGGTAGATTTGCATGGGTATTATTTACTAACACTCGATTTTTTCATTGTAGCCCTCTTCCTCCACTCTTCCACTTACTCTGATGTCGCCTTCCATTTTTGTTGAAAACAAAAATCTTCCTGATTGCTGAGTTTACAATTAAGCACCTAATTGTCTGCATACACCCGAAGGCCTCGTTTGAACAATTAGTTATAAGTGTAGAGTTTGGGAAAGCAGAGTCTTAAAATGTCAAAGATGTGACATCATGTTAGATTTCTGTGTCGAATGTAGAGCAGTGTGTTAAGTGTTTTGCAAAAGAATGTGTGCCGTGTTCTGCAACAAGTTTTAGGTTGTTAAAGTTTGGGCTGAAGTTTTGATCTTTTAGTGTCAGGTTTCACTAACTGTGTGCTATTTTTAACTTTAGTGTGTAAGAAATAGTAAAAAATCTGTAATAAGCCTTTTTTGCTTGAAAATTGTGCAGACATTTTTTGTTATGTAATTTGCTGCCCTCTGCTGGTAAAATCAAAACAATACAATTAGCTTCCTCTGAATTTAAAGTAATACAAAGAGTACAAAATTAACTTTGTTTTTATAATTAAAGCAAATTTTCTGTCTTTTTATTCCCTCTGGACATAATTCCATCATAACAATGTAGAGTTGTCAACAAAAGGAGCCCAGTTTTAGGATAGACAATTTGTATGTGGTGATCCTATATTTAAAAAGGAGGAGCTTATGTGATGGTGTGCAGCTGAAGCCCAGCTGTCATGTTAAAACTTACAGAAATTCTTCTTTGGTTGTCCATCCGAAGGTTTGCTGTAGTATACAATTTAGCACATCTGGATCCTAAATCACATGCTGTTCCTCATTTTATTCAATTTTTGTTTCTGGTTCACTGCCATGTACTGCTTGAAAGGACTGCAAACCTAAAATGAACAATTTTTGCGAGTCATCTCCTTCATGTGTGTGTGAAGGTACTCCTAATTTGAACAACCGTCACGCCTGGTATTATTTCAATCCTGGCTTGGTCACATTCCATAACGTGTTGGAACAGACAAAGGCCGATTGAAGAGAGCTAGGATCAGGGGTTGTTTTTAGCTGACAGCCGCACAAGGAAGAACAGGGAAGAAACATTTGCACGTTTCGTCGACTTGTGCCTTATTTCGGGGTGAGTATGTTCATTGTCTTGGTTTTGCAGTAACATCATAGTTATCTGAAATTATAACAGCATCTGACTTTGCTCTCTTTCTGTTGCAAGTCGTTTTATGTCATAGTTTGTTTCTTGCTTTTCTAGTGTGTTTGTATATCAGCTGGTGTTTGAACACATGGCATTTGACAGCTCATATGCAGTCCTCATCATTCCTCTGCAGAACAGCATTTACAGTCCTGATGCTCTGCACTGCTTCCTCTGGGTAAGAGCAAGAGGGTTTCAGGTTTTGCCTACATTTAATGGACCAACGTGGAATGAAAGACCCAAGATCAGCCATGAATATGTGTTCACTTGGCTATTTTAGTGGTTATAATTCAGTGGACCAGATTGTCCACAAAGGTGAACAAAATTGGATATTTTTATCGATGAGATAAGAATTCTTGCCCCCTTGGGGACATCAAGATCCACAGTAAAAGTAGTTTCATTTTGTTCTAAAATATTTCTAGTTTCTAGGCACAAAGACAGATGACACATAAACGCAATAAGCTACAATACAATAGGGAAAGTTGTTTAGTTATCTCAATGTGCTCATGATGACGGTGTGCTATCAGAGGTGGACATTACTTAAAGCAGTGGTTCTCAACCTTTGGTTGCGCCCTCCTGTAAACACCTTTAAAGATCTGCCTCCCCCTATATATATTTTGAAAACTAATGCTTTCCATTAAATTACCATTATGAACAATTGGCTTTTTACAAGAAAACTATTAAAATTGTATGCAATCAGCCAGATAAATAATAATAATAATGCATTTTATTTCATGGCACCTTTCAGAACACCCAAGGTCACCTCACAAGCAATATACAGGTCACTACATAAAACAAAACACACAACGAACAAACAGCATATACATATAAAGTGCAATAAAGTCTCAATAAATCATGTTAAAAGGTAAAAAAAAAACACTCCACCAATAGAATCGATAACATTTTTTCGTCTCAAATGTTAAGAATTAATGTCTTACCTGCAGGGTGACAAATAAACGTAAGACGCCGTAACACTGGTAAGAAACTTAAATCCAAACATAAACGAAACATCTTTGCCAAAATATGCTTTTTACAATCGTAATGCTCCTAATTTACATAACATATTCAATGATTTTAATATTAGATTTTACATATTACAACGCTGTAATTAGGTATGATGACAAAATTTCCAAACACCCCTAAGCTCAAAATTGATCACATGACTAGACAGAGCTGAAAATTTCCTTTACGACGACACCTGAATTGTGAAAATCAGTTGAGGATTGCGAAAGTTATGATATTTATAATACCGAGGAATATAGTAAAATAGTTAACATTAACTACAATTGAAGTCGTGTGACCGACAATGCATATTATTCACACGTTTTTGCTTGTAACTTCCTTATTTTATCAGATCTTTGCATGACATTTGAAAAGAAGGTAGAATTTTGTTCATTCTTTCAAATTAAATCATGAAAATTTACTGTTTTAGGTGGAATGAGCATCAGATCCATGGAACCTCACTGAAAATATTATAATTAATAAGCGTTCATTCATATTCATAAACATTTATTTTCAGAATACAAGAGAAAACGACAAAAAAACACATCAATATTATTTGTTAATTCATATTCATACAAGTACACAACAAATATTCATTCTCTCCAGGAGGTGCTGTCTGGCTAGATCTAGCTGTGTGTTGGGCCCCGTTCTACTTTTCATAATTAGCTGTAAAGACATAACATCAATTATTAGGCCCCTCAACTGTACATACATTGATTAACACTGGATTTCTCTAACATAAGCAGCACCAGAAGCCTAATAAACATGGAGAATCATTTTACATAATCTACGTAAATCTACATAATCTACATGATTAAAGTAAATTGGACATAAAATGTTCTAATCAACATGGTTTAAGTGTGCAGGATACTTTGGATAAAAGAGTAAACAAAATAAACACAACAAGCATAACTTTTTGATCACATTCATCCAATGCCACTTTTAAATTACGTGCATAGATTTGCTATATTCAGCTAGAGGTTACATGAAAAAATGCAAAAAATACCTAAATAATATTATGCTTGTTTACTTTGTCTAAATTAATAGGCTGAGAACACTTGATATGATAGTAGGCCTGGGCAAGTGCAATGTGGATATGACAGAGTTAAAGGCTAGTCATCAGTAATCTAACTCGAAGTGATGTAAACTATGTAACCATTTTGACACGTATGTCAGAAAAAAACATGATATACATATTAAACTACATAGCATCAGTAATAATGTCAAGAAAAACACAGTCAGAAGGAGTTAAATAAAGACTATGTTTTTTTTTAGAACGGCGCCTGCACTACATTCGCTAATCTACCTGCCACAAATGTTACTACCTATTTCCGTGATTTAGTTAAATACTTTCTCCACTATGGATTTCGATGGATTTTCGTCAATAACAAGATAAAAGCTATGTATTTAGGTCCACCTACCTTTCAGTAGTGTCCAAAGCTTCGATGACGCCCATCGACCGGTTGAACGCAATGCAAATTTTCTGAAAGGCGCGGTGACCTGAAATCACATTAGGGCTGATATCCCAAAGTGTCCAACGTTTCAGGGGCTTTCACTCGATGTAGTTGCCGTCGTATTCAGAAAAAACACACTCCCACCAGGCGCCCAGGGGTAGAAATTGAATGACATACACATTTTAGAACTACACGATTTGGAACTCATTTTTGAGACAGAATGTTCGCCGCGGGTGGTTACTGTCATCATACCTACTGTAATGACCTCTCGTTTAAATGACAATGAAATGTTTTCATACCTTCTTGATCAATACAGCACTTTATAAAGTAATTAAGGTAAAAATCCCTGTTTACATTTCATTTTTTTTTTAAATATGCAATTTCTCAATAGACACCTCTTTTGAGTTTTTGCTGAAGTGTTATAGCAGGGGTTCCCAAACTTTTCACCCCGTGACCCCCAAAATAACAGTGAAAGTGACTCGAGACCCCTACTATCCTCAAAAGTGGTTAAATTATACAAATGTTGCCTGCAAATGGGCACATGCACCTTTTCAACCCAAACATCCATAATGACAACACAAAAGAGCACAGTCTAACTAGGGTGACTGACCGCTACCCAACAAACCAAATGTGGGATAGGTAATCCGTTTATGTGGGACAATGTGGGACACCATTGAAAGGTAGCACGGAACTCCGATATTATAATGGAATAAAAACGTTTGTATATTCTTTATAGTTTATAAAAATAATTTGTTATTATTCCAACTGCAACATAATTAAGGCATAGATTAAATGTTGTACAACATCATTTTTTAAGGTGTACCGTCCTTAAACATTTTGAGAACAGAATAGATGTGGAGTTATAATTTTGTAAAGTTTGAAAATCTTCTCATAAAGAGAAAACTAAAGGAATAAGAAACAAACAAATGATGAATAAGAGTTTCTCTTTTAATATGTATGATTGTTAAATAATACATTTAATGATTTTCAAATATTTTTTATTTTAGTAAACTTACCACAAGCTATAGGTTCAACAAAGTTTCAAAGCAACTCAATTCACTGTGTTTTAGTGAGTTTTCATTCGGCAAGTTGACATGGGAGGATCGCCTGCCGATCCACTGATAGACGTCACAACCCCTTTGACTGAAATCACTGCCTAGTTCTAATACATTGAGTACAATTAAGGCCTTAAAAAATTGTTGCGTTTGTATGAGTGTGGTGTGCACTGGATTTAAAATAGCCGTAAATAAATAGTTAAATAAACATTTGCGCAAACAAGTTAAAGAACGAATTTCTTGATGTGAATACTAAAAATGTTTTCTCAATATGCAAAGAAGTGGGACGGGTGTTCACCCTAAGTCTAAACATAATATTATTTTATAGTTATTTATTCATTACTTATTATGCATATGCGTAAAATATGAACTATTCAAACCGATGGTTGAATTTCGTGAAACTGATTCCAGTGCTGATGGATGTGCCTCTTTTTGTAGGCTACCTGAGGACGATGGCTTCTCTGACTGCGGCGCTTCTCCGGCCTTCTCCGCTGGCTTCGCTCGTTGTCTTTGATTGATATTAACCAACGTTTCATTTCGACAAATAAGAATATCCTAAAGTTAAGGCTGGAAAATAATCTGCGAGACACGAGACTGTTTTACATGGTGCTGTATATAGACTGCTGTGACTAACCTAATGCTGTTGCTAATATTGTTAATGTGACGTAGTCGCCATGATCGAGGGGGAGGAAATTCCGAAGGCTGGTGGCTTTTTATTTGCCTGGTTTTATTTTTTTACTTATATTTAACCAATATTTTATATTATGTTACACTTATTGATTACGTTTGCTATTTAATAAAAAAAAAATCTGGAAATCATCTTGCGACCCCGCCCACACGGCCTTGCGACCGCCACCTTGGGAGCCCCTGTGTTATAGGAGGTCGGGGTTGATGGAGGTTTTGTGAGCAGTAACGAAGAGCTGAATATTAAAAGGGTATTTAAAGTGCAGGGTTCAGATCACTGGAAAGTATACCCTGGCAACATTCACTTCTATAATCACACTTAAACAACATATTTCTGATCATTAATTAAACCTGATATCAATTATAGCAAACAAATAGTTTACTAAGCTTAAACTGTGCTAGAAATCCTCTTTAAAATGCTGCTTCAAGAGCTGAACCTTAAAAGGGCATTTAAAGTGCAGGATTCAGATAACTGGAAAGTATACCCTGGCAACATTCACTTCTAAAGTCACACTTAAACAACATATTTCCGATCATTAATTAAACCTGATATCAATTACAGCAAACAAATAGTTTCCTAAGCTTAAACTGCGCTAGAAATTCCCTCTTAAAGGTACAGTGTGTAGGATTTTGAATGATTTATTCACCAAAATGTAATATATAATACAAAACTATGTTGTGAGTGGTGAAGAAATACCTAACAAAATGAACCGAAATGTTATATTACCTTACAAGGAGCCATTTTATGTATATACACCGCGGGCACACCCTTACATGTAGTTTATCAATGTGCACAGCCATGTTTCTATAGTATCACTACACGGACAAACTAAGCGTGTTTCGTAAAACGAAGGATGCACGGGACTAGTTCTTCTTCTTCGGCTGTGTTTTGAGGCAGCTTGCAAAGCGACTACATAGAAGGATTAGCAGAAGAAGAGGAAGAACAATAACAGCATTTACTTGTCGTGTTCTTTATTAGAAATATAAACGGTTTTTTGTTGCAGTAAGAAGCAAAATTTGCGATAATGGCGGACCACACATACT
This sequence comes from Triplophysa dalaica, assembly GCF_015846415.1. Taxonomy (NCBI): domain Eukaryota; kingdom Metazoa; phylum Chordata; class Actinopteri; order Cypriniformes; family Nemacheilidae; genus Triplophysa; species Triplophysa dalaica. The sequence continues at coordinate 14,340,449 of NC_079546.1, read as the reverse complement.
CTGCACAAGAGCCAATAGAGCGTTAATCTGTTCGTTCTAAAAAATAGAAAATACGATGTAGCAAGGCGAAGTCGAGACAAAAAACGGCAGAAAACCCGAATAAAAATCGCCGTGGCTTTTCCCAAATGGGGCACACTGAACAAGGACAAGGGTTTGCTAAGCGACGCCGAAGTTGCCAGCTTTCTGCTGGACTGGTAAGTTTGTCTAATATACAGTTGTGTTCAAAATTATTCAACCTCCAATGCTGTAAATGGTTTTAGGGAATTTAGTGTACATTTGTAATTGTATTCAGAATGAAATCCTACAAGGACTTCTTAAAGAACCATATGCAACTAAAATGACATCAATTAGTTTTGTAATACAGTAGTAAATGTTTCTTTTGTGAATTCTTCATTGACATAATTATTCACCCCTTAAAGACTACCACTCTGAAGAACAGAGGTTCAATGAAGTGTTTTCAATCAGGTATTGAAAACACCTGTGGATATCAGGGAGCAGCAATAAAGCCTAATAAGCACCAATTAGGCAGCTTTAAAATGACTGTGATACTCAGCTCCTTCTAGACATTTACTGGTGTGGTTACAAACATGGTGAGGTCAAGAGAATGGCCCAGGAAGACAAGAGAACAGGTGATTACTCTTCACAGGAAGGGCAATGGCTATAAGAAGATTGCAAAGATGTTAAACATACCAAGAGACACCATAGGAAGCATCATTCGCAAATTCAAGGCAAAGGGCACTGTTGAAACGCTACCTGGTCGTGGCAGAAAGAAGATGCTGACTTCGACTGCTGTGCGCTACCTGAAGCGTAGAGTGGAGAAAAGTCCCCGTGTGACTGCTGAGGAACTGAGAAAAGATTTGTCAGATGTGGGTAGTGAAGTTTCTGCTCAGACTATATGGCGCACCCTGCGTAATGAAGGCCTCCATGCCAGAACTCCCAGGCGCACCCGCTTGCTGTCCCCAAAGAATAAGAAGAGTCGACTGCAGTATGCCAAAAGTCATGTGGACAAACCACAGAAGTTTTGGGATAGTGTTCTGTGGACTGATGAAACAAAATTAGAACTGTTTGGGCCCATGGATCAACGCTATGTTTGGAGGAGGAAGAACAAGGCCTATGAAGAAAAGAACACCTTGCCTACTGTGAAGCATGGCGGGGGTCAATCATGCTTTGGGGCTGTTTTGCTTCTGCAGGTACTGGGAAGCTTCAGCGTGTGCAAGGTACCATGAATTCTCTTCAGTACCAGGAGATATTGGATGACAATGTGATGCAGTCCGTCACAAACCTGAGGCTTGGAAGACGTTGGACCTTTCAACAGGACAATGATCCCAAGCATACCTCCAAGTCCACTAGAGCATGGTTGCAGATTAAAGGCTGGAACATTTTGAAGTTTCCATCGCAGTCACCAGACTTAAATCCGATTGAGAACCTCTGGTGGGACTAAAAGAAAGCAGTTGCAGTGCGCAAGCCTAAGAATGTGACTGAACTGGAGGCTTTTGCCCATGATGAATGGGCGAAGATACCCGTAGATCGCTGCAAGACACTTGTGTCAAGCTATGCTTCACGTTTAAAAGCTGTTATAACTGTAAAAGGATGTTATACTAAGTACTAAGATTGAATGTCACTTGGGGGTTGAATAAAACTGATAATGATGTGAGCTCAGAAAAGACATTTGTGGTTATTTCATTATAAATGTTATGTTATATTTGTCTGACCTACATGTGCCTCTTTGATTTAATTGTAAGCAGGATGACTGAATGATCATAATCAATGTCAAACCGACCAAAACATCAATTTCAGTGGGGGTTGAATAATTTTGAACACAACTGTATAAGTGCTATATATCCGCTATATAAGTGAGCTGTTTGTTTGATAGCTTTAGCTATAGATAAGCATGAGCATCAAGTGAGTTTTTCCTTGTTTTAAGCACTTTGTAATTGTACTATAATTCCTTTTTGCATGGCCGTCTCCAAATCAAGTAAGAAATAATTTTTACATATCATAATTTGCATAAATCGGGTTTAAATTATATTATAATACTGCTTAGCCTCTGTGCATACAAATGTGTAATTTAATAATTGATAGAATAAAATCCAAACTTCCAAGTTGCATAGTTTATCAGCAAGACAGTGTCAACGAAGATTTGAGAAGATACAATTGATCAATTGGGGTGATGCCAAACGTCTGCTAAGACTTTCGCTTTTAGATTACACGCCTTTAGCATTAGCAAGTGGTTTCAATAGGCAGTAAGTTACGAACCAAGTTACCATGCCAAAAAATGCTATGCAAAATAAGCGAATACATCACTGACACAATGCTAAACAAGTAACAATAATATTCACTATAACGATTAGAGTAAATAATGAATTAAGTCAATTTAATTTATTTATTTTTGTTTGTAAATAAACCTTGTCACTTGACTTGCAAAGGTTACTCTCTGCTGTCTCAGACGACGACATCTCTGTCCTGTGTCGTAGCTTCGGTCTGTTGTTCGCCTGTGAGACGTAGATTGCAATTATCAACATCACAGATAATGGCCGCTATCATTTACAGAACCCTTTTGTCCTGTGACGCCAACCGTAGCTTCTCTAATGGGAGGGAGAGGGGGGGTATCGGAGCTGTAGGTTGCAATTTCCTACATCGCCAATAGTGGCCTCTGAAACTTACACACAGAACCTTTAAATGCTGCTTCATGCGAATTGCAAGAGCGCCGCCTCACATTAAGCCTTGTAAGTCATTCAAGAACCGAATGATTTTGCATGTAGCAATTTTAAAATGTGTCCCAGATAAGATGTTTAACTTGTCAGAAATTAAGCTACAAAACAAATAGACCGATATTTCTGATATTTTGGCTGACGATGAGAAAAATATTCATAAAGAAAGAAACCGGCATAAGTCGCAACTTTGCAAGTTTCTTGCCTCACATTGCACTAAACAAATTTTGCTTGGTAAATTTAATATTATGATCAGTTCCTAATTTCTTATGGTAAAATGGTTGTTTCTGAAACGAATGATAAGAACCATGAGGCGTCAAACGAAGAAGAAAGGAAAAATGTTTCTTCAATGTTTATGTAACCCCGGATCCAAAGATCTCATCACGCCCTGTTTAATGCATATATTTCACAACATGCTTTCATTTGGTAAACTGGATCAACAGTTTCCTTTTCGATGTTTTGAAATGCTTTTTCAGGACACTAAAATTTGTAAACGGGGCTTGTATCTGAACGCGCACTTGGTATGGCTGCAACATTTAAAAGATCTTTGAAAAGCCTGCTGTTTTGAAAAGCCTACTGCGGGGACATTTCTTGATTTTTGACAACATATCCCCAATGTATGTGAACGCAGTCTACTTAATCGTGGGTTAACATCGGAGAAACTAGCTGTGTTTGTTGTGGTATTTATTCTATAAAAGGGATACATGCTGAAATGAAAAAACAGTTGCAATCCTGTAAAATTACAGTAAATGGCTGGAACCACTGCTGCCAGTTCTTTACTGTAAATTTACTGGGACATTTTTTTCACTCCTTATATATTGAAATGATTCTAACCGAATAAAGCATTGATTGAATATACGGAGCAAATTTAAAATGTAAACCCTTGTTAAATGAAACGATGTATTTATGACTAGTATTAAATATAATTATAAGTGCCTGTCGATTTAAGTTCTTGTAACTTTGATATTGTAGACAACGTTTGTCTTTTACACCTAAACGTCTTAAATCGTGCCCGTCTGCTGAGTGATGGAATGAGTTTGACGCGTCAATTCGCGCTGAGTGAAGATCAGTGAATAGAAAAGGGTAAACAAGAGTCTACACACACTAAAGAAGTAACGCCGCTCAGACGGCGGAAGGCTCATTCTGGTTGAGTACCTCCTGTATATATATATATATATATATATATGTATATATGTGTGTATATATATATATATATGTATATATATATATATATGTATATATATATATATATATATACAAGTTTTAAGGTACATATACAAATTTTCTAAGGGAATGGGATAGCTATATGATACATTAAATCAGTTAAATATGTATAAAAATACATTTGAGTATAAGTGAGTAGTTGAGTATTGCACATATTTATTGCACAGTGGGGAGAACATATAACTGTTCATGTGGCCTGAGGGAAGAATTTTTTTCTATGTCTGGCTGTTGCTCAGTACTCTGTAGCGCCAACCAGACGGAAATAGTTTAAATAGAATGTGTGCTGGGTGTGAGGGGTCCAGAGAGATTTTGCGAGCCCTTCTGCTCACTCTCGATGAGTACAACTATGGAGTGGGAAGGGGTAGTATCCGCTCAGCAGTCCGAACTATCCGCTGTAGTCTTCGGAGGTCTCGAGTGTTTGTATGTTTCTCGAGCATGTAAACTGAAACTGACAGAGAATATGTTGCCTCTAAATGCAAGTTTTAAATTACTTGCTTGATCAACACAAAATTACAATGGTAGAGCACTTAAATTAACCTGATCGCTTAGCAACCTTTAAAACAACTCTTGTGTGTCTCTTGATGTACAACGACATGGAGGAGCAATTTTTTTTTGATAACAGACTAAGGTACAGCGTCGGAGACGTCGGGCAAGTTGTGTTAGCTGCCGTTGACGCCACGGCTCCGCCTTCTTAACTGCCTGGTGAGACAGCTGCACGCACTGTCAGTTTGAGAGTGGTGGCAGCTGTCGTTTATGGGAAGGTCCCCAGGGGAAGGTCGCTGCAGATAGGGACGATCCGGTGCTCCACGTCGTAGATCCGGCAATGCAGTAGTAATTGAATTCTTAGTTGTACTCATGAGCGATGGCTCTGAAGAACAAAAGGTAAATGAATGCGGCTTCCTCTTATACCAGATATCCGGGGGCAGAGACCGGCATGCATATTTCATTCGCCAGATTTCATTGGCCTTTTCTATAGTAGTCAGAGTTGATTGGTTCTCAAGGGCGAACCCCATCTGTCGTCTCGACACAATGTCGAGAGACCGATAGAAAGGGAACAGAGCCTTCACTTTTGTTTATAATGTATAACAGAAATACCCTTATTATATCTTCATTTGTTCTTTTTTACCTGATACCGAATGTGTGTCAGTTCAAAAATGTAACAAAAAAGCGGATGAAATTGTGTTTTGGTCAAGGGCTTCGGCCAGATCGGATTTAGAAAGATGATCAGGAGCATTTTTCTGGTCTTGGATCTGAAACGCTTCACTCTTTCAGAAGAAAGAAAGAAGAAGAAAGACCGACAGATGCCCATCCCCAATTTGAGATTACGCCAGCTACAGCTGCAGACTGACTGACCATCCCAGCTCCATCTAAGGCAATTCCACCACCAGCCAAGAGAAATATGACCATCAGACCATCCCAGCTCAGACCACTACATCCCCAACCAAGAGCAAAGACGGACTATTTGTCTTATTAATGCTGAAGTTACAATATTTGGTATTAAATGCTAAACTAAAATCACATGTCACCAGTTTGAGTGCAGCTATGACACGTCAGAGGGGATCTGGCCCTCCCAGTTGAGCCTGGTTTCTCCCGAGGTTTTTTTCTCCATTAATCAATCATTGGAGTTTGGGTTCCACGCCACCGCAGGGCAGTGTTGCCCTTCTCACCGGGAGACTGCATTCATTCATTTATTTATTTAATTAGAAATTAGATATTATTTATCAGAATGATCTTACTCGTCCTGCGATGGGTTGGCACTCCATCCAGGGTGTATCCTGCCTTGATGCCCGATGACTCCTGAGATAGGCACAGGCTACCCGTGACCCGAGGTAGTTCGGATAAGCGGTAGAAAATGGAATGGAATGGAATCTTACTCGTTGTATAAATACCATGCACTGTGCTGTGTTTTAACTTTTCTGTTTTTCCTGTTTGCCCCTGTAAAGCTGCTTTGAAACAATACACATTGTGAAAAGCGCTATATAAATAAACTTGAATTGAATTGAATGAATAACAGCACCACCTACTGTATAAAACTGAAAAATCACCAAACCGGATCCCAACATCCCCTTTGTTTTTCTTTACAATTCAACCTCTGCGCAGAATACAAAGAATTATTTCACAAGTAGATTATTTTGAGTCAGTTACTAATCAGTTAGGCTACTTAAAGATGTCACACTTACAGTTCACCTTTGTCTGCCAGCTCAAGAGACGGCAAGATTTGGAAAGAGAAAAGGACAGCCTGTGGGCTGGACTGCAGGCTCTGGAACAGGCACAGCTGTGGTATCAGAGCCGACTGAAGCTAAACTCACAAAGCCAAAGTAGCTCAAGCACAGGATATTCGGAGAGAGAGGTAAAAATATGCAATGAGTGGTTTTAGAATGTCTCTTGATATCATGTCAATGTTATGGTTCCCTGAAAAGTGAATATTTATGTTAAACCCTGCACTTCTCTCTTGGTGTCACCACGTGTATGTACAGTACATTATACATTTTTGTTAAACTTAGAATTGTACTAGTCGCACTTTTCCAAATAGAAGTTTCATCTAATTTAATATTGTCAGAACGAAGTCTTTGTAAATTATGCACTTGTACCATTATAGGGCAGATGTTCTTGTGCTTTGCGGTCATGTTTGCAGCGTGTCAATGGGAGTCTGGGTACATTGATGAGCGACACTAGTTTAAGGAGTCATCAAGCTCCAGAGGAAACAGGAGGTTCAGATTGGGCTCTCCGATGGACCAACACCACACTGGTCAAGGTCAGATGTCTACTGCATGAATTATTGTCCAGTCCTATTTATTAACAGTGTAACAAACATTGTGTGCTTTCACGCAGGAGGTGATAAAACAAAATCTACAGATTTCCATGTTGGAGCTAGAGAAAGCACGACTTCAGCAACTAGTGTCTTCAAGCACATCTGTGTGACACATTCCTTCAATTTTAATTGCAACAGGGGATCAATCAAAGCACAGAATGAAATTATAATTTTACATGTAATATCTACCAAGAAATTTTCAATGAATTGAAGATCTGTTGCACCGTGCAGTCTGTTGTTCATTTAGATGGATAAGACTGTATGGCTCCTTTCCCATCAAGTTTCTGTTATGAATGTGGAGTTGACGGATTTGAAAATCTTGTTGTATATGATGGACACGGAATTTAAAAAGAGTTACTCTGATTTCCTTGTACAGTAATGATTGACAGTAATTAAGGGGGTCGCACACTGGCAGTGAAGCGCTTGCGCTTGACAACTCACCAGCAGAGGTGGGGCACTCGAGTCACATGACTTGACTCAGGTCTGACTCAAGTCACATGACTTGACTCGGGTCTGACTCAAGTCACAATTTTCAGGACTAGTGACTTGCTTGGTGGAAGTAGAAAATGAATAAACTTGACCTTGACTTGAGCGCAAGTGACTTGAGACTTGACTTGACTTAAAGTGGAAGTCTCGACAATGACTTGAGCTTTTTAATAAAGTAAAATAAAGTAATCCAATTCATTTTTACAAATAATTATTGCGACTCAGAGGCACTATAATCAGCGTCTGTGCCATAAACGCTGCACAACTTAAACCGCGCCAAACATGGCAGACAACAGTTGAGCTCCACAAATAGTCAGGTTCGGCTATAAGGACTTTGAACTGGACCGTGCCAATAAAAAAAGATTTGCCAGATGCAGAGTATGCAATGCAAGAATATATGACATGACATCCACAACGTCAAATTTAATCAGGCATTTCAAGAATCACAAGGAAAGGTAAGAAAGTAATTTCTTCAATTTAGTGATAAAACGATAACTAGTGTAATGAATTAATCGTTTCTGTTTTTCATAATATGCCCTTTGTTGTATTTTTATTAGTATTAGAAATGTGGTCATTGATCGTCACTGATAAGCCTACGTCTCATCTCACAATTAGATGTGTTGGGGAATTTGGCTATAACAGTGGCGTAGCCCTAATTTTAATGTTGGGGGGCATTTTAAAAGGAAGGGACTTTTCTGTATTACATGAAGGCTAATGTCTATATTATATGTGCGCATTTTCAAGTGGGTGTGGAAGCCGAATAGCAGCTCGCTTATACTGCATGACAGGCTGATGGACGCGCCGGTGAGATCACTTGTACCTAAAAAAACTCTTTAAAACGTTTTCAGTCATACTGACAAGAACCATTTCATCATTTCACACATTTTTTGTGTACACTCACAATAACAACAAACCCTTGCTTGATTTGTCTAAACTGTGACTCCAGATTTGACTCGAGACTTGATGGTTAAGACCTTGGTTAAGATGGTTTAGCTCGGACTTGACCATATGTGACTTGTCCCCACCTCTGCTCGCCGGTATCCCACACCAGGCGTGCACAATCTGTGTGCACAAGCTCATGCCCAAAGTTTTTTCATGATGCAAGATGGGCGAGTTTTAGCCCATTTTCATACAAGTTTTATTGAACAATAGGTGTTTTTTAAACATTCATCTATAAATACGCTCTGTGTCACATAGGTAAAAGTTTTATTGTTTTATTGCATCTGTTATTTCTATGCTAGAATCAATTATGTAGCCTACAAGGACTTTTTTATATACAGTAAATGTGCTGTTTTTATAAACATGGCATGGTGCTTTCTACTTTACATCTCGTCCGGTGTGTCACAACCGTAAAGGGGTTTTCTACAGAACCAAGTACAATTGTAACACTGTTGTATTTTCTTCTTGGTTTGGTTCGCTTTCAAATGGCACCATTTCAAAATGGACCAAATATTAATATTTGGAAAAAACACTGTCCTCTCATTGGTCAGAGCACCCCCTTACTTCCTGAATCTTGCTCGCAGCGATCATCCATCCGGATGCCTAGAAACAGCCGTGCAAGCTTAATAAAGCCTTCTTTGTTGCTGTCTTAATAGTATTTGATCATTTTGAGCCCTGCACTGTTCCACAGAACAATTTAAGCCCATCTTTTTGAGACGCTCCACAAACACTGTAAACTTTCTGCGTTTTCACACATAAATGTCATGCCTATTGTATACAGCCTAGTTCATTTATCTATTAGGTCACATTGCTTTCTTACCGCAAATGATCCCCTCCAGAGCAGAAAACTAACTCTGTTCAGGCGATCTACGCATATGTTTTATGCACACAGGTATTGTTCCAGCATATATATTCATAAGAGATTAAAGGTTACTGAACAACAGATGATATTGTGCCAGGTGCTGAAATATCCCCAAAGTTAAAATTAACAGCTGAGAATGCAAATGTTAGTATAGAAATAGAACGCAATATGGTAAATGTGAAAACAATCTAACGTGACTTGACTATTTTCAACTCAATGCAGTTATTAAAACCAAATGGGAAACATGTTCTGAACCATGAAGTGTCCAGCAGAAGGCAGCAGAATCTCATTTAAACCAAGTGATATAGACAAGCAGTAAGCCTATTGGGCTTCATCCCCAACATGTTTTAAGACCTGACAACTGCTGCATTAAAATTTGACCGTCATATTACGATGTAATGTAAATTATTTCCCTCTTTTATCAGTATTTACTTTTTCTTTCTCTTACTTCTGGAAAAGGTAAGCCTTGGCTTGTCCACACTTGATCTATATTATGCAATAAAGAAGAAAAATGAAGAAAACTACTTTAATGAAGAAAACTACTTTAATGTGCACATGACATTGATCTACGTATATTCAGGTAAAATTATACTTTGATTCATTTTGGTTGTATGTCACATTTTTAAAGACATTTGCTACAACATGTTTATTAGAGTAAAACAAATGTGGATGGCCAGAAAGAAAGACAGACAGGTTATGACAGCTGTGTTGAGAAAAAAGATGAAAGAATGACTTAAAAACGTTTTGGGTTTATACTGGATGACTCTCTGACTGATATTTCCCAGTCCTGACAATCACAGGGGAGGTTCAGATTGCCTCTGAGCTATTTCTGTTTTCAAATGAAGGTTAGTTGAAATGTTTGTAAAAATAAATAAATACATTTTATTATTATAGTGAGAGAATGGTACATTTGATATACATGTAAAAAAAATTTGGGGACAGGCAATTTTTTTCAAAGTTGCAAATATATAGTATACATGTTATGAAACATATAATTCACCATGGTCCAAATACAAACTAACAGATTATTGCTATTTATTCACAAGTTACTTTGTTTCATCTTGTTAAAAACAATAATATGTACATTGTTAAAACTTTCCTGTATTTCCTGTACTCACTATACACCTGCTTTGCAACTATCCGAATTTGTGAAAAAGGCTATTTAAATACAATGCATTATTGCATGGTATCAGGAGACAAATAGTCAGGCCAAATTTTGAATTCAACAAATAACTGAAATGGTACCAGCACATGTTTCATTTGTGGATGCACCCTCATTATTGCTGGATGCGTTTATAAAGCCTCCGTCACAACATGTTACTGTTGGTTCCCTGGTGGTCTCACACTAAATGTCTAGCTGCTGATAATAGTTATCTGATAAACTCATTGTGCATTCATACCAAACGTTTGTCTTTTTTGCTTATCTACAGTTTAGACTAAATATGGCTCTTTTGTCACAAATTCATGTGGCTACTTGCTATGCGGTGATGGATTAAACACAAATCCTAGTTAAGGGCTTTTGTCATGAGACTCAGGATGTATATATAGTATTTAATAGGGATGAGCGAGTACAGCATTATCTGTATCTGTTAACCATATGAATTATCTGTATCCGTATCTGTACTCGGACTGGGCGGGGCCTAACCAGGAAGTGGGCGGGATTTAACCCGGAAATTGGGTCGGGTTGTCTTGAGATGGGCGGGGCTTTAATCGGTATGTTATTTTAAGCATGCAATTGATATGGGTTGATCGGAAATTGTTATATTTAATGCTGATTAGAAAAATATTTACATGACAGCATCAGCATTGAGCTTCAGATCAATGGTTTTGATCACGATGACAAACGAACTTTATACAGAATAAGTTTTGCAACAATTGAATACAACACATGCGGTTGCAATTATGAAGTTACATGTAATGAACAAGAGTTTTCATATCAACATAACTTTCTTTTTTTAACTTTTAATTAAAAACTGGTTAGAGCCAGCTGACGGTTTAAAAAAGACAGCCAGAGACGCAACGCGAGTCGCATTCTACCAAGCACCACGTCTGAACAAACCCCACGTTTACCAAACTCTAGTGGTTAATAAGTAAGTACTACAAACCGAAATAAAAAACAAACCTAATGCTGAAGAGACCCTAAATGTTAACGGGAAAGACCCGCGAACCTGAGTGACTGAGGGAGAAACGGAGAGAGAGCTGCGAACACAGTCAGCAACACAATACATCTGCATGTGTGTAGGGGAGGGGCGCTGTGACTATCACAGAACGCAGACACAGTCAGCAATATAATACAACTGTATGTCTGTAGGGGAGGGGCGCTGTGACTATCACAGAACGCAGACACAGTCAGCTACCCAATGAGGATTTTTATTCAATCCGAGCACAGATATTGACTCGTATAATACTCGTACTCGGCAAAAGTGCTTTATCCGTACCGGATACTCGTTTCAGCCGAGTATCCGGCTCGACTCTAGTATTTAACATCAAACCTGTAGATGGGTTTATTAAAACAAAAATGAAATAAAAGAGTTACACTTTACAATAAGTATTGAAATGGCTTGCTTATTTGCAGTCAGTATGTGTGAAAAAAATATTTTCATGGATTCTAATATTTAAAAATTGAATGAATAAAAGGTAACTTTAAATAAACTTATTTTAAGAAACACAAATACCAAGACTATACATTTTCCAAAGATGAAATAAAAAAACATGAACCTCACATTGGATAGATCACTCCACATAATATGAAGAAAACAGCCATTTCACCACATTGTGATCTCTTGTAATTTTCATGGCTTTTTACTGGCTGTTGTTGAAATAAAAATCTCACATGCTGCTCCACTTCTGTCATCATTTCCTCACCCTCAAACATTCCTCCAAATGTAAAATAAAAAGTTAACAGGGAGTAGATTTTTACATTCCAGAACTACCAACACTACAAATAACAAATTAAGAACCGCATAAACTATAAATTCAAGTGATAGTTCACCCAAATGAAAATGCTGTCATCATTAACTCAACCTCAAACCTGTATACATTTCTTTCCTCGTTCTACTCAACACAAAGTAAGGCATTTGGAGGAATGTTTGAGGGTGAGGAAATGATGACAGAAATATTTGGGTGAACAATCCCTTTTAACTACCTTCAGACAAGTCTATTGCATAAAGGTAACTTAATTCCTGTCGTCACCTTTAATCACTCCACTTTCATGATTTTTTTAGCATAACTTTCATTGTTACACTTTTGGCGAAGCACAGCCCTGACTTGGGATGGAGTGGTCCCTTGAAATCGATCAATCACTGCATCTGTGAACAAAAAATATTTTTATTATTATATGATAATCATTTTTATCAGATTTAAGGTGCTACTACCTTGGGCCAGTGATCTCAAATTCAAGTCTTGGAGGGTCATTGCTCTGCACAGTTTAGCTACAAACAGTTCCCAATCTTACCTGCTTAGAACTTGGAAGAACTGGATAGCATGATAAGGTGTTTTTAATTGTTGGTGGAACAAAACATTGTAGAGCTGTGGCCATCCAGGAAATGAGTTTGACACCAGTTATCTAGGACATATATTTGTAAATTAAAGAGACTTGAAAACATGCAACTCAAATGTTGGAACGCGGAACTATGCTGGTTTTTATTGAATTTGCAATACTTTTGATTCATATATCGCCTGTAAGAAGAATAACAGTGCTGTATACAATAAAACTATGTGCAAACTTTGTTATTGTTTGTGATAATGACATTCAAATAATATTATCAACAATTAAAACTATACGTTAGAAAACAACATAAAGGACTGATTTTGTACATGTAAAGAAAAACTGTATGTTAATTACACTGGAAGTCAGACAAAAAAGTTAGAAATAGCCGTACCTGTTTCTGTATATAAAAATGGTGGAAATACTTAGTGTAACATTGATTTCTCCCTTTAACCACAGTGGTTAAACTTTTTTACTACTCTGTAAAAATTGGTAACCAGCAGTTATGTTGAAGAGCTACTTTTTATCAGATCCTAACCTTGTTTTTTTGATGTGGCATAATTTATTTTGGTTGAGTCTGCTACGTTGACACGTTCCCCACCACTAACAGATTGGCATTGAAGGAAGAGGCTCTGACCTTTATGTTCATTGTTCATATCTTGTTTTTGCAAATAATCATTTGACAAAATATTCTGGGTGGCAGGAAAGTTCGGTGGACAACAAAATCTGTTTTATAACCTACTGAATAAAATTAATTGATTCACAAACAACCACATGAACCAAATTTTTACCAACCCTTCCAGTGTAGCACATGATGAAAACAGCATACATACCAATGAGTGAATTGACTTTGATGGAGTCCCGTGGTGTTTTGTTTGTTTTCTTCCCTATTAGACTGGACGTGGCCAAAGGCTCACGTCCAAAAATAAAAACCGCCAGCTCCTGTGCAAACACAGACATTTTGGACCTTGACAATCGGTCAAATGTCCTTTTAGGGATTTTTATGCTTCCACCCAGGGAGATCTATTTTGACCACAGGAGAAAAAAAATGATATCAGAATTGTGAGTGTGAATCAATGCCAGTGCCGTAATTATACATAAAAATGTTTGATTACATTGACAATTGTGTAGGCTGATTTAACCTCAATTTTTGCCTTCTCTGTAGCCTATGTTTCTTTAAAAAAATCTACCTTTATATGGTTTTGTTAAAAGTGACATTGTTTTGTATCTGCTTTATCATGTTAATGGAGACTTTTTAATTTATAGAAACAGCTTAAGTTGTCATAATTTCGAAAAACTTGCATAATGCCTTTCAGTATACTAACCAGCATAGTAATTATTTCGCATTTAAGGATGAAGACTGTACATAAACACTGTATATATATAAAATAAACTTAGAATATATATATTTATTTTCTTTGTTTGCTAAAAGGCCATGGCTATCCAAATTTTAAACAACTCATACAAGGCCTATCTTAAAAGACCAAAAACAACTTTCAATACTATACTTTTTTTCATCCAGTTTGTGACACCCTTAATACAGTTTTTGTCCATTGCTTACACACTTTTTGCAGAAATTGGCTCATTATGTCAAAACTTTACACCCAATCAAATTGGACATAGCACATCGAGATTAACAACTCACATCTATGCCAAAATAAAACACTGCAATCAAAGCTTAACACTCCTTTCTAAAAATGATATTCTTGAATAAAAACCATACACATAAGAACCATTTGAATTTTTCTTTCATATCACCAGCAACACACTGATGGGCTTTATTTAAAGCACTGCAGTCTTTGGGTCTCTAATATTTAATTGTCATTTTCAGATGTTTTTACAAAAAACAAACATTCTTACAAAAAAGAATCAAAAATCTAATTTAGTAACAAAACCAAAGTAAAAAACAAAATAACTGAATAAATTGCTATTGGGAAAAAGCAACTCATTTTTCAGGGATGAGCGAGTACAGCATTATCTGTATCCGTATCTGTATCTGTCAACCATATGAATTATCTGTATTCGTTTCTGTACTCGGACTGGGCGGGGCCTAACCAGGAAATGGGCGGGATTTAACCCGGAAGTGGGTCGGGTTGTCTTGATATGGGCGGGGCTTTAACCGGTATGTTATTTTAAGCATGCAATTGATATGGGTTGATCAGAAATTGTTATATTTATTGCTGATTATAAAACTATTTACATGACAGTATCAGCATTGAGCTTCAGATCAATGGTTTTGATCACGATAACAAACAAACTATATTCAGAACAAGTTTGGCAACAATGAATACAACACATGCGGTTGCAATTATGAAGTAAAATGTAATGAACAAGAGTTTTCATCTCAACATAACTTTATTTTTTTAACTTTTAATTAAAAACTGGTTAGAGCCAGCTGACGGTTTAAAAAAGAAAAATAAACTCCGACAGGCGGAGACGCAAGGCGAGGCGCATTCTACCAAGCACCACGTCTGAACAAACCCCACGTTTACCAAACTCTTCTCGTTAATAAGTAAGTACTACAAACCGAAATGAAAAACAAACCTGACGCTGAAGGATCCCTAAACGTTAACGGAAAAGACCCGCAAACCTGAGTGACTGAGGGAGAGACAGATAGACAGAGCGCTGTTCTCTTCTCAGTGTTCTGTGTGTGAGTGAGCAGAGCGGGACACAGTCAGCAACACAATGAGGATTTTTATTCAATCCGAGCACAGATATTGACTCGTATTACTCGTATGATACTCGTACTCGGCAAAAGTGCTTTATCCGTACCGGATACTCGTTTCAGCCGAGTATCCGGCTCAACTCTACTCATTTGTGTGTTTTGTGTTATGGATCCAGCCTTCTGTTCAGCTCTGGCCACAAGACATCATCTACATCACAGGCAATGTCCTCACGTGCTAGGCATCGGGGACAATATTGCCTTTTGTCTGTAATTGTCTGTAACAGAAAAAGATTGAATAGTGTTACTGAAAACACATACAGTAACTACAATGTCTATATTGTCACAGGCCGGGTATGTAGGGGCTGGGCTGGGTCACTATAGACAAAAACTACAAGCTATAGACAGGTCAGGTGGCAACATAAACCCTTATTCCAACATCACAATATATAGTATGTAAAGTAAAGTGGAACACCTGCACATAATGTTTCTGTAGGATGCGACTTAGTGTAGAAATGCTGACCCTGTTGATATTGTTGAATACTTCTCTATTTGCAACTATGCATTGTTGCAACTCACGAAGTCGTATTGCATTATTTTCTCGCACCATTTCAATGATTGCAAGCTCTTGTTGTTGAGTGAAGAGCCGTGCCCTTCCACCTTGAGGAGGTTGTCCAACCATTCTGTAGAAAATGCCACCACAAGATGTCATTAGGTTCTTTTTTCACAAAATGTACTTTCAAACTGTGAACACCACTGTAACATCACAATGGTATGCCTTTATATATACTTCATATCAGTACCTATTTTTGAAAAGTACAGTAATCCTATAATTCAAATCATCATGCTATACATACAGTAGGTGGAAACTTGAGGATATACCTGTTCTCCAGTCAGAATGTTCTTATAACCGATGCTACTGTGTAGCGACTGAGGTTAGGGTGGACTCTTTGTCCAGCCTCCCTCATGGACAGGCCATGATTTATCACATGGTCCACCAAAGTAGCCCTGATGTCATCTGATACAAGTCTCCGGACTGGTCCTCCTCTTTGTCCTCGTCCACGTCCAACTACCCTCTGTCTCTGTCCTACTCTTATTTGGACTCTCATTGCCTCCATGATTACAAAGATCTCCAAATGGCTTATCTGAGGCCTATTTGTAGTGCTAAGGCTCAGACTGATTGGTGTTCTGTTTTCTGTGCAAGTGCTTTCAGGTATGTATGTAAGTGCCTACGATTACTAGAGGAGTTGTGCATTTTTAACAGAGTGTTTTCCCAATGAAAACAGTTGATTTCGTTTTTGAACAAAGTGTCTAATCTAAGAAAACGTGTGAAGTGTTCCGCAGTAAGTGTGTTACAGAATTGCAAACAAAGTATAAAGTTGACAATGTGTTTAAGCTATGGTTACACTGTGTTTAAATTATGCTACAAGAAGTTAGGGTTTTGAGGCTTTGGTGTAAGCATTTGGTTTTAATGTGTAAGCAATGGGCAAAAACTGTAATATCTTGGAACACTAAATAGACCATTGTACTAACTCCGAACACTTGAACAAAGACTTTTAAAAAGATGACTTTCTTTTTTTTGACTAAGGTTATGTCTTGTGCACAACATTGCAAATGAATGTAATAGTTTGCTTATACTTTATGTTAACGTTAGAATATTTATCTATGCATATCCATACCATTTCTGCTGGTGGTGGTGCCACTTCGGTTTGTTGCACTAGAATAGAAGAGGCTGAAGGCTTATTTAAGGTTGCAACTATGTCTTTTAACGTTTTCACAATGGCTGGCAACTCTGGTAATACAAACATGGTAAACATTGTATTAGTGTTGATCTAGCTTCATCAGCTATAAAAAGTACACTTCATTTTACATACCTTTTAATGCACTGGTAATTTCATCATCAAGCTTAGGGTATTTTTGCGGACACTGTGATGAGATATCATCCTCACTTTCCGAGTCAAGATACAAAACAAGTTTTTAGAATTTGCTTTATTATTACATTAATACTTCTATTATATTTATTTTTTAGTAATACTTACATTTCTTAGAGGTTCCTTAAGCGGAGATGATTCTTCATCAATGGCTGTTATATCACACTGAAAAAAATGATTCTGACCCCTTGTAAATGTAACATGTATTAGTGTTTTATCTGGCTAATTTCACTGATTTTAATGTGTTATTTAATCCTACTTATTTTGCATTATTAATTTTCAAATTCACTGCCCTTTTTTAAAACAAGTTAATTTCATTCAATTAAAAGTAATTAGAAAACAATACGTTTAATTTAATTTCCATATACTATCCGGTCTGCGCATGTGCAGACATATTTTGTTCTGAAGGCGCCAAGGAGACGGTACTTAAATCTCATACGCTGATAGATTTGCGCAGCGCCGCATTAAATTGAACACCTGAACGCTTGAGAACCACTGCACTACACCCTCCACATAAATGTAGTTTATATTTAGTTAATGTAGTACTGGTGTATTTTGTTATTTGTATATGTCGTGCTCTTGAAAATGGGTGATAAAAGGCATTCCTTTAAAGTTCTCCTGTATATACATATATGTAAACAGCCACTCTTGTTGGGGAGAGCAAAAATCTATCTCTTAGATCAGAAAAATAAAGTTGGAGTTGAAAATATTGGGTTTTATTTATGTGTTTGAATATTAATGAAAGTTAAAATACAATAAGAGATTAAAAAACTATTGGATTAAATTTGATTTTAGTATGTAGATATTAAACCATTAAATTGATCTGGTTGCACAATTTTAGTGTACGGAACACAAAACAAACAAGTTCTACTCAAAATAGAGATTAGTAAAACCAATTTCTAAAATATAAATACAATCCACTTATAAAATATAAGTACAATCCACATATAAAATATAAGTACAATCCATTTATAAAACATAAGTATAATCCACCTATAAAATATAAATACACTCAATTAAAAAAATATATCTGGGTTTAGATAAATTTATTTCGTGCAACCCCTTGACATAAAAAAATTAAGTAAAGACAACATATCATTTTTTTCAGTGCAGATCATAAAGATCGGAGTCATAAAGTGGTGGGGCTGATCAGGTTCTTTTTTTTCCATCAAGTCCTCCTTTAGAGCATCAACCATGTGTGTCACTGTCTTTTTTGTGAGGGCCTTAGTAAAAGAAACTGATATCTATACAAAGTTATAATTGCGTGACTCCGTTCATTACAAGAATAATTCACCCAGAAATGCAAAAACTATCATAGCATTGTGTTATTTCTTTAAGTTGTGAGTTAAAAGCACTGATTACAGCCGTTGAATTGAGAGAAAAAAAGTGTGAAACTTAGTAAAAAACATATCGGGGAGGTTTCGCAGACAGGAATTATCCTAAACCAGGACTAGTCCTTAGTTAAATTAGGATATTTGAGTTGTTCAAAACATTTTTCACAAAAAACCTTAATGTTGTGCATCTTGAGACAAAACAATCGCACTTATATATTTTAAGGTATGTCAGTGCAAGCTGTTTTTGAACAAAAGACCTTAAACATTTCAGTTAGTCTCTCTTCTATGATTGCCTGCCTTCAGCTGTTGAATCCAATGAATCCATTAGTTGAATTGCCTGAAATTAAAAGTAAATTACACTATTTTTATTGGATGTTGCAAATCTATTAGTCAAATGTATTTATATCAACTCAACTCAACTCAACTTTATTTATATAGCGCTTTTTACAATTTTCATTGTTACAAAGCAGCTGTACACATTGAATACAAGTATGAATTCTAAAGCAGCCCCCCGGCCAGGCAGATAGTGCAAAACAATATGCAAACGGTGGTGAGGATCCCAAAACTCCCATCGAGAAAAAAAACCTCAGGGGAACCCAGGCCCAACCAGGGGATTCCAGTTCCCCTCTGGCAAAAGCTGCTGCCTCTGCACAAGCTCAACAGTGCTTGCACAACAAGGCTTAATAAAAATATAACTATTAAGGATTTAAGATTATCATTAACAATCTAAAGGCATTTGAAATGTTGTAGGAAAATCAAAGTTGTCGCGTCCTTTATCCAGCTCTATCCTCTTAGCTCTTGTCAGGTCACCGCTTCCCATTCTCAGCTCTGCAATCAGGTCTGGGCATGAACTGCATCCTGCGGTAACCTTGGAACAAAGAGACAAGACTGGCTGAGAGTAGAGTAGTGTTCTGCACTCTTTGATGCAACAAGTACATCATTTGTTGTTGGATGTGTTCCTGGTTCCGGTTGATCTAGATAATGCAGACTAAATCCTCTGAGGATTAATATTATGGAGGTGTAGTGTATGCAAGATTAAAAAGATGAGTCTTTAGTCTAGATTTAAACTGACAGAGTGTGTCTGCTTCCCGGACCGTGCAGGGAAGAATATTCCAAAGTAAAGGTACATGTACGTGTACGTGTAAGAACTCGAGCTGCCGCGTTTTGAACCAGTTGCAGTTTTTGTAATAGGCCTGCAGGGCAACCGCCTAGAAGTGCATTACAGTAATCTAGTCTTGATGTCATGAATGCATGAATTAATTTCTCTGCATCTGACAGTGACAGCATATGACGTAATTTGGATATATTCTTAAAATGGAAAAATGCAATTTTACAGGTGTTGGCGACATGGCTTTCAAATGACAGAGTACTGTCGAATACAACGCCAAGATTCTTAGCTGATGACGAGGATTTTATGGGGCATCTGTCAATCGTTAAGCAGTATTCTTGGTTGTTACGCATAGCAGTTTTCAGTCCAGTAAGTAACACTTCTGTTTTGTCCGAGTTTAGTAGTAAAAAATTGTTACTCATCCACATTTTTAAGTCAACTATGCAATCCTTTATTCGATGGAACTGCTGGGTTTCATGAGGCTTCGAGGAAATATAAAGTTGAGTATCATCAGCATAACAGTGAAAGCTAATTCCGTGTCTCTTTATTATATCTCCTAGAGGTAGCATGCATAATGCGAAGAGCAGAGGCCCCAAGACTGAGCCCTGTGGTACACCGTACTGGACTTTTGATTTGCGGGACACCTCATTGTTTATTGCTACAAATTGAAAACGGTCGGATAAATAAGACTTAAATCATTTCAATGCTATTTCGTTAATGCCGACGTAATTTTCGAGTCTATGTAGAAGTATGCTGTGGTCAATGGTGTCAAATGCAGCACTGAGGTCTAGCAGCACCAATAATGAAATACAGCCATGGTCCGACGCTAAAAGCAGATAATTTGTAACTCTGATCAAAGCAGTCTCTGTACTGTGACATGCTCGAAATCTAGACTGGAATTCATCATTAATGTCATTCCTTTGGAGGAAGGAGCATAATTGAGTTGAAACTACTTTTTCCATAACTTTAGATATAAAAGGTAAATTCGATATAGGCCTGTAATTCCCTAGTTCTTTAGGGTCGAGTTTTTTTTTTTAAAGAGGCCTTATAACAGCCACCTTAAATGCTTTAGGCACATGTCCTAATGTCAGAAATGAGTTAATAATACTGAGAAGAGGATCTATAATTTCTAGGAGCATTTCTTTCAGTAGTTTAGTCGGTATAGGGTTTAGCATGCATGTTGTTGATTTAGATGATCTAATGATTTTAGACAGTTCATCGTGATCTACTGTAGAAAATAATTGCAATTTCTCCTTAGGGGTGCTGTAGCTAGTTTGTTCAACGGATTTCACTACAGGTTGCATTGTTATATTTTTTTCTCTTATATCTTGGATTTTCCTCGTGAAGTAGTTCATAAATTCATCACTGTTATGCTGATAATCAGAATCTGACGTCGATGACGACTTATTTTTTATTAATTTAGCCACGGTGTTAAATAAAAACCTAGGGTTGTGATGGTTTTCCTCTATTAGTGTTGAAAAGTAGGCGGATCTAGACGTTTTTATGGCATTCCTGTAATCTCGAGTACTCTCCTTCCATGCTATACAAAATACCTCTAAATTAGTTTTCTTAAAGTTGCGCTCCATTTTCCGGGACGCTTTTTTTAGAGTCTGAGTGTGTTCATTATACCACGGTGTTGGGCTGCTATTTTTAATTTTCTTTAAACGCAGAGGAGCAACTGTGTCTAATATTTCCGAGAGAGTAGAGTTAAAATTTTCAATAGTAATGTCAAAATCGTCAATGCTTTTACTCATGCTAGATATTTTAGACAATTCAGGCAGATTATCGTGAAACGCAACTTTGGTAGTTGAAGTAATCGTTCTACCATATTTGTAACAAGGAGTTAGATTTGCAGCCGTAGGCCATTGAAGCAAACATAATATCAGATAATGATCCGTCTGCCCTCAAAACTCTTCCAGTTATTTATAAAATCTATATTATTCTGCAGGCACCACTCAGACAACCAGCCATTTAGTGATGATAATCTGCTATAAATCTCATCACCACGGTAAGCAGTAAGGGGGGCAGAGAATATTACAGTGTCTGACATCGTTTTTGCGAGCTCACACACCTCTTTAATATTATCTTTAGTGATCTCCGATTGACGGAGTCTAACATCATTTGTGCCGACGTGAATAACAATCTTACTGAATTTACGATTAGTCTTAGCCAGCACATTTAAATTTGACTTGATGTCAGGCGCTCTGGCTCCCGGTAAACATTTGACTATGGTGGCTGGTGTCTCTATGTTAATGTTCCGGACAATAGAATCACCGATCACTAGGGCACTTTCAGCAGGTTTCTCAGTCGGTGCGTCACTGAGCGGGGCAAACGTGTTCGAGACTTTAATCGGAACGGTTGAGTGATGTTTTGTCCTGCGACTATGCCGTCTCACCGTCACAAAGTTTCCCAGCTGCAGGGGATTTTCAACCGGAACCGAGCTGTGTGCGCTAACATTGCTCGCATCCGAAGTGTTTTCTACAGTCCTAACACTCTTACTATCCTCAAATAAAGATTGGATGCGAGACTCTAATTCTAAGATCTTCTCCATCAGCCTAACTACTTCCCTGCATTTATCACATGTAAAACCCTCGCCGCTGACAGAGAAGGCTAAGCTAAACATATGACATGATGTGCAAGTAACAACAATAGGAATAGAAGCCATAACTCACCGGGTATGAAGTGCGTGGTAAAAAAACATAATGACTGCAAAAAAGGTGGGTGAAGTTGCTTATTTCAAAGATATCCACCGTCCTCAAGCCGATGTAGAATGTCATAATACACTCCAGTGACACATCCGAACGTCCCGCCAAAGGTGCTCAATCCTGCTAAAACGCAGTATAATAATGATAATTCACATGGTCTGTAAAAATTGAATGACTAGTGTCTCAGAACTATATGGTGAGTAGGGGAGTGGTACAATTACCGCTGATTGTGCACACTTTTGCCAACAATAAAGCTTGCATTTTCTGTTCCTCGTGTTGAAAACATCAGCCGCGCCACACCTACCACTGTGATCTCCTCGTACTCTGAAAAATTAAAATGTTGTTTCAAAATTCTAAATCAGATAGATAAACAGATTAGATAACATATCTAATACCATTAACAAATTGGTGTATTTTTTTAATTCCTGCAAGTTATAATAGTGACATTCCTCAAGCACTAATATTTGTGTTTTTTATAAGTATCAAAAGCACTACTGGTTTAAGAAGCAAATCTGTCGTGTCATTAAGTGTCTGTGAAACTTGTTGATTAAACCTTACCTCAGGGGATACCCCAACTCTTCAACTGCCTCATTGAAAAATCCAAGCATTGTTTCAGAGCGATTGTTTTCTGCAATGCGTAAGAACATGATCTGAAAAGTGGAAGAAAAAAAATGTGTACACCTTAAAGAGAAAAAGGCACAAAAGCCTTCAAGTACACCTTTGCGCCTAAAGGGTGCACATTAGTACCGGTAAATATTTGTAAAAAATGTATGCATATCTGCATGTTATTTGTACGGTTAGGACTTTTTAAAGGGTACCAGCCCATTGTCATATTAGTTTCATTTTTCCTGACGGTGTACAGTGACTGGTTTCCAGCACAAATTATAGAATGCATATGTGACCCTGGATCACAAAACCAGTCTTAAGTAGCACGGTAACATTTTTATTAAAAGACAAAAATACATTGTATATTGGTCAAACTTATCAATTTTTCTTTTATGTCAAAAATCATTAGGATATTAAGTAAAGACCATGTTCCCTGAAGACATTTTGTAAATTTCCTACCTTAAATATATTAAAACTTTATTATTGTGAGTAGACGGCCTGCCACAGTGCTTCTAATTATCAACTTCAAAGGCGATTTTATTCATATTTTGATTAGATTTATTTGCACTCTCAAATTCCTGAGTTTTACCCGGTTGTATCTAAGCCAGGTATTATCCTATTATAACACCTCATACATCAATAGAGAGCTTATTTATTCAGCTTTCAGATTACCAAAAATTTTGGAAAATTGACCCATAAGACTGTTTTTTTTTGTCCACGGTCACATATTTAGAACACAGTTCTAAGGTTGAGATGTCTTACCTTTCTTGAATATCCATCTAAACCCCCAAAGATAACCATGTTGTATCTAAATCAAAGGGGGAAATATCAAGGCAAGTTAGAAAATAACTACAATATCATATGAAAATAAAATGCAGCCTAAGCATCACATTTTACACATAAATACATGTGTTCTACAGTTGAAGTTGGCATTTCCTTATGAGCTTATGGTTTGTGTCTATATGATATAGATACTTGGGACATGGAACAGAATAAGTTCATCGGGCAACACAACCAAACTGGGACATTCGTGAAAGAACACCAAGACCATCAACACGACGCATGGATGAATATATTCTGTCCCACTGCACTCGGAATCCATTAGCAATGAGGGCTCCTCTGACAACCCTGTACCCTATGTTTGGCATAGTACTCTTGACTTCAGACACCAAGGAATCTAGGTCTTCATCCGTACAACTACTGTAGAGCAATGAAACTGTCAAGAGTCATTCACTCATCCGCCGATAGAGTGTTGTACGAGAGACACCTAAAATTTTACTGATGCTTTCCTGAGGTATTCCAAGCTTGAGAAAGTAAACTAATCTGTCCTCTGATATATGCATTCTTGGACGTCCACATCCATCTGGTCTTTCAATCTCCACTACAGTTGCCACCTGCTGGGCTTCTTTGTGCTGCTGAATAAGAGAATCCAAGTTCATCAAACCTCTGACTAAGTCCTGTGAAATTCCAATGTTTGCTGACATGACAGTAATTAAGGGCATTTCTTGATGACAAACAAATCGCAAATATTCAATGTCCAGCGGTGGGTGTTCCAGTGCATAAGTCACTCTTGAAAGTAATCTTTGAAGAACTTGTTCTACAATGCATTTACATAAAAAGAACCGTTATAAAAATATAACATGGTATGATCAAAATAAGATATAAGCACAACTAATAAGAGACAGTATCAAGGACGATCAAGTGCATGGTGTCGTTTTTATAAACTTTAGTCACTTGACTCTCATGTAATGTGCTATAAAACCAACAGGCTTTAATAACCCCCACTTGAAACAAACTTGTAGAAATGTTGCCTTAAGTTAATAGTTAACGCAAGTTTATTTTAATTTTGTAACGGTACAGCAATCTCAAACAAACATTACCAACTATACATTTACACCTCAAGGGTATTACCCATCGCTACTTCTATGTCTTACATCAATGTATGGACCAGTCGCAGAGCAAATCTTTTTGCGAAATACTTACTTACTGTCACTAGATATAAAATCACAGCCAATACTGGTGTTTGTTATATTTTGGATACTGTTACAATTCTGTTGTTAAATGACTAACAAGACTCACCTGTCGTGATTGTTCCCGCTCCGCCATTTTGAGCGAGAAGGGGGAGTCTGCAGACCTGGAGCATGCAGTTTTGCGCCCCAGGCAGTTTTACGCCCCATGCAGTTTTAGGACCCTGTGGTTCCTTATTTCTCCACTAGGGGTTCGCTGTTCATTATGAACCACCAGAACAGAACTAACAGATAACTTTGTCGTCAGTCGCGAGTTAGAGGTATGGTAAATCATCGTTTTTCTTACTAAGAAATGGTCCAACATGCATTGTTTTTTGTCGATTAATTTATATTGTTATGAATTAATTTAAACATCTTAACATATATATATATAATATAGATATTGGTGAGTGTAGTTTAAGCTCAAAGACAATACAATTAATACTCGTGTATCTTGTTTTCTTAGTTGTTGGCTGGCTAATTAGGCTTATGTTCATCATTGATCTCGTTTGTAATAATACTTGGAAATAATAAAAAAAACATTAAATGATCATCCAGTTGTACTGTCTTGTTATTTCAAAAAGTTTTAGAAAAATAAATCTCACTGAACTTGTATTAATTATACAGCAGGGGCGTAAAACTGCATACTCCCCCTACTGAAGAAATAAGGAACAGCAGGGGCGTAAAACTGCCGGGCGTAAAACTGCCCGGGGGCGCAAAACTGCATGCTCCAGGTCTGCGGACTCCCCATATAGTTTAGAGCAGCTATGTGATTGCGAGACGGCTTCAGCTTGAGTTCCCGCCCTGCATTGTAAATCAAAACGTGATTGGTCGTAGGGAAAACGTGCCGCGATTGGTCAGCGCCGTGAGACCGCTGTCCGATTGCCTTGAGTAGATAGTGGGCGGAGTCCACCTATTTGTGGATTGTGCGCACGCCTTGACGTTAGGAATGTTTCAAAATCCACAAATGCACAGAGAGCAATCCACAAATGCGTGCACTGATCCACAAATGCGTGCAGCGATTCACAAATGCACAGAAAGCGATCCACAAATGTGAAGAAAGCGATCTACAAATATATATCAATAAAATACATTTGTAAATAATTTTTATTTGCAAATCTCGTTGTATTTATTTGTGAATTCCATTTATTTTTGTAGAACGTCTAACATATATTTATGGTTCGCTATTTGTGCATATGTGGATTTAAAAAATGTTTGTGAAACTCTCTATATTTATTTGCGAATCGTAGTTTATTTATTCAGAATAATGAAACAAATCTGACCCCATAGTGTTCTGTCCCATAGTCACCCAGCATCTGGGTTAAGGTTTGATTATTTTTTAACCCAGCAATTCTTAGAGTGTAGCATTAAATTCAAGTAAACAAATAATAAAGAAAACTAATAAAAACAAAATAATCTATTTCTGTTTGTTTAGAATGTTTTTATTTCATGCTGTTCTAACAAGTTTTATTAGCTATAAAATTAATTTCCAGGGATTTCGAGCAGATTTTGTCAGTTGTAGAGTGCTTAAAAAGTGCCACATAATTTTTTTTAAAGTGTGCACACTGATTTTAAAATTTTTTTAGCTGTTTATTAGGAAATGCAGGAATATCTTAAAAAATATATGTTGTATGAGAATTATTAGACTGTAGGTAAATACCCTTTTTTTAAACATCAACGTGGATAAGAAGGCAATCAGCGCACTAGAACATCTCCCAGGATGCATGTTTCTGCAGGTAAAACAGGGCTGTTCTTCAGCACCCTGGCATAATGCACAGACCCAGGAAACCAAACAAGAGTGTCAAGGAACGGTCCCTAGTGATCGGTAATGGCCTGCAGCTTGTAACCGTACCGCCAGAAGGGCAATTACAAAATATTTAAGAGAGGACTTCACTGACTGTTACGCCCCATGGCTCGAAAAGGACGCAACAAAAACGGGGACACAAGAAAAGCAAACAATGTAAATGATTTATTAACGAAATAGCACTATACATAAGAAAAATCAATAGCGCATGAAAGAGTGAGGAATCAGTGGTGTGAAGTAGGTATATGAATGAAAGTGTAATGATGTAAATGTTAAATGTATAAAGTAACTGAAATCAAAACAAAGGAAACCATGTCCAAAAGGGCCGCGCTCCCGGTCAATGGCAAATTGCCCTTTTTAAAGGCATGACCGGAACTCAGCAGCAGGTGTCCTCAATAAACCCATCCGGGAACAATCCGTTATTTAGAGCAACGAAAAAGCAGGGGCCGTCACACTGACTAATCCTGTTTATTTAGACCCAGAACCCAGGCGCGCAGATGGCACTGGGGATAGGACCTGACCCCCTCAGATTCCGATCCGCCCCCCTCACTCTCCATATAGGCAACAAAAATCGGTTAATCTAAGGATTAATCCGGGTTTCTGCTATGTACATTAACCTAAGTGGTGGCTAAATGGTACCGGGCCTGACGCATAATAATAATCTACCGGTCGCCATTACTTTGTACCCACGTTCTCAATACACTCTGTTCTGTTGTCAATAAACTCAACTCAACTTTATTTATTTATATAGCGCTTTTTACAATTTTCATTGTTACAAAGCAGCTGTACATGAGACACATTAAATACAAGAAAAACAACTAAAGGCATATTCCTGTAAAAACAAGAAAAAGGTGAAAACAACAAAAGACAGACATACAAATGCTCCACACAGTTGATCCAACTGATCATTTTTTTAAACTTTTGATAGCTGGGAAATTTTTCCTGAAACAACTTAACTTTTTTAGGTGTTACGATTTGGAATCATTTTTTTTAAGTTGATCCAACCGTTTAATTTTTACAGTGTGCATTGCTTTGAAACTACTTAAAAAAGTACATCCTGAAAAAAACTACTCATTTACAATAATTTTAGTATTTGTAATTCGTTACTTTCCACCACGGGGTTTTAGACACAGTTAGTTCCACCATTTTAGTTATATTAAATAGCTGGTGTTGATTACAGAGTATTTTCAGACAGTTTTTAACATGCTATTCAAAGGACCTGATCTTGACCCTTACCTTCCATTACAGGTTTATCTCTAATTTCTCTCATGTTGTCGCAGGGAAGAGAATAGGCGGGCATTAGAAACACTATAGAAAGAGCGATGTCTTATTTATTACATTAAATAAAAGTACTGTGGATTTTAAGTATAAAAACAAGGATGAAAGTCAGGCAGGAGCTAGGACCTGTGTTAATATTATAATGACTTTCCAGCATACAGTTGAAAGAAAAAGTATGTGAACCCTTTAGGCTTACTTGGATTTCTTCATAAATTGGTCATAAAATGTGTTCTGATCTTCATCTAAGTCACAACAATAGAGAAACACAGTCTGCTTAAACTAATACCGCACAAACATTATACGTTTTCATGTTTTTATTGAACACAACATGTAAACATTCATAGTGCAGGGTGGAAAAAGTATGTGAAACCCTAGGCTAATGACTTCTCCAAGAGCTAATTGGAGCCAGGAGTCAGCCAACCTGGGGTCCAATCAATGTGATGAGATTGGATGTGTTGATTAAAGCTGGCCTGTCCAATAAAAAACACACACCAGTTTTGAGTTTGCTGTTCTGAAGAAGCGTTGTCTGATGTGAACCATGCCTCGCACAAAAGAGCTCTCAGAAGACCTACGATCAAGAATTGTTGACTTACATAAAGCTGGAAAGGGCTACAAAAGTATATCTAAAAGCCTTGATGTCCATGTGTCCACGGTAAAACAGATTGTCTACAAATGGAGAAAGTTCAGCACTGTTGCTACACTCCCTAGGAGTGGTCGTCCTGTAAAGATGACTGCAAGAGCACAGCGCAGAATGCTCAATGAGGTGAAGAAAAATCCTAGAGTGTCAGCTAAACACTTACAGAAATCTCTGGCACATGCTAACATTTTTGTTGACAAATCTACAACAAGGAAAACATTAAACAAGAATGGACTTCATGGGAGGACACCACGGAGGAAGCCACTGCTGTCCAAAAAAAACATTGCAGCACGTTTGAAGTTTGCCAAAGAGCACCTGGATGTTCCACAGCACTACTGGCAAAACATTCTGTGGACAGATGAAACCAAAATTGAGTTGTTTGGAAAGAACACACAACGCTATGTGAGGAGAACAAAAGGCAGCACACCAACATCAAAACCTCACCCCAACTGTGAAATATGGTGGAGGGGGCATCATGGTTTGGGGCTGCTTTGCTGCCTCAGGCCCTGGACGGATTACTGTCATCGATGGAAAAATTAATTCCAAAGTTTATCAAGACATTTTGCAGGAAAACTTAAGACCATCTGTCTGCCAATTGAAGCTTAACAGAGGATGGACGATGCAACAGGACAACGACCCAAAGGATAGAAGTTAATCAACAACAGAATGGCTTCAACAGAAGAAAATACGCCTTCTAGAGTGGCCCAGTCAGAGTCCTGACCTCAACCCGATTGAGATGCTGTGGCATGACCTCAAGAGAGCGATTCACATCAGACATCCCAAGAATATTGCTGAACTGAAACACTTTTGTAAAGAGGAATGGTCCAAAATTTCTCCTGACCGTTGTGCAGGTCTGATCTGCAACTATAGGAAACGTTTGGTTGAGGTTATTGCTACCAAAGGAGGGTCAACCAGTTATTAAACCCAAAGGTTCACATACTTTTTCCACCCTGCACTATGAATGTTTACATGTTGTGTTCAATAAAAACATGAAAACGTATAATGTTTGTGCGGTATTAGTTTAAGCAGACTGTGTTTCTCTATTGTTGTGACTTAGATGAAGATCAGAACACATTTTATGACCAATTTATGAAGAAATCCAAGTAAGCCCAAAGGGTTCGCATACTTTTTCTTTCAACTGTAGATGCGTTATGACCTGCAGTACTAAGGCTTTTAACAGAGATACTCATAGATATCTATGGAGATACGTTACAGCAGAGAGACTTTTGATAGAAAGATATGTGCTCATCTTATTCGGTTATGCTACTGTGTGCACATATGGATAGCTCCGATGAGCCTGAGCTCCCGCTGCTGGGATTTAAAAGGCCCTTACAAGTTTCAAGTCTCCGGTTTGCACGCATTCTTCAAGTCCGTTGTAGCATGGCGTGATGGGATATGAATCCAAGAGTGTTTGCAATACCTAATGCAAAGTGAATCGTATTGAAAGAGAATGATAATGTTACTCACGTAACCCCGGTTTCCTGATATATTGGTATCAGAGTTTTCACATATTTTTGAAACACTGTAAAAAAGTCAAATTACAGAAAATAATTGTATGTAAATAACATGAAACACATGCAATTGTAATTAACAAAAAATATTTCACAGTATTGTTAAAAAAATGCCTGAGCTGCCGGAATAGCACTATTTTTGTCCATGGGCAGATATAAACCAGAACAAAACATGTCATAATACATTTAATTGTAGAGACAACATATGAATTTTGTCTTTTGACATTGTAATTTAAATTTTATCAAAGTGTAATGCAATATTTTTATAGTTACAGTATTACAATATTTAGTAGGCAGTACTGTTAACAAACACTTTGACCTCTGCATGCTGTGTTCAACATCAACAGCAACTTAAGCATGCAGGATGTTTTATAAGAGTTTGTTGACACCTGGGTCACGTTTCATCTGATAGAGCTCTCTGACTCAAGCCCTTCCACAAATCTGTGCAACAAAATGCAGTAACAAATTTTTTTCACCATTTTAGAGACGGGTGATTTTGATCTCGGTGGAAAGTGTTTTGGTATTAATCTGTTGTGTTAAACTTCCTCCCTCCTCACAGCCTACCACTGAACCGTCCCAGTCAGGGTACCAGCAACACTGTTAATTACCGGCTCCTATTCACACGCTTGCCATGAAGGTCTTTTGTGGTTGCCGTCATTGCTCTTGACAGAGCGTTTTTCCACCTTCTACAGTTCATAGGTTTTACGCCCTGCTGGTCTTCGCTTTCACACTGATTCCCAGTCAGTTTTGTGTTGGTACGTTAGCAAGGAATGGGTGTGCGTGCCACTTTCCTGTAGTTTAGCTAAAGCATGAAGGACAAACAGAGCTGAGTGGGGCATTTTTTGGTTGTTTGATGTGGTCTGTTTTTCCTTCATTTCCTTTTTGAAGGCAAAGAATACATTCCAAAACATCATTTAGAGGGCATTGCATGTCTTCAGAAACTGTGGGTGTTAAATCTCTTAGCGGCACTTACTGTAGGTTGAGGCGACTGTTTACACAAAATATAACCCAGATAGCAAATTTTTGCGGCCCAAATCTGGCCCACACCTTACTCCCCATACTTTACTCATCTGGCCCACATATGGCGTGGAATGATGGCACTTGTGCGGTCCGCTCCTGTTTGCCAGATTTGGGCCACAGGCATGCCAAAGCTATGCCACATGTCAAACATCAAAACAAATAAAGCAGAACTGAACCAAATATAAACAACAGTTCATTTCAATTCTGGCCCAGATTTATCCCAAAACCAACACCTTTCTGTGCTCCAGTTTGACAGAATTTGTATTGAGTTTCATTATTATTATTGTGATGATTGAGTTATTAGTGATGAACATCTGCTGTTAACAAACAGCATCACTGCAGAAAAGTTCAACAAAAACTACAAAAAAAGTATTTACCCAGAGAAACATAACAACTACAACCTGATATACAGCCTGAAATACAACCCAGCTAACAAAAATTTGTTATAAGAACGTTCCTTAGAGGTTTTTCACATGTTTGAATACGTAAAAAAATGTTTTAAGCGTTTTAAGAATGTTACCATCATGGTGATCAGTGATTCCTTGGGTTGGTTTCTTGACCCCTGAGCAAAGGTAAGTTTGAACTGCTTAAACTGGGTGCTAATAAATAAATTCACTTGTCATTGCAGAGCAAATATGAACCTAATCGAATGATATAGGTGAAACCTCTGTGATGTTATAGCTTGATTCAGTACTCATTTAGGTTGAGTGCTATGCTAAAGAACCTTAAAAATACATTGTAAAATCAGTAAATTTGACTGTTTTCAGATATCTAGAAAGATTTATGAAAAACGGATGTATTTTTATCAAACAACATTTTAGAATCACACAGATATCAAGAATCAATGTATGAATCTCAGCAATGGTGAGAAACAACCAACTAACTTCATAAGCGGATCAAACGCAATGCATGCTGGGAATTATGAATTAGTTTTGTGCTATGATGTTACCCAGCATGCATCACAGCATGAAGTTTTCTTTTGTTTATTCTCACCATTGTTGAGATTCATAAACTGATTCTTCATGTCTGTGTGTCTAAATTCAGAATTTTTTTTTTCTCAAGAAAGCTTTGGAGTCTAAAAAATGTAATCAAACTCCCAGATGTTTTAATGTAGCTGCAAGATCAGCAGGACAGTAATTTATTCAAATGTAAACATGGTAGATATATCACTGACCACCAACCAATACCATTGCTCAGAGCATCATTTCAATTTCTTTGACAAATGTACTTTATAAGTACTTCTATGATCAAGAGTAGATGTCAAGGGTCACGAGCCCAACTCAAGGAAACACTGATCAACATGATGGTGACTTTTGTCAGCTGGAAATGATCTTAAAACATAAGAAACTGACATTTTGAATATTTTAAAAGGAACGTTCTTATAACAAACTTTTGTTAGCTGGGTTGTATTTCAGGCTGTAGTTGTTGTATTCCTATGGGCAAATATTTTTTTCTTTTAAAAAGCAGATGTTCATCACTAATAACTCAATCATCACAATAATAATAATGAAACTCAATACAAATTCTGTCAAACTGGAGCACAGAAAGGTGTTGGTTTTGGGATAAATCTGGGCCAGAATTGAAATGAACTGTTGTTTATATTTGGTTCAGTTCTGCTTTATTTGTTTTGATGTTTGACATGTGGCATAGCTTTGGCATGCCTGTGGCCCAAATCTGGCAAACAGGAGCGGACCGCACAAGTGCCATCATTCCACGCCATATGTGGGGCAGATGAGTAAAGTATGTGGGCCATAAAGTATGTGGGAGTAAGGTGTGGGCCAGATTTGGGCCGCAAAAATTTGCTATCTGGTAATAATGAAGAATTAATGGTCCATGGTGGTGAAAGTCCTACTTGGCCCCATTCAGCCCACTGAGGACAGTGGGTCATGAAGGTTCATAAGGCTAAAACGCTATGAGCACCGTAGTCAGCGCATGAGCACATTAATCTCACATAGGAAATAGGACATAGCGTGTTACAGTTTAAAATATTCTACAAAAAAGTATAGACCGCCAAATTATCATTATCTATTGAAATAACCAGCAAAGTTTCAAACATTAGTTTCACTATGATTTCAATATTTGACACGGCCTCACTCATTCAATATTTAACATAAGAATGTTATATTTACAGAATATTCTTTACATTATGTAGGATGATTTTATGTAGAAAACGGTACATCACAAACATTGACTATAGCTGGATTTTCACAGGCAGGGTCACAAATTTGTTGATCCTGTCTTGTAGCTTTAGCTTATTTTTCATAAACACCAATCTAACATGCTTTAAACTCTTTGAATGCATCTACAATCAAAAATTAATATAGAGCATAGATTTCAGTTGGCCATTACTGAATATGCATACAGATTTTGCTGTTGTAGTACAATTAAAATGTATAGTCAGGATATTTATAACATATAACAATGAAAAACTGGATCCATGTAAGAAACAGTCTTTTAATTAATAGCAAGAAAAAAGAAGATAGTGTTTACTGACCCCAAGTCAGTATAGGCAATATTTAGGGAACAATAAGTGTACCAGACAGGTTCGTTCTTAAGGATTTAGGGTTATTTATTATTTAGCAGAACATGCTGTCAAAAAAGTATACAGACATGTTTCTTAAAATTCAAAGATCCAATAAATCAAATAAGATCCAGTAAATCATCCCACTCATGATTTTGGCACCATTAAGAAGTTAACCCAGCATTCTTCTATAATATTTGGATTATCATGCATTTTAAGATAAAAAGTATCAGAGCATTTATACTTTATACTTAGAAAACTGTCACTGCATTCAGTCCCTAAAGCACATTTCGTTAACAAATATATTGCCTTATAATAATAATAAAGCAGGTTCAGGTAGGATGACTGAAACATCACAACAGGCTTCAAAGAAATGAAGTTGAATGCATTGTTTGTGAATAGATCTCTCCTCAGACATATTTATATATTGTACTTTATTAATTAAATGCAGACCTTTAAATCTTGAGGCAGTTTTTTCAGTGACAATTATCAGTGAACTCCAACCAGTACCCAGTCTTAACTGGAAGAAAATTCTGCCATCATTTACTCAACCTCATGTCCTATATGTACTGTATGACTTGTGTGTAAAACAAAAGGAAAAATATTGAGAAATGTGGATTCTTTGAAATATCTTATTTTGTATTCTGCTAAAAAAAAATAAAGTCATTCAAGTTTGGAGTGAGTAAATGATGACAGAATTATCCATTTAGTGACAGATATACTAAATCTTATCCACATTGTCATCCCAGTTCTTGTGTTCCTTTTCAATGCTCAGATGACAGCCTCCACATTTCCTCGGGTAAACTGACCTCCAGAAGGTTCTGCAGGTGTTTGATGTAGCTTATGGCCGCCCGTAGCGTCTCTACCTTGCTGAGTCTTTTCTCCTCAAATTCCCGTGGCAAATGTTCACGGAGTCTCGCATATCCGTCATTGACGCACCTAACTCTCTGCCGCTCTCGCTCGTTGCGTTTGTGGATGAACGCGGGTTCGAACGAATAGTCATGTACGCCAAAGTGGCCGTAAAGATAGGAAAAGCATCTTATGTATTGCTGGCCACAGACTGGTTCCTGGTGATTCAATGGATACTGGTGGTTCAAAGACAAGCTAAAAGCCAGGGGATGAGTGTTTGATGCTCTTCCTGCATTACAGTGATCAGAACCCATTTCTGTGAAGAAAGCAAAACACAAAAAAACATCAGATGAGGTTTAAAAACAATAATTAATGTAAAATTGACTCACTTTGTGTATTTACTTACTTTACACAACACCCGGTCTGTTCTTTCTCCGTCGTTCACCAAAACATGAATTGAGTCGATGTGGCCTGTGTGCAAGTTCTGTCAGTATATCTTTATCTTCAGCTTTATTTTAACACTGAGGGTAAAAACTTCCCCTTTCCCTGCTTTGTATGGGGGTAGGTGAATGAAGTTTCACAGCAAAGAGCAAAAAAGAGGATGTCATTTGATTCTTATGAGATAATCATCTCATCTTACAGAACATCTAAAGAGAGAAACCTTAATCTCCCGGTGGTGCGTCTTATCCTGTTCAGAATAACAACCATTAAAAATCTTGTGTAGTATTTGGTTTGAGTTTGCAAGTCTTTTGTCACAAAGTGAACCATTTCTTATTAACATGCATACGATTAGAAAGTAATGTTTTAGGGTTATATTGAAAAAGTGTGCTGATTTGATATAGGAACTGCAGGCACATCCACAGTCAAAACAACCCTTTTGCCAAGAGCATTTATTCCTGAAAGAAAGAAATATTTGTATTATTATTAGGGCTGTCAATCGAATAAAATAATTAATTGCGATTAATCGCATGATTGTCATGAGTTAACTCGTGATTAATCGCACATTTTTATCCGTACTAAATTAACCTTAAATTATTACTTTTTAAGATTTTAATACTCTATTCAACATGGGCATGGGCGATAATGATGCTTATGCAAATGTATGGTGTTTTTTTATTAGTTAAACTATGCTGGACATAACCCAGCAAGCAACAATGTGTTCCTTAGATGTTCATTAGACCACTCCAGTCCACGTGCATTACCACTGGGAATTTCTACAGTTTAAACTTCCAGACATCAAGAATCAGCTTATGAATCTCAACAATGGTGACAAAGTTGAGTTGCATCTTTTCTTCATGCAGCAATGCATGCTGGGAGTCATGGAGGAGTTCTGTTCTAGGCTGTTACCCACAATGCATAGACGCATGAAGCTTTCTTTTGTTGAGTTTCATGAGCTGATTCTTGATCAGTGTTGGTTGTAACTAGTAACTAAGTAATTATTAACTGTAATTTAATTACTTTTCCCTTGAAAAAGTAAACTAAGGGATTACTCATATGTTTTCTGTAATTTAAATACAGTTATTTTTGATGCAATTAAACTAAATACTTTGTTAAATATATGCGTGTGCAATAGCGTAATTGACTTAAAAATTCAAAGTCTTACTTTAAAATCTGTGCTTTAATGTATAATTCTCACATTTGTAATACTTTGGTCAGTTAATAATATTATTTGAATTATGTATAATTCCGTTTCATGTATATTCTTGAATCACTTAACTAATCAAAGTTGATGTAGGATATAGAAAGTAATTAGTAATGAGTAACTACATACTTTTTGGACAGAGTAATTTGGACAGTAATCTAATTACACTATTGAATATGTTATGAGTAACTAGTAATTAATAACTTTTTCAGAGTAACTTACCCAACACTGTTCTTGATGTCTAAATTGTTCAGGTGATTTTTCTACTACTGTAATAGTAAAAAATATTTTCTTTCACAAAAAATTTCACCTCACTGAGTCATACAATAACAAAACACATCTACATTTAACTATCAATTCCTCTATTGCTTCAGAAACAAACTATTACAACTATCAACAAACTTTCCATAATGAGTCAAGGGGGAGACCCCGACTAAAGGAAACACTAAACACCATTATGGTGACTTCTTATTATTTCTGGTTTATTTCACTGATTGTGGTTATTTCATCATTAATGAGGTAATGAAGTGACAGTTGATGCCTTAACTCAACCCGATTTAACTCATTAACTTTTTCATGTGTTATTTAGAGAGACATTCAAAACATTCAGGGTGGGAATGCACGTTGATTGGAGTGGTCTATGGAACACACTTTTTGCTAGCTGGGAAGTATGAAGACATGTTTCAAAGTTCATAGAAGATAGAAAAACAACAGGTTTCCATTACTTCTTTCTTTGCAGCTATTTACTTACACAAGCCTGTTTACATTTTCGCACAACAGGGCACTGGGCTATGCTTGAAATGGCCCACTACTTTCCTACATTTTGCCAAGGCGCTGTCAAACCAGCTGTACTGGAGCGAAACTGTGATAGCTTCGTAGAGGCTATGTGCAATGCAAGGCACCTGCTCGAAAGGGAGCGGTCTGTCCGCTGCAGTCATGTTGCGTGCACTATCGGTAGTCAGTGTGCTAATTTTGAGTATAAAATATTACACTGTCTGGCTACCTGCAGAAAGTGCTCAGCGCAAACGTTAGCATAGTGCCTCTCGTCTGTCTTCATAACGGTCAAAGAGTGCGACCGAAGTTTCCAGTGTGTGTCAAAATAATGAGTCGTGACCCCCAGGTAGCTATGGTTACTGAGGGAAGTCCAGTAATCTCCGGTGAGTGCAACCGTGTTTGTCTGTCTTAATGCCTCATTGACTTTAGCTTGTGGAGTTGTCCATCAGTCTCCGCTGAAAACAATCGAGTGTTGTCTGACTTTGGCAAGGGGGCGGAGAGCTCTCTGCATCAGTTGTATGCTTCGCCATCAAGTGATATTTTAAACTCGACGTGCTGCGGTGATAACTTAATTCACATCGACAACTAATGCAGATAACGTTTATCTTGTCGACAGAACCCTCAGACATCGTTTTATATATGAATTTTTCGTTCAGAACATCTTTTTCTTTCTCCATTTCTGTTTGTTGCTGCATGTCCATTTCCCAAACTACGGGCAAGGCCAAGGGTCGAACAGAAAATGTGCGCTGCCTTAATCGCACGTTAAAAAAAAATAGTGGCGTTAAAATGAATTTGCGTTAACGCGTTATTAACGCGATTATTTTGACAGCCCTAATTATTATATAAATATATATATATATTCACCTAACAGTGAACTAAGTAAATAAACTATACTATATAAATAAATAAACAAATGCATAAATTATCTGTCCAGCAAAAGACAACAGTCATTATTATATCTGGTATAATGTCTGCTTAGTGACGTCATGCACGGTGGCTTAGTGGTTAGCACGTTCGCCTCACACCTCCAGGGTTGGGGGTTCAATTCCTGCTTCCGACTTGTGTGTGTGGAGTTTGCATGTTCTCCCCGTGCCTCAGGGGTTTCCTCCGGGTACTCCGGTTTCGTCCCCTGGTCCAAAGACATGCATGGTAGGTTGATTGGCATCTCTGGAAAAAATTGTCCGTAGGGTGTGAGTACGTGAGTGAATGAGTGAGTGTGTGTGCCCTGCGATGGGTTGGCACTCCATCCAGGGTGTATCCTGCCTTGATGCCCGATGACTCCTGAGATAGGCACAGGCTCCCAGTGACCCGAGGTAGTTCGGATAAGCGGTAGAAAATGGAATAATGTCTGCTTATTGCCTTGTTAAAAAAAAAACGTATTTAGCATCCAAGAAAATGTCTACGGTATCAGGGATGTTCAATCTGTGGCCACCTGGTGATCAACAGAAGTTTTGCAGTTGGGAAGGTTTCAGAACATCCGTCTATTCAAGTGGGTTTATTATGTGTGACATCACCCAGGCGCCATTTTGGAGGTATGGTTAATGACAAGTGAGCATAGAGATAATATGACTACAAAAACATCAAAACAATTAAACATCAAACCGATCATTGATTGTTTATTTTAAACTGGTTGAAATTGAAGTAGGTATGAATATAAATGAGAGTTTAATTATGTTATCCCTGCTGAAAAAAAGATAATTTAAAAGTTATAATGGAAATTGTATTGGTTAAATTGTATGTTAAATCCTACTGGAATAATGCCCAAATAACAATACAAAATTTGTAATGGTTTTAATGAAAAGGCTAATGCTAATGGTTCATTATAATGTTTTATAGGAAACCATTAGATTTTCTGTGATGGAATCTTATCTTGCACAACTCCAGAAAGTTTTTGTGAGGCTTTCGCAGACCCAGTATGGCCTTTCTCAGCAGCAGAATCACTGCACAGTTTGCTCAACTCAACTCAACTTTATTTATATAGCACTTTTTACAATTTCCATTGTTACAAAGCAGCTGTACATGAGACACATTGAATACAAGTATGAAGTATGAGTATGAGTTTGCGTAATAATAATGTAATAATGTTCCAACTAGAGCCAACAATTCCAATATGCTCTGATTAGTAAAAATGACCAGGTCTGTCGTGATTGGTTCCCCGCTGAGAGTGTGTGTGTGAAGATGTCCTACCCATACTATATTAGCGAGTTCCGCTCCTCAAGCTGTTGTGATAAGTCGGTCCCTCTCTCCGTGAATGTGAATTCATAGCTTTGGCTTTAGCAATAAACAGTAACAATGGAGTCAACTTCACTTCATCAGTTGAAAACATGCGGATTGATCGAAGTGTAAGCAAGGTCTGCTAGTGCATACGCAAACTTCAATCTTTGTTAGAGATCACATTTTTTTCTACTATGGCGAGGGAAATGACACTGGACCGAATGGCGTCAGGCCGGTTATCACGAATGACAGAGTTGGATAATAAAGCAAGCAGATTGATTAGGAGACTGCAAGCAGGACTTCACATTACGTTTCATTGAAGTGTTTTAGACAGAGGTATGCGCAGACACACATACAATGTCACCCAGTCAACACGATGATGTCACCATGAGTTAACAGAAAGCTCACGATGAAGTCAAAATGTAACCTCACAACAAACTCACTGTGTGTTCAAACTGTGATCTTAGAGGTTTAGATGTGACTGGTTTGTCATTTGAAGTCACCATTATGTTGATGAGTGTTTGCTTTAGTTGAGCTCTTGACTCTACAGTGTTTGACATATCTTCCTCTCGATACTGTATCTGTGTTGGAGCACATTTGTTACATCGAGCTATACCAAAGGTGTCTTGGATGATAATATAATAATTGGTAAATGTTGAAGAGAAAACTGGCAGGTTGTGCGATTGTAGAGAGTGAGATTCTGCTGTTTGAGATGATCAGATAATTCTAAGGTCTTCTCGTGAATTATGCACACATATTTTAAAGCAAATGGTTTACACACAAGTACATCAAGAATCACCATATTAAACTCAATAATGGTGACAATCAGCAGAATGAAAACTTCACGCTGCAATGCATGCTGTGTAACATCATAGTTCAAAACTCATTCATAACTCCCAGCATGCATTGCAGGGAGTTATCCCAGCATGCATAACTCTTCATGCAGATGAAGCTTCTCATTTTATTCTTACCATTGTTGAGGAGTCTTGAGTTATATGTATCTTAATTATAAATTGCCATGTTTATGTGTGTAATTCATTTAGAAGACATTTATGAGATTTCTCACTTTCTACTATCACACATTCTGCAATTCCACAATACCGTCACATCAAAATTTACCCATGATTATATTATCATCAAAGACTCTTGTGGCATCACACAACATAACAAATGTGCACCATAAAGTAAACACACAGTTACAGCAGGAAGAGAAGTCAAACACTGTAGAGTCAAGAGATCAACTAAAGCAAACATTGATCAACATAAAGGTGACTTCAAATGACAAACCAGTAACATCTAAACCTCTAGGATCACAGTTTGATCTCACAGCTCATGGTGACATCCATGTGAGATCACTGTGACATCATCATGTTGACTGGGGAGGCAATTAAGTGATTAATTAAGGGATGATTTAGCACTATTCATTCCCCGCCATTTTTTTTAAGTTGCCAGCCAGTGCTTTTTAACATTTTCACCAAACTCACAGTACATTTTCTGTAAAGAATATATGGACAAACAAAATGTCCAATAAAAGAACAGAGTCTCTGCTTTTAAAAAAAGAAACTGTATTGTATCTTTTGTTCTTTTTTATCACTCCTTAGTTGTTGGTAGTTTTCTTCAAAAATGCATCACTTTGATTAAACAGCTGAGGTAATTAAAAAAAATTTGTCAAAGATTTCCCCCAGATTACACTCAGAACAATCATTAAAAACCGATAAGAAATTAACATTCTAGATTCTGGGATTCTGTACTTTTTCCCAAAGACGTGTAATAGCACCACCAGCTGCAAACACTACTACATTTGATTAAATCTTTGGTATAAAATGTAAATGTCCTAAGAGCACAGCTGAAGCAAACAATGACCACCATAATGGTGTCAGCATTTTTTGACCAATGAAACATTAATATTAATTCTCAATAATGACGTCTGACATGAATAATCTGGTTAGTAGTAAAATCAGCTGGTAATGCTGTACGTAGAGTTGTTTAATTCGATCTAGAGAGATTTAATGTCTTTTTATCTTCATTTGATTTCGTCTAATGTCGTGTTTGGATGTCAATTGTAGTTATTAACTTTAAGCACCTGATTCTGTTTCAACAAGGAAAGTCTTTACCTCAAAAGGCAAAGAGTCAAGAGCCCAACTTCAGTGATTCTGGTTGTCAACAGCATGCATTGCAGAATGAAACGTTCTGTTTAGTGTCATCGTTGTTGAGATACACATATTCTTGATGTCTGTGTGCATCCAAAAAAAGTCAGTTCTAATTTTACACATGATAAAGGATTTTGTCATGTTTAGTTTTAAAGAGTTCTCAACAAAAGACTGTGAGACATCTATAATGACATACTGAATAGTAAATATTAATGCTACAACAAGCCACAATGACTCAGTCTTTACTCAGGAAACCGTAGCAACTGCAGGCTCTAGATATATACATGATATATGACTATGATTTCTCTGCAACAAAATATTAACATTACCATATAATATGTACATGCGTATGCGTGTGTGTATATATATATATATATATTTTTTATAACATTTAATAATAACATTTTTTAGAATTCAAATTTCCCTTTTTTATTTTGTAGTGGTCAAACAATCAATTACGAGATAAAAAGTATCAGACGCTCCTGTAAGTGCCAATAGACTAAATGCATTCCTGTAAGAATAGCAAAAAACATAAATTATTTTTAAAAGTAGGACACATGTCAAGGAAGAAAAAAATAAGAAATATAAAGAACTGTTTTATTACTGCATTATCATTTAAATTGTTTTACAAATATATACTTAGCTATTCTATAGCAGATGTTATACAGGTTTTGAACATCTGTATACACAAAATCTGTAAAGACAGTTTGATTAGCTTTTTCCCGAGAGTGCTGATCTTTATTATAACAGGACTGGGAAACTTTGCTCTTTCACTCCGCTGTTTTGATAGCTGATGTGTAGAATAACGAAACGTTTCGGCTTCCTTTTGGAGCTGTTTGTTGGAAGAGCAAAAACATAGATTATAACTGACCATACTGTATTTAAAACATTTTACCCATAATTAACATCACATTCTCATGCAGTATTGTTCACGTATTTTTTACATGTTTTTTTATTTGACATATTTAACAGATGTTGTTATAGAACTAAACATGCTACACACTTACTCTTATATGTTGTTATAGATGGGGAAAAGAGGGTTATGTCGTTCAAAACCAAGTTTGCCGGCCCTTAGAACATCACGCACACACCGGTGAATATATGCATACTGACACTGGAACAGAGAAGACATATAGTTGGCATCTATAATTGAAAAGTATTTCATAACCTACTAGCGAAATGCTTCTGTAGGTGGTTAATACTGTTGCTACAATGTGCTCAGTTTACAAAAATCCGCAGATTTCATAAAGAAGTTCTACTTTGACATACTGTAAGTACAAATGTTGCCGCTGTAGAAACATGCAGAGGCCCACCTCAGTTTGCACCATACACGGCCGATGCAGGCGAAGATCAAACACACAGCCATAAATATCCACAGTACAGTTACTGTCCAGTTGCCGTAAAACACGATCTAGCACAATAAATGTGCCAGTTCTGCCCACACCAGCACTGATGAGAGAGGAAAACAAATTATCTGGTATTAGCGCGATTTGGGTGTTAAACCGTGAGCTTTAACTCTTAACAACAGACAAAAAGAATGGCGTCTGTTTTACCTCATTAGTTTAACAAAAAAATTAAGCTTTTAAGCTTCAATTAAAAAGC
Organism: Triplophysa dalaica; assembly: GCF_015846415.1. Taxonomy (NCBI): domain Eukaryota; kingdom Metazoa; phylum Chordata; class Actinopteri; order Cypriniformes; family Nemacheilidae; genus Triplophysa; species Triplophysa dalaica. The sequence goes on along the minus strand of NC_079546.1, from coordinate 14,297,574 downwards.
TTTATTTTAAATGTAATGTTCGGGTTTTTAAACTTTCATGGCGAACTTGCTGTGCGCAGTTTACAATAGCGAGGGACGTAACATAAAGTGTTTGTAAGTAAAACCGGTTGCACAAAATTACAGAGGTGGGAGCAGGTCAAGTCATTGACCTGCTCCCAAACATTCTGCCCCCAAACATTCTGTCAGGGGGTTCCTGAGGATCATGATTGAGAACCCTTGAGGAAAACCACTGACTTGATTTGACTGGAGACATGACTTGGTCCCACCTCTGCGAAAATGGTACTAATGGATAATATACGTTTTTAAAGCTCTGTATCAGTGTATTACACAGAACAGCTTTCACAGCAGAAATACAATTTCCTTCAAATATAAAATTTAACCATGATGTCAGATGTCAATCTACGGAGACTGTTATGAGCATTGGTACATCCCAAAAGACTACATTTGTAATGCCTCTTTGGCAGAGACATTGTACATTCATACAAACGCTAACAAAGATACAGCAATGGGCAAACCCATGCGTTTCTAATTCTGAGTTGAGTCTTATCTAATAGGGCAGGTCGTTGCTTGTTATGGGAGGAGTTTTCCCTATGATGACGTCACCGTAGGAGAGAATCTAAAACCACTCGTTGGAAGAGACAACTTCTGATGATTTAATGAAAATAGCAAGTGGATTTTACTATTATAGTCTTATACTACAGACCGATATTAGTGTTTAAACAACTTATGAGAGTGATATTACAAAAATAGTAGTTCACCCCTAAGTTGAAAATTCTTTCATCATGTAGTTGCTATAATTTGATAACTCTAATTATGTATGACTTTCTTTCTCGTGCAGGACACAAAATAAGATATTTTGAAGTAAGTTAATGACAACATTGGACCCCATTGTCTTCTGCTGTACGAACACAAAACCACTGAAATGTTCCTCAAAATATCTTCTGTGTTCGACAGAAGAATTTTATAGAAGCGTTCAGTAGCAATTTCTGCTGCTTTTGCTCTCCAAGCACATACCTGCAGTGTACTACACTGACTCCAGTACTGGACGTCCTGTTAATGTAGCCTCTGACTGTTCGCACAAACTTAACCAGTGACTGGGTTGTCTCAGGTACACCATGATCCGGCCAAATGGTGTAATGGAACTGACGGACCATCCTGGGGTATCTCAGCTGACCATCCTGAAGAAAACAAAAAGCTGTTTAGAAACCTTCCAAACAACAGTATTTTTTTTTCAAAATCACTATCTTGTACACTGTAAGAAAAATTATTGACTTAAAAACGATATGGAACTAGTCACTAAAGAATACTTACCAAGTCAACAGAATGATGTCACCATGAGTTTGCAGAAAGCTCACGATGAGGTCAAAATATAATCTCACAGCACACTCACTGTGTGCTCAAAGTGTGATCTTAGAGGTTTAGATGTGACTGGTTTGTCATTTGAAGTCACCATTATGTGGATGAGTGTTTTCTTTAGTTGACCTCTTGACTCTACAGTGTTTGACTTCTCTTCCTCTAGCTGATGTAACTGTGTGTTTACTTTATGGTGCTCATTTGTTAACAAATTATTTGACAATGTTAATGTCATTTACTCAATATTATGTTTGCATGCAGATGTTGAGAAATAACCACTATTATTGCTATTATTGACAAACCAATCTCATCAATTGTTAAAAACAATCATGGATGAATATTTCATTATGTACCCAACATGCACTGCAGCATGAAGCAGTTCAGCTGATTGTCGTCATTGTTGAGATTCATACACTAAAAGAAACACTGATCACCCTAAAGGAATATTTAATGTACGTTTATGTTTTAGAATGATTACATGGCAACATTGTTGCCAATATACTACTGTAGAACTGGTTGGGAAGGTCTAACAGTGTAGGACATTTGAAAGTACCATAAATGTGGATTTAATAATACATTATTAGTTAACCAGAGATGTTAATATGATTGTAAGGCGCTTTGGGGGTTCAGCAATACACAATAAAACACTATAGAAATGCATTCATAATTTTATTACACTTACACATAAAATCTTAAAGTCACGAATTGTCCATTCTGGAAGGATCTTCTCGGAGATCATCTGCACCACAACATCACCGTAACACAAAGGCTCACTGTCAGGCGGCCAGTATCGGTCACACTTTACCTAAATCATACACATGAGATGCTGAAATTGTACCCTACAATATGAAAGATCCCTAAACTTTGACTAAAATTGCAAAATCATGGCCAAAACTATACAGTGTGCATCTAATCTCAGTAATGGAGTTTCCTCATTACCCTTAAAAACATAATATAGAAGACATTTCACTCACCATTCCCCTTTCAACACACTGGGTCACCATAACAATGCTGTGTGCATTTTGTTCCCACACCATCTGCCAGAAATCCTCCTTGGTACCTGGAAGAGGCCCTTGTGTGGCAATATATTCCCATTTGAAATTGTTTCCCTGTTAAAGCAGCAAATATAAATATTTTTGTTCATAAAACCAGGATAGTTTCTTATCTTAGGCTATCAAGGTTCATGCATCACACTGTTCTTACTTAAACCTGGGTTAAAAAAATCTAAATAATTTATAAGCGTTGCACCGTACCACCCGTGGTACAAAATACAATTGAAAAATGGATCTTAGTATGTGGAAATTGGAAATCACACAGTCACCAGCCAATAATTTATTTGTCCATGCTTTGAGTCAACGGACAAGTAGCTGAAATAAGTAATATCTACTCAACTCACAGGCATGTAGTTGGCGTTGATGAAGTTTGAGCAGGGCTCGCCATTCATGCAAGACAATCTCACACGCGTTGAATCATCTGCAGATATTCAGTGATCTATTGTGAATCTACAAATGACCATTAGATGGTAGTGTAACCCCATAATTGGACACAATGCTGCTGTTACAGAAGAGCCAGAAATTATCAGTTTGATGCAAAATCACAAAACAAGGATAAACCCATGCAACAAGATTAAAGCAACTACAATACCCACATATTTATTAGACGCATAATTGATTGATTGATAATAATATTAGGGCTCTACTTACAAGGGAGTATATTGTTGTATCGGTTTTTGCTTCGGTTCCCAGGTAAGCGTGCAGCGTTTTGGGTTTGGCTTCGTCCCACATCCTTTAGGTTCTTTGTAATATTTTGGAAGAAATGTGGAAAGGAAGATGTATGTATACTGTTATTTTACTATCATTGGTTTGTTAGACTTTGCTATTTGATGTGCTTTACCTCAAACTCTTCGGAGAGAAAGTAACTAGAATCAGCTTGAAGTTTTTGGAGATGGTTCTCAAAGTTTGCTGCTCTGACAGGGCTAGTACAGCAAATAGAGAAAATACACTTTAAATTTGTCTTTTGATCTCAACAATGAACTTTAACAGTACATTGTTTAGGAATATAAAACGACGTTGGAATCATAAACTTGTCTTAGGTTCAAGTCTATTAATATGATCGATACAGTTTAAAGATAGTGAGCTTCAAAGTTTTTGCATTCCATTTGACTTTGTAGATAAAACATTTTTGTTTCGTAAAAGTCCCAAAATGTACACAAAGTAAAAATATAAAAAATAAATTTATATTTAAGCAATAGTAAAATGTAAACTAAAAATACATAAATATTAATACAAAGACACAAGGGAGAAACATTTTACAACCAGACACCTGTGAGTTATTTATACAACAGTTTTAGAGCATGGGGAATAATGGAGAGTTCATGTCGTTTAGTTTTACTCCTGGATACAGCAAATGTCTGAGAATAGGTAGGTGTCGGGGCCAATGGGAGAAAACAATGCAGCGGTGATGAACTGTCCCTGAGTATTTTAGTAAAAGTACATATGGTGGCTTCATCAAGCCTCTTACTCAATGTTGGAAAAGTTGAAGTCGGAATGCCTATGATATGACAGCATCGCTTTTAAATTCTCTAGCTCCTCAGAGAGACCTTTAGGTAGTCCACCCCACACTGGGCTTGCATACTCGAGAACTGACCGTACAAAAGTCAAATACATTTGCACTAAAACATCGCAAGGAAGACCTACTTTTTTTTCGGCACAAAGATAGTAAATTCTGGGGTGCACCTTCGAAATCATGTACATAATATGGGTGTCCCAAGACAAATCAAAGGATATTTGAACTCCAAGCCATTTAAAGGTAGGAACTCTTCTAATTGAGTTTCCTGATACAACAAAAGAAGGAGGGAATGTTATCCTGTCTTCTGGCACTAATTACTAGGGATGAGCGAGTACAGCATTATCTGTATCTGTTAACCATATGAATTATCTGTATCTGTACTCGGACTGGGTGGGGCGGGGCCTATCCCGGAAGTGGGCGGGATTTAACCGGGAAGTGGGTCGGGTTGTCTTGAGATGGGCAGGGCTTTAACTGGTATGTTATTTTAAGCATGCAATTGTTATAGGTTGATCAGAAATTTTTATATTTATTGCTGATTAGAAACTATTTACATGACAGCATCAGCATTGAACTTCAGATCAATGGTTTTGATCATGATAACAAACAAACTATTTACAGAACAAGTTTTGCAAAAATGAATACAATACATGCGGTTGCAATTATGAAGTAAAATGTAATGAACAAGAGTTTTCAGCTCAAAATAACTTTCTTTTTTTAACTTTTCATTTTTTTATGATCAGTGTGATTTTTTGGGGTTATTTTTTTTTCACACCAGGTGTGTGTGTGTGTGCGTGTAGCTAATTAATTTGTAATATAGTTTTTTATACCACTACTTCGAACCAGCAGACGGTTTAAAAAAAAAAAAAAGAACTCAGACAGGCAGAGACAGGCGCATTCTACCAAGCACCACCTCTGAACAAACCCCACGATTACCAAAACTCTACTGGTTAATAAGTAACTACAAACCGGAGTAAAAAACAAACCTGAAGCTGAAGAAACCCTAAACGTTAACGGAAAAGACCCGCGAGCCTGAGTGACTGAGGGAGAGACAGAGAGCTGCGGACACAGTCAGCAATATAATACAACTGTATGTCTGTAGGGGAGGGGCTCTGTGAGTAGCCTATCACAGAACGCAGACACAGTCAGCTACCCAATGAGGATTTTTATTCAATCCGAGCACAGATATTGACTCATATTACTCGTATGATACTCGTTCTCAGCAAAAGTGCTTTATCCGTACCGGATACTCGTTTCAGCCGAGTATCCGGCTCAACTCTACTAATTACCATCTCCACAGTCTGTGCTCCATTCAGTGCCAATGTAAATTCCTGTCCCCATTCACCTACAGAATCCAAAGCCTTCTGAGTGATTCCAGGTAGGGATCCATTTAGAAACTCAGTGATTGTCAGATCATCAGCATATTTCACAGGAATTACAAAGGGAGGCAGATGTGAATCCAAGCTGTTTATACAGATGACAAAAAGCAGAGGGGATAGAAGTCCCCCCCCTCGAGGAACACCTGCTGGAACTGGAAAGGAATTGGACACACTGCACCTTTACCCAAAAATTTGAATTGCTTCTAAAAGTAGACAATGACATGTATGTATTACGGTAATCACATATGATTCATAAGGAATTTGCTGCAGTTTTCCTGGATCTGTTTCTGTTTTCACAAATCTTTCAAAAAAATTTAATGTATCAAACTCCCGGATCTTATTATGTTCTTTCAGGATAAACAGCACAACAATCAAACCAGATGAGATCACAGAATCAAATTTAAACATGATAGTATTGTCAATGACCACCAACACCATCTCATTAGATATGCTTATTCATTTCCAAAATAAATGAACTTTAAAAGCACATAGTTACTGCATATAAAAATAGTAAATTTCAAGGTTGAAGAGCTCAACTCAAGGAAACGTCTCAGGTTACGACTGTAACCATTGTTCCCTGAGATAGGGAACGAGACACTGCGTCATGGAATGACTCTTTGGGGAACGCCATTAGCGTGACTTGTCTGAATCGCGTGTGAAACTAACTTTCGCTTTATAGTCGCATGATGATGACGTCACTGAAGACGTCATGACCACCGTGACTATCGGAAGGCATAAAAAGGAAGCGGAAGCAGTGCAAACCAGCTTCTGTAAAAAATGAAGCAAATGCTCCAGTCATAAGGAGTATGGCAAAGAGACGCAGTGTCTCGTTCCCTATCTCAGGGAACAATGGTTACAGTCGTAACCTGAGACGTTCCCTTTCGAGGGAACTCAACACTGCGTCATGGAATGACTCTTTGGGGAACGAAATACCCGCTACGCCATACGAGTTGTGGCTGTCTAAGTGTGAAGGTGTTATGCACATCCTAAGACATAAGTACCTGAGAACCAGGTAAGGAAGAAAGATCAAGATTGTAATATCTTATGAATGTGTGCGTGGAAGACCAGCCCGCTGCATCACAAACATCCTGCATAGACGCACCTGACATAAGGGCCTGCGAAGAGGCCATACTCCTTGTTGAATGTGCCTTGATTCTCAGAGGTGAAGGTAGTCCACGCACCTCATAAGCCAAGGAAATGGCCTCCACAATCCATCTACTAATGGTGTGCTTAGAGGCCGGCTGACCTCTACTATGAGGTCCAAAACAAACCAACAGTTGGTCCGATTTCCTCCATATGGAAGATCTTCTAACATACTCTCCCAGTGCCCTGACTGGGCATAACAAGTGTAGTCTCTGATCCTCTGCTGACTCATGAGGTGGAGCATGAAAGGCTTGTAAAACTAATGTTCTGGCCACATTGCTTGGCACCTTAGGTACATACCCTGGTCTAGGGTGCAGAATTGCTTTTATATTACCTGGAGAGAACTCCAGACATGGTGGAGAGACTGATAGAGCCTGAAGGTCGCCTACCCTCCTCAGAGAGGTAATAGCGAGTAAAAAGGCTAATTTGAGGGACAAATACTTGTCTGAGCTACACTCAATAGGTTCATAAGGAGCTTGGGAAGCCCCTTCCAAAACCACAGCGAGGTCCCATGCTGGAACTCTAGCCGGAGGAGGCGGTCTGATCCTCAAGGTACCACGCAAAAACCGGGAAACCAAGGGGTGTCTCCCCAAGGTGCTCCCAGGCAGAGGGGAGTGAAAGGCTGCAATAGCTGCCACATAAACTTTCACCGTAGAAGGTGCAAGACCTGCCGAAAACCGCTCTTGCAGAAACTCCAGTACTGAAGCCACTGGGCAGTTAACTGGATCTAAATGTCTGTTATTACACCACAAGGTGAATAACCTCCACTTTAGAGCATAAAGTTTTCTGGTGGATGGAGCTCTTGAATTAAGAATGGTTTCAACAACCTCAGTTGACAGACCTAGATTCAACAAGCCACTCCATTCAGCGGCCAGGCCCACAACTTCCATAGTTCTGGGCTGGGATGGCATATCGTGCCCCTGGCTTGGGTCAGGAGGTCCTGCCTGAGGGGAATCTCCCATGGCTGGCCTTCTAAGAGCATTAGAAGGTCCGAGAACCAGACTCGTGCAGGCCAATAAGGGGCTATTAACAAGAGTCTGATCCCTTCCTGTCGAACTCTCTCTAGGACCTGCGGGAGCAAAGCGATTGGGGGAAAAGCATACAGACGCCGCCTCGGCCATGTCTGTACCAGGGCGTCCAGTACCAATGGGGCTGGAAGAAATATTGAAAACCACAGGGGGCAATGAGATGTCTCCTGAGATGCAAAGAGGTCGATTTCGGCCTGACCAAATCTTTCCCAAATCTGTTTCACCACTTCGGGGTGAAGTCTCCATTCTCCTGGCCTCAGTCCTTGTCTCGACAACATGTCTGCTCCCACATTTTGAACTCCAGGAATGTAAGTCGCCCTGATAGATAGAAACTTCTCCTGGGACCATAGGAGAACCTGGTGCGCCAGCTTGCAGAGAGGGCGCGACCTCAGGCCCCCTTGATGATTGATATAAGAGACCACGGCTGTATTGTCTGTTCTTATTAGAACATGATGGTCCCTGAGGACTGGGAGGAAGTACTTCAAAGCTCTTATGACAGCTAACATCTCCAGGCAATTTATGTGCCAATGGAGATGCTGCTCTGTCCATAGCCCACTGGCTGAGCGACCTTCTACTATTGCCCCCCAGCCTGTGAGGGATGCATCCGTCGTCACTGTCATCCTGTGACATTGAGCTCCCAATTTTCGACCTTGATTTAGAAACTGTGTCTTTTTCCATATAGCCAGGGAACGAAGGCATCTGCGCGTAACCCTGATTATACGAAACGGGTTGCCCCTCGGGGAAAACCCTTTGTTCTTTAGCCACCATTGTAAAGGTCTCATATGCAGAAGGCCAAAAGGAATCACGTTGGACGCTGCTGCCATTAGACCTAATATTTTCTGAAAATGCTTGACAGTGTATGCCTGACCCATCTTGATTCTGGATATTGTTGTCAGGATGGACTCGACACGTGCAGGAGACAACTGTGCCTGCATCATGACTGAGTTCCACACTACCCCAAGAAATGTAATGCTCTGCTGAGGAGTTAGATTGCTCTTCTTGGCATTGAGCCTCAGTCCCAAAAGCTTCATATGGTCGAGGACGACATCTCGATGTCGAACCGCCATTTCTTGAGACTGAGCTAGCACTAACCAGTCGTCTATGTAGTTTAATATGCGAATCCCCTGAAGTCTCAGTGGAGCAAGGGCAGAATCCATGCATTTCGTGAAAGTGCGAGGGGAAAGAGCAAGGCCGAATGGAAGAACTCGATATTGGTAGGCTCTGCCTCCGAAAGCAAATCTGAGAAACTTCCGGTGTTGAGGAAGGATGGATATGTGGAAATATGCATCCTTCAGGTCTGTTGTGGTGAACCAGTCGCCTTTTCTGATTCCAGCCACAATAACAGGAATCGTAAGCATCTTGAACTTGTACCTCCTCAGAGATTTGTTGAGATATCTCAGATCCAGAATAGGCCTGAGCCCTCCATCCTTTTTCGGAACTATAAAGTACCGACTGTAAAAACCTGTCTGACTCTCGTGAGGGGAAACATATTCTATGGCCCCCTTCATCAAGAGAGATTGTACTTCCTGTTCTAACACCCGAGCCCGATCGGAACTCACTTCGGTGCAAAACACCCCTTTGAACTTTGGAGGGCTGACAGCAAACTGAATTCTGTACCCCTTCTCTATGGTGCGGAGAAGCCATGGAGTCAGATTCGGCAACTTTCTCCACTCGTGGAGGAAGTGCAGTAAGGGAGTCAGCGTGATGACATCGGCTTCGGGTGCATGCGGATCGATGTCTTGAAGTAATTGACCTGCAGGGGATAGTGGAACTATTAGCATGTTTACAGGGTCTACCATGGGTAGATTCTGTTGACCCCGTACTAGGGAAACTGACGTGCCCCGAAGCGCACTGGGCGGCGGGGTTAACGTAGTGGCCTCCTGAGGCACTCTTGGGGGAACCGGACTTGTCCACCCCCCCAGAATGGGTGCTATTTGAAGTGCTGAGGTACCGTCAGGACCTCTTGGCAGCAGCCTTCCGATTGGAGATAACAACTGTCCTCAAATCTGGCTTGATTTGCCTTGAGAACTTCTGGGATTGCGGTCTCGACCCCCAAGCTCTCTGAGGGGGAGTACGAGTACCAACACTCTGTTTTTGCTGCTGCCTATGTAGAGCACTAGTAGTAGATGGCTGGGGCTGCCTTTGAGCTGCAGGACCCTGAGGGTAAGAACGGCGAGGTAAAAAATTTTGGAAAGCTGTTGCTTGACGCTTTGCCTCCTGAAAACGATCGACCACAGTGTCGACCGCATTCCCAAAGAGACCTTGGTCAGACAATGGTGCATCAAGCAGCACAGACTTGTCCTTCTCCTTAATACCAGACAAATTTAACCATAAATGTCTCTCTGTAGCTACCAGGGCCCCCATGGAGCGCCCAATAGCTTGGGCTGTCTCCTTGGTAGCTCGGAGAGTAAGATCTGCTGCTGTCTTCAGTTCATTAAGCAGGTCTATATCAATAACCTCGCTCTCTTTTATGTCCCCCAGCAGGTCGGCCTGGTATGCCTGTAAAAGACCCATAGTGTGCAGACATGAGCCAGCCCGACCTGCCGCCATATATGCTTTACCCACCAAATTTGACGTAATCCGGCATGGCTTGGTGGGCAATGTCGGAGGTTTCAATGATGATGCCGCTTCAGGTGAAAGGTAGGTGGCCAAAGACTCTTCCACCTTGGGCATCATGCCATAGCCTTTCTCTCTAGCTCCTATAACTGAGGAGAAACTAGTGGCAGTGGTGGAAATTCTGGAAGAAAATGGCTTTTTCCATGATTTAGAAACCTCAGTATGTAAATCTGGAAAGAATGGCAACCCCCGACGTTGAGGTTGTACCCGTTTTTTTTAAGTATCTTTCATCTAATTTACTTATAGGTGTAAGTTGTTGTTGATCTTGGGGCCAATCAACACTAAGCTTGGCTACTGCCCGTGTAACAACCTCTAATAGCTCCTCATATACCTGGGAAAGTGGAGTTTCATGATCTTCAGTTTCTACTGCTTGCACACTAACACTCTCTAACTCCTCAGAGCTAGAGCAGTGCATAGAGCTTCCAGATGGGGCGGGAGAAGCCGCCATGCGGGCTCCCAAACCCTTTCCGGAAGCAATGGGATTTGAGGGATGAGAAAGGACCGAAGTCGTCTCACCCTCCAAAATATCCATCTGCGAACCCCATGACTGCAGACCCCGCACTGCCTCGGCAGAAGCGGGACCTGAACCATGAGGCTTGCGAATACTGCCTGACTCATCAAACAGTGCTAAACGTGAGAGAAGAGATCTTAGCGGTAGCCACAAGCAATGTTCACAGGCAGCTCCCTCAAGAGCTGCCTTAGCATGTTCCATTCCCAAACATTTCACACAAAGCTCATGTGAATCCCTATCCGTAATAAAACGGGGGCAGGGAGGAACACATTGCTTAAATGCCTTCTTTGACATACGTTTCATATTGCTAATCTATCTAAGATAACTTAAGATAAACTAGAAACCTTCACACACACAAACAGACGCTTTGCTGAATGGCAGAAGCTGGTTTGCACTGCTTCCGCTTCCTTTTTATGCCTTCCGATAGTCACGGTGGTCATGACGTCTTCAGTGACGTCATCATCATGCGACTATAAAGCGAAAGTTAGTTTCACACGAGATTCAGACAAGTCACGCTAATGGCGTTCCCCAAAGAGTCATTCCATGACGCAGTGTTGAGTTCCCTCGAAAGGGAACACTGATCACCAGTTTTGACATTTTGAATATTTTAAAAACGTGAAAGGAACGTTTTTTATAACAAACTGGGCCCGGTTTTTCAAAAGGTTTAATCCGGATAAAATTGATCCGGATTTAGTAATCCTTTTTTTGCGATCCGTGATCACGTTATCCAGCTTACTTTTGGAGCCAGTTTTTTAAAGCAACATCGGATTGGATCAATCGATCCGGATAGGAACTTTTCAGGATGACCAAATCTGGATAACCAGTGCTGGATAACCAGTGCTCAAACAGGATAGGAAATCGCAATGTAGAACTATAGATATGTAAAGAGCAACAAGTAGAATAGCCAGTGTGGGGTCAATATAAGTTTAATTTTATTTGAAATGAAAACACACACATTTAAAAAAAAAAAAAAAAAGAAAACCCCCACCCCATCTTCTTCCAGCAGTCCGCTCATCTGAGACCTACAACACAAACAATTGAGCAATTGAGCGTTTAAATGGAGTTCTGAGAGTGGAACCACAGAAAGCAAGCATGCAACATAACAATTGCCTGTATTGTCCTGCACAACATCGCTACTAAGCGCAATGTCCCTCTCTCTGCTGACAATGATGCACCTGAGCCCCTTGGAGACCCTAACCAACCTCCTGCATTCTGCCAGAACGAGCAAACAGGACGTGCAACAAGGGACAAAATAGTTAGACACTATTTCTGATTTGGATTTGTTTTGGATTTCAAAAATCAGTGATTGCCATTCTTTGCATTTTTTTGGTTATTCTGAAATCATTGCATGCATCACTAATACATATTCTAAAAACAAAAATATTTTCGATTGTGATGAATATATATATCAATTAGTGACAGAATAAAATGTATTGTTTTTGGTCAATTTTGACAGCTGTTTGGAGGATTATTTTATGAGGCCAAACTCTTTCTACTTTGCTGTAGGCCTATACTGAAAGGCTGAATACGTTAAATCTTACCTAATCACTGTAGCCTGACGGATGAACAAATAAAATTAAAACCTTATGAATAAATATGATATCTTGTAAGATACTGCATGATCCAAATATAGTATTATTTTATACATTTTTAAAGTTTTCATTCCATTTTGGGCATTGATTCCACGCTGAATCCACCCTTCTGATGGGATCAGTTTAATCCAGATTTTTTTAATCAAAGTGATCCAAATCCTACAAAAAAGTTCTGAAAAACCCAAACTAAAGGTTTGATCCGGATCAAAACCAAGATTGGATTACGTGATCTGATCCGATTATGTAATCTGTTTTTGCTTTTGAAAAACACATTTTCAAGATTTGATCCAATCCGTTATCCAAAATCCTAGTGGATTACTTTTGAAAAATCGGGCCCAGAAGTTTTATGAACTTGCCACCTTGGACTGGTTTCCCAGACAGGGATTAACACTACATAGCAAATTTGCCAGTGTTAAATGAACGCCGCTGGGTGTCTATATGTGTCCACACTATAGGTTGTTAAAGTAACACTGAAGTAGTGTTGAAGATAATGAGATAACAAAATGATTCATTAAGTGATGATTGGTCATTTATGCCTCAGATAGCAACCAAACCAGAAAATTGTTGCGGCCCGATTCTGGCCAAAACCTTACTCCCCATACAACCTCATCTAGCCCACATACCGCATGGAATGATGGCTCTTGGGTGGTCCACTCCTGTTTGCCAGAATCGGGCCGCAGGCATGCCAAAGCTATGCCACATGTAAAAAAACTAAACAAATAAAGCAGAGCTGGCCCAAATATAAACAACAGTTCATCTCAATTCTGGCCCAGATTTATCCCCAAAACCAACACCTTTCTGTGCTCCAGTTTGACAGAATTTGTATTGAGTTTCATTATTATTATAGTGATGATTGAGTCATTAGTGATGAACATCTGCTGTTAACAAACAGCCTCACTGCAGTAAAGATCAACAAAAACGGAAATAAATCAATCTACCCAGAGAAACACAACAACTACAATCTGAAACCCAGCTAACATAAGGGCCCGGTTTTTCAGGTAAGATTTAACGTATTCAGCCTTTCAGTATAGGCCTACAGCAAAGTAGAAAGAGTTTGGCCTCATAAAATAATCCTCCAAACAGCTGTCAAAATTGACCAAAAACAATACATTTTATTCTGTCACTAATTGATATATATATTCATCACAATCGAAAATATTTTTGTTTTTAGAATATGTATTAGTGATGCATGCAATGATTTCAGAATAACCAAAAAAATGCAAAGAATGGCAATCACTGATTTTTGAAATCCAAAACAAATCCAAATCAGAAATAGTGTCTAACTATATTGTCCCTTGTTGCACGTCTTGTTTGCTCGTTCTGGCAGAATGCAGGAGGTTGGTTAGGGTCTCCAAGGGGCTCAGGTGCATCATTGTCAGCAGAGATAGGGACATTGCGCTTAGTAGCGATGTTGTGCAGGACAATACAGGCAAGGGTTATGTTGCATGCTTGCTTTCTGTGGTTCCACTCTCAGAACTCCATTTAAACGCTCAATTGCTCAATTGTTTGTGTTGTAGGTCTCAGATGAGCGGACTGCTGGAAGAAGATGGGGTGGGGGTTTTCTTTTTTTTTTTTTTTTTTAATGTGTGTGTTTTCATTTCAAATAAAATTAAACTTATATTGACCCCACACTGGCTATTCTACTTGTTGCTCTTTACATATCTATAGTTCTACATTGCGATTTCCTATCCTGTTTGAGCACTGGTTATCCAGCACTGGTTATCCAGATTTGGTCATCCTGAAAAGTTCCTATCCGGATTGATTGATCCAATCCGATGTTGCTTTAAAAAACTGGCTCCAAAAGTAAGCTGGATAACGTGATCACGGATCGCAAAAAAAGGATTACTAAATCCGGATCAATTTTATCCGGATTAAACCTTTTGAAAAACCGGGCCCTGAGTGTCTAGTGCACACTACAAACTGTGCAGAATGACATTAAAGCAGGGTTGTGATTAATGAGATAAGTGACGATAGAGTCGTTGGTGAAGTAAAGATTTAAGCATAAGCCACATGGTCGCAATCATTGAAAGAAGAGCCATAAACCCCCTCCACTCCTTTTGTCCTGGTTTCTAGATACCATCATCTAAAGACCAGAGCCACTTGGTTCTTCTCCTGAAAGTGTTGATAACCCTTTTATTACTCCGAGGGATATTTACGACTCCTAAACTTCTAAGCTGAGGTGAGAAGTCTCTTTGTTTTGTCTTACCTGGAACATCTGAGGCTATCCAGAGAAACTTCTCTGACAAATAGGAACTTGTGTGATAAAAATGTCCTTTTCTGTGAATATATCTAAATATCTAGGTTATATTTTCTTGCTCTTGCCATTTTAAATAACCTTAACTGTTAAACAGGCTTTGTTTGTATTCGTACATCCGAATAAATCATGACTTGATCCAATTCACTCATAGCATATTTAATATCTAAATGTTTGCCTTTACAATTCCTCATTGTTTTTATATATTGTGTGACCATAGAACATTCTATACTCATTATGTTATAATTTGGAGTGGTATTTTGTTAAATTGCTATGAACATGCAAATTAGCTTTTGCATGGACATAGAACCTCCCCAGCCAGCAAAGACACATGGGGTCCAGATGGGTTTGATGTGGGCCATCTTATGGGCCTCAGCTGGTTTTGTCTGCGGGTTCCATGTAGGCCCCACATGGGTTAGCCCAGATGAAATGAACACTGCTTAGTGTGCATACTACAGGCTGCTAAATGTGACACTGAATGTTGTTGACATAATGAAGTGATAACAAGCAGAATCACTGATAAACACGGAAACAACAAGAACAGAAAGAATTAAAACACAAAAAGTACAACTGACTTCAGTTACAATCTCAGGAACACCATTAACATCTTTACTTATTTATATTATTGAGAATAAACTGTTTTTTTCTGTTAATGTTTTACTTAAAATAGATGGTTTGATGTCACCGTTAGGGTGATCAGTGTTTGTTTTAGTCAGGTGGTTTGACTCTTGATTTTTAAAGTTTTAGTTTCTTTTGGACTGATGTAGTTAAGTTTGTAATGATGAAAGAGAAACTCAGGAGAATATTATATTTCATTTTGTTGATTGCATAACGAGTGAACAGTAATAATTACATGGGTTAAGTTATTGATCTTGTGAGTGACTATTATATCAGTTCTACAAATAACTTAGAAAAAAAGCTTCATTAGAGAAAATTTAACGATTTTAAAGTAGACCAAGTGCATTGGAATCTTTTAAAACTTGCCCACACACAGACATCAACAATGGTGAAATGCTTCATGCTGCAATGTATTCTGGGAGTCGTGAATGAGGTTGATGCTTTACAGCATTAAACACGTTACCATTGTTGAGATCCATTCCATGAATCTTGATATTTGTGTGTGATCTGTCCTTGCAAGATATGAAAGTGGTCAAAGTTTTTATAACTGAAATATTCTGATTGAAGTTGTGTTGGATCTTTTCTACGATAATAAATCAAAGTAGTATCACATGAAAGCCTTCCATAAGTTAAGAAAATTCACCTTCACATAAGAATAAGAATCTGTAAAACCCTTAACAGAAAAAACTCTCTTTATTCTTAAAAATATCAATAAGTAAAGATGTTAATGGTGTATGTGGGATTGTGGCTGAAGTCAGTTGTAGTTGTTGTTTTATTTCTTTCTGTTCTTGTTGTTTCTTTGTTCATCAGTGATTCTGCTTGTTATCACTTCATTATCTTAAACTAAAACATCATCATTTTGTTTTTTAACATGTTGAGTAGAGTTTAATAAACAACCACACGTTCATTTGTGATGGGTTTTCTGTGATCACACTCACATACTTGGTCCCTTTAACTTTGTTTGATTTATGCTGCCTTTGCTCTAAATCCTGTTTGGTAAAGTCACATTACTTATGGCCAGAAGGTAACGTAAAGTGTATAATATCATTGATGCATTCGCTGGACGAATGCATACAAATATTGTTATACTCTAAATTACTAATCAGAGACTGTAAAATATGTATATTTAATAAGGATTATTATACGTATTTTCCTTTGAGCTAAAACAATTCCAATTGACTGAAATTGATGTTTTAAATAACTTATTTCATGGATGTGATCTTAATAGATCTGGTGGAGAATCATATTTGGTGACCTAAGCTCATCAGTACTTTAACATGCAGCTAACAGTGATTTAACACCTGCTGTTACCAAGCAGAATAAAAAAAACATGAACAAGAATATAAAGAACAGTAGAAAGACAGAAACAGAAACCAAACAGACCAGTTTCTTTCATATATCCACAAAAGCTCTTCCGTAGAATGAATGTTTAGTTTGCAGTCACCATTATGTAGATTGATGAAGTAATTTGTTGGACACTGGGCTCTTACAGGCTAATGCAGTCCACTAATATACAAACTGTGTGTTTGTAAATCTCAGTTGTTCTGGCAGACAATATTAATGCAAATCTATGTCACATAGATGTCAAATTGATTTGAAGATGACCATGATTTATTGATTTCATCCAAAGGAAGATTTACTAGTTTTATTTATTTATGTATTTATACATTTCGATATTTGACAACACTGGGTGAAATTGATAACCTTAAAAAAAAAACTTGATCTTACTCTTGTACTGTGATCTTAGAGATTTAGATGTGACTGATTTGTCATTTGAAGTCACCATTTAGTTACAGCAGTTTCATCAACATATTGGTGACTTCAAATGACAAACCTGTCACATCTGGTATTTGTAATAATTTGTAATGTTAATGGTGTTTATATTTAATTCCCTGGTGAGATCTTGACAGATTTCAAGTGTTCATCTGTTATTTACACTTGATGTTCATCTAAAGCTGCGTGACTGTCAGTTGTGGTTGTAGTGTTTGTCTGTTCTGTTCATATTTTCATTCATGACACCCAGCATGTTTATCTGTTTATCAGAATTAGTTTGATTATTGTCATCATTGTTGACAATACCTGTGATTCTCTAAATTCTGTTGTAATTCTTTTACATCCTCTTTTAACAAAACATAATGTTCTAACAGGATCCAGAACACAATTCACAACTAATATGAGTTCAACAAAGCAAACTACAACATGATTGCACTGTTTATGCCCACCGTCAAAATCCATTTGATCCATAATCCCTCAAATTCTTATTGCATTGCCAAAATAATATTACAACACACCTAAACATGAACAAATGAGAGACAAGGGACAAGGGACCAACTCAAGAAAACACTGATCACCATGATGGTAACTTTTGTTAGCTGGGAACGGTCTAAACACAAAAAATAACGGTTTCATTTATAAGGAACGGTCTTAAAACAAACTTCTGCAAAGTGTAAAGTATATAGCAAATCTGTACAAACAATATACATTGTGACTCTGTTGCTCTTGTCATATATTGTCTTTTGTCAAAAGTGCACTTTCCGCATCGATCCAGATAGTCAAATATACATATCTAACAGGGAAAATCACTTGACTTCTATTGAAAATAATATTTTAAAGTTTTTAAGTATTATTTTTAACAATTGTTCACATATGGTCTAAATGGCCCTGAGGGTTCGCTACTGATATAATGGTGGGAACAAGAAAAGTAATGATTAAGTACCTCCGTATTGCTGAGCGCATTTGTGAGGTGGGCAACTCTTTCCACATACACATCTTCATTACTGGACTCTCCTGTACGGCTCTTAAACACATACAGAGTAAACAAAATACACATAAGCACAGACATAAATTTGAAGCAATTCTGGAACCAAGTGTGTTTTAAAAGTGTTAAGCTTCAGCGATAACACAGTGTGTTAATGCAAGTAGTATATAGTGCACACACTCACATTTTGTGAGCTCTCTTCCTGTATATCAGTAATGCCATCACAGCGATCACAATGGTAATCAGAAATGTTGCAGCTGTGATAACCCCCATGACTCCATCCCGTGGGGCTGAGTGGCAGAAACCATTATGATGAGAAATTAAACAGTGACATTCAAAAAAATATACAGCAAACAATTAACTAGAGTTTGTTTTTTCAATAAATATCTTTGAATAAAGGCACTGTGAGATACATTTTCAAAAAAATATAAAGAATGTATATTACTTGCAATTGTTTTTTTTCTCTTAATGAGTTGGAGCAGATATTAAAATCCAGAAAGTGTAAATCTAATACATGGCAACATTTTAAATATGTCATGTTGATAAGAGAAAGACTCAAGTGTGCAGAGCTGTACCCAGTCAACACGATGATGTCACAGTGATCTCACAGGGATGTCACAGTGAGCTTTCAGAATACTCACTATGAGGTCAAAATGTAACCTCACAGCAAACTCAAAGCAAACTCAGAGTGTGCTCAAACTGTGATCTTTCTCTTGTATTGTGATCTTAGAGGTTTAGACGGTACTGGTTTGTCATTTGAAGTCAACATTATGTTGATCAGTGTTTGCTTTAGTTGAGCTCATGACTCTACAGTGTTTGACTTCTCTTCCTCTTGTTGCTATATAGTGCACATTTGTTTTATTGTGTAATGCTGAAAGAGTCTTGCATGGTAATATTATCATGGGTGAACGTTGAGACCATTGTCAAGTTAAAGAAGAGATTGATATCCAGCTGTTTTGAGTCAAACAGATATTATAAAGATCTCCAAAAGGATTTACAGCGCGCAAACAGAAATTGCAACAATTAATAATTTAGACAGAAAATAAATTAAGACTCATTGTATTAACCTCAACAATGGTAAGAATAAACTGAGCTGCAATGCATGCTGGGAGTCATGGATGAGTTTTGAACTATGATGTTACCCAGCATGCATTGCAGCATCAAGTTTTTTCTGATGACTGTCACCGTCTAAAAAAAATGACAAGTCTAATCTGCTGAGTCTTGATGTCTGTGTGTTTTGCAACACACTTCAGAGATTTTAGAGCAAATACTTGTTTAAGATATCCTTAAATAAATCTCATTATTTAAAAATAATTCAACATGAGATTAGTGATCCTTATCACTGGCGAGTCATTATTCTCAGAGTGAATAAATAACAATCTTTGCCATAACAATTGTGATTCATAAAGCAGAAATGACAGCAGGCAGGGTAAAACAAGTATCTTAAAGTTAAGGGTGTAGAGTCATAGACATAAGGACAACATCTGTATGTACAACTGCCTTTTCTAAGTTGTTATTCGGATGATTTTCACAGCAGATGTTTTCCAGATCTTTAGCAGACATCTAACAGATGTACATGTGCTATCTGGGACAGGACAGGTCATCTTGACAACAATACTTTACAGCAAAAACACAAACACACTCTTAAATGCCCTGTTAGTAAAGTAATAAAGCCCATAGTTACAGTAATCTAACAATTGCTTACCTGATTGAGTTAACAAAGGGAGGGAGAAGTAGGTGTCTGTGTAAAGTGCTTGAGCAAATTCTCTGTTCTCGCCATCAAACAGCTGAGTGAAGGCACGCACACTTAATCTAGACCAAACAAAACAGCAGGATTACTTGCTTTTATCCATATTGCATGTCGGTCTATATTTACATTATTGTGCTACACTATGATCACTAAATAAACTTTGAATAATCTCCCACAAACGTATCATTTTTCTTCAAAAGTCATATTGACTAATTTTTATGATGGATAGATGCACTTTTCGTAGCATCATATATCCTGGGCCCCATGCATTGCAAAGCTAGAGGTCAGAATATAACTTATTCTACAGCTTTCCTGTAGCTCAGTGGTAAGAGCATTGCGTTAACAACGCAAGGATGTGGGTCCGATCCCAGGGGATTGCAAATACCTATGTAAAATGTAAAGGATAAAGTAATGCAAGTCGCGTCTGCCAAATGCGTAAATGTAAATGTTATTCAACTAAAGAAAGTCCCATAAACTTGGCACAAGAGTGAGTGAATTATGAGTGCATATTTCTTATTGGACTTTGAGTTGAATAAAGCCTAAATTTTGAATAGTAAACTTGGTAACACTTTATAATACTGTTTCATAATTAATAGGTAGGTATACAGAAACTAATGCAGAACAAATGGTTAGTGCTGCACTAACTTGTCATTACTAATGAATAATAAGGAAGAAATATGAACTTATCACTAGGTAACAGCATACTGATGTTTAAAATAAGTAACAATTACTTATTACTTATAATAGTTGTTAATACAATTAAATGCTGTATGTCTCCTGCAGGACTACACAATAGCTTAGACTCGTTTTAAAAATTAGATTCTTCATGTCTGTGTGATTTTGACAAGCTGTGGCATAAATTTGTATTTGCATACAAAATTTTCTTGACATCAAAATAATACTAATATTATGTTCTTTCAAGAAGTTACATGTTAAGCAAACATTATGACAGCTTCTTCACCAACCAACACCATTTGATCAGATTTTTACTTGCATTGGCAATACAAATATACTAAATGGGAAAATATTAGATAATAGTTAAATTTTTTAATAATGGTAACAGTTTAGTATAGGGGCCAATTCTCACTATGAACTAGTTGCTAATTAGATGCCTATTTTTAGCATATTGGCTGTTTATTCTTCTACTTCTCTAATCTTACCTAATACCTAAACCTAACAACTACCTTACTTACTATTAATAAGCAACAAATCCGTAGCGTACTGAGGCACAAGTCATAGTTATTGGCTTATTAATTCAGAGAATTGGATGTTAAAATATAGTGTGACCAAAATAATTAAGTTTACTGAAAATCAAAATTTGTTAAATTTGTTTTTTTCTTATTTTTCAAGATCATATATAACTAGTTTATTGACATAAGTATTTAAAGCAGCTGTTAATGAGTAGTTAATAGATAATTATTTGAAATGATCCTAAGTTATTCTACGATTCTGCATGAGACTCAGAGCATTCAGTGGTTATTAATGACTTTTAAATAAGTAATAAGTAACAAATTGTTACTTCCTTGAAACATCTGGATGCTGTTACTTGCTGATTAGTTAATTTTTTTCCCTTATTAGTTATCAGTAATGACTACAGTGTCAATGCAGCACTAACCATTTGCTCTGCATTAGTTTCTGCATAATGTTACCAAAAACATTACATGCTAAAACAAATGCTCTAGTATTACCTATATGCGGTTCTTGGTCTGAGTGGTCCATCACAAAGATGTGTTCCATGCTGGATTGATTCAGGATCCCATTTACAAACTCCCCCTAAACGCTTCATCCCAGCTCCCAGGTTTATCTCAAAGACACGGATCTTGCTGTCAGAGACCTCGGCACACAAACTGTGAAAGTATCCGGTCTGGTAGGCCTTGATGGATCGGTTGTGTCTGTAGTCCAGGTAAGAGGGGAGTGGATGTCTCTGCTCTGGTAGTACATAATCAACCTCTGTAAATGAGAATAAGCGAGACTAGGTTTGTTTCTGAGATAACAGCATTTAAGATAATAGACCCAAGAGAATTAAGGCACTTCATGTTGTTCCAAACCGGTACAGCGTTTTTCTTTGGAAGATTAGAGTATACATGTTAAAAAAGACTATTGTGTTTGGTTTTAAGTGGTTACAGAGGCTGTACCTTCCTCAACATCTCATTTTGCATTCCACAAATGAAGACGGTTTTGAACACGAATGTGAGTAAATGATGATAGATTTTTTTTTCTTCTGTTACTTTAATTAAAAACAGTTCAACTGATTATAATGTTGCTCTAAATCCAAAATTAGAAAAAGAAAAATGGGCAGTTGTACCATTTGACTCTGCAACGATGACTGTAAAGAAACGAACGGCACCATTTACATCGCTGAACCAGCTGCAGTTGAATTTAAACAGAATGGTGGAATGTGTGATAATCGCTGTTGGCTCGCTGACTCGCACCGCCATTGGTGGTGTGGGTGGCCCTAAAAAATTGAGATTATGCTTTTGTTAATTTCACTTGATCTTTGTTTAAGGCAAATATTTATAACTTAAAAATAACAGTTTATAACAAACGTTGTTGCGCCTGCATGCTTTTATGGCCTGAACGTAATTTCGGCAACACAACCTTAAAGAATAGTCCTTCCAGATTATTTTTGATAACAAGCAAAACAAAAATTACAATAGCTAGCAATTTAAAAGTATGTATTAATTTGAATAACCAGTAGAAGATCCGTTAATTGGCTAAACTTAAATGCGCCAAAGTACATTTATCATACAATAAAATATTGACATAAATTAATATTAATATAAATTAAATAAATATGAAAAGTTATATTATTAGCCACTAGCCAGACCGATCAACAAACATAGACTAGAAGTTATAATGATGGTCTCATGAAGCCATCCAAGAAAACAGAAACACGAAATAAGATCATTAATAAAAGATTTGGAAAAATAATTACTTCCATGTGAGAATAGCTCCAAGCAATAAATAACTCTTTTGTAATTAAAAATTGTTAAATCGTCCTTGGTTTAAGCAAGCATAACTTTCAAATTTTGTTAACTGTTATGTTAAAGTTCTTAGCAAATTTAGCAAGTGCAACCTAAGTATTCAATAGATCCTTTTTATGAAATTAAGTAGAAATTTTTTTAATAACTACATCAAAATTGCATATCTAAATTAACCTAAACTAATTCAGCATATTTTATTAAACATATTTCTTAGTCTTATTAGCATAAAGAAAACACTTCAACTTATCCATTCCAAAATGAGCAAGAAGAGACTGATCTCATAATTGACATTAGCACAGTTCCTGCTCACTGGTAACATAAGCCTTTATATAGGTTAAATGTAGCTTCACAGACCCTAATCACATGCACCAATCTTCTAAACAATGGTAACTACAAAACTGAAAAATATGTCTAACTCTTCTAAATATCTAAGAGAAGTGAACATTAAACACTGACAAGTCTTTAACTTTACTAAATCATGTAAATAAATCATATTTGTTTTAATTTAATCTCCTCATGCAGGAGAAATCCTTCTTGACCAATTGTGTTGAATTAACTGTTTAAATTATGTTAATTGAACAAGGAGTAAATTCAATTTTTTTTCCTAGTTAATCAAAAATAATCATTATACTTAACTCAAAAGTAAAAAGTGTTTCAGGAACTTAAAATATTTGTAAGTAGAACGTTTTATTAAAATTGCGTTTACATTACTCAATCTATTTGATTATTTTGAACATTTGGGTTTACAGTGTAGATTAGGCTAGATGTTCTTGGGTTTTTATGATTTACAATCATAAAAAACGAATCATACCTCAGAGCCCTATCTGACTATTTGTTGTTGGTTGCGGTTTCTTTCTTTGTCTTGCCTTGAACATGACCATCAACATGTTTCTATGAAGCAACTAAATATTAGATTTTCTCAGTGATGTCTGAAACAGCAGCTTCCTCTTCGGAACTCCAGAGGGTGCACTTGCCTTTAAATTAGTGCTAACAACACGGATTAGTCAATTGCCTGAATTTCCAAAATTTGACTTTATTTTAATAATAATAATTACATGCTACAAGATTTCAGTGCACTGTATGAAATTCATCATAGAATAATGAATTGTTTCTATCAAATACTGAGCAATGATAAAATTCTGACTAATTGAATGTTAGCTACACCACTAGTTGACCATTAACTTTGGTCCAAAATAACATGTGTCGGCGACGTGACTTTCCACATGTTTCCAAACTCTCCTTGCAAGCAGTTTTGCAATACTGTCCCATGTCACGCAAACTGTAGCTAGGTTAAGGATAAAGTATTTATTTTAATTCTGTTATATTGCTACTTACGGTCGATCATGGTGATAGCGCTGTTCTGTGCTGTTAAACTCTGCTTGTCCCCAGCGATCACCATTATTGAGATAGTGTAGTTTCTAAAGGGTTCCAATCGGTCAAACTGCTGTGAGAGAGCACTGTGTCCCAGTTTGTAGCTGTACACTGGAGTCTTGCTGCTTTGCTTATGACATTCCACTATGTAGCCATTAAAATCAGATTCTGGAGGCGTCCAGAAGCAAGATAAAGAGGTGGGACTTCTGGGGTAACAGTGAATGCTTGGGGTTTGGAGTGGAGCTAGAAAGAAAAAACTTTTTTCTACGGTTTCATGATGCTTTGGACCAAAATGTCTTTTTCAGGATTTAGAAGTGGTAAAAGTTTAAGGGAGGGTAAGTATTCAGTACTTACGTGTTCTGATTGTGTGGTACACTGGAGCACTGTAGGTCATAAAACCACGTGTCTTACCACTGACAGTGTAAATGCTGACATTATAGAGCCGTCCAGGATAAAGTCCTTTCAGGATGCGATGGGTGGGATAATGCCTAGAAATATTAACTGTGTCCGGAGGAAACCACGTCACTTCAAAATCATCATAATCTCCAGTTGCTGGAACGTTCCATGTTATCTCTAGTGAGCCAGAAGAACCGCTGACAGACACTGATGATGGTGATGCAGGAACTGCGATGGTACAATAGGAATGGTTTAGCTTAAACAAAACTCTGTTTTATTATTCATGAAAGGTTGTAAACTTTGTTCTTCATATATGACAATAGCAGAGCATACAACAACTATAAAAATAACAACACTGATTTTTTCCAACTGATGAACAATATGATATTGACAGCCAATCACAACCCATTCAAATTTAAACACTCATTTATAATAGGAAACTACAAAGCTCAAAAAAAGGCCCTAAAAATAAACAGGACTATTTATTTAAAATATATGAATTTGAAAGAAGTCTGAACATTTCAGGGAGAATATATGACCTTAAAGTTTACTGTCAGCAAAGTCCTGTTTTGATTACATGGGGCCTATAACTGTGGTGTGCTACTATTGCTGTTATACTGATATACTGGACATTGCTTTGATTGTTACATATGATATGCTTCAGGGCTTTATGGTTGAAAGTAGCACAAACCTGTGCGCCCTACAGCTGTCACAGTGTTTGTAAGATCTTCACTGCAGCTCTGAACCACTGCAGTATAAAGGCGACCTGCCACCAGACCTCGAAAGACAACCTGAGTGCTCTCTGGACCCAACTTCTGCTCGAGCCCATTTAAAGAAACTGAATATCCAGTAAGACTGCCAGGACCTCGTGTCCAGCTCAGAAGAAGACTTTCAGCCTCACCCTGATGCTCAACCTTGAGGTCTATGACTGAGGCAGGAGCTAGAAAAAAGAACATTCCATTGAAAATTGACCAAAAATACTGAGTATAAACGAGTAAATATGCTTTGTTTTCAGAGCACTGGTAAATTCATAAGTAAATGCAATAGCCTAATTTAATGTTACTTGTTAAATGTAATTAGTAATAATTTCTTTAATGGGTGTCAGGGATTTTAAAGTGTTCTTATTAAAATTATTAAAAGAATATCATTTAATTTATTGAAAATACACTCCATTTACACTCGATTTTTTGCTGCTGTTAACTTAACTGTGAACAAACCACTTTCATTTTACACAATTTTATAGGGTTCTAGCTCAAACTTGTAAATTCTGTGTCATTATCCTGTGTACACTACGCACATTATGTACATTTGCTGCTGTGTATGATTATTATGTATAATACGTGTCATTTGTTGTATTCTGGTGTAAAACTTGTACAGAAATGTTTACTGTGTAAATGTGTACAAGAAATGTCTGTCTTACTGCCATGTTGATTGGAAACTCAAGTTTTTCACCTTGTTGCACCTGGGTATATGGTTGAGTGACAATAAAGGGATTTGATTTAATTTGAACTTGCACTTAAATAAAAAAGCTGCAATGCATGCTGCGTAACATCGCATTACAAAACTTATTCATGACTCCCAGCATGCATTGCAGCTTTGTTATATTGCAGAAGGAAGCATTATTTTTTTTATTGTCACCATGGTCGATGTGTAATTGCTTCAACTATATCATTTTCCTCCATAGCATCCATAATAATCTAATGAACAACAAATCAACCCCAGTAACCTCGTGACGACTATGCCTGATCCTGCTGAACCCTCATTGTCTTTGCCGCAACACATGTATAAAAAGATGATTTCAATGGAAAGAAATTTGAACTTTTAAAGATGAATCGAAGCCCTCCTAAAGCAAACACTGTTTACCATAATGGTGATTTATGTTTACATGTTAATTTCGTGTTGTGGTTACTTGCTTACATTTAGTCATTTAGCAGACGCTTTTATCCAAAGCAACTTAGGGTTGAGTTAAGGGAGCAATAATCGATATGTCATACAGCAGCTATGCTTAATTTATTTTCCTGTTGAAAAAACATAACTTAAACATGTGGAACCACTGTCCATGATTGAATCCTGTTAAACCAATGAGCCATCACAGCAAAGTCCCTGGTGTAAAATGTACACCCTCTGGTGTATTTATGAGTCCGTATCTACAGGTGTACAAATTAACACTGAAGCAGAGTCTTTAGGGTGTGAAAAGTTAATTTATTTGTGCAGTAATTAATTCATTGAGGTCAGTTTACAAGTGATGATTGATCCCTGATGACACCTGCTGTTAATGCCACTGAAGAACTGAACAAGAACGAGAAAAATAAGACCGTAGCCACCCAGATTCATGTCATATAAATACACAATCAAATATGCTAATAAAATACATATTTACATTTACTTAAATTAAACTTTTGACTTCTTTGAATATGATTAGTAGAGCTTTAGTTGTATTTAGTGTTGCTGATGTTGTTTTATTGAAAAAGTCATTTAAATTCACCATTAGGGTAGATCAGTGTTTTATTTGGTTGGGTACTTGGATTAAAGTCCATTTTAGCAGTTTTCCCTGTTTGTGTAAAGCAATGTTCAGAATTTTTTTGTTCACTTATGGGTCATTATATTGTAAAATAAACTTAATATAAAAAATATTTGGTCACACTTTATTTAAAGGTCAAATTCTCTGTATTAACAAACCATTAACTTCGACTTTTGCCCCAATAAACTCCAAATTTGGTGCTCATTAATAGTTAGTATATTAGTTGTTAGGGTTAGGTATTGGGTAGGATTCGGGATGTAGAATATGCCCATGCAGAATATGTGCTTTATAAATACTATTAAACCAATATTCTCATAATTTGCATATGCATGCTAATTAGCAACTTGTCAATAGTGAGAATTGGTCCCTATACTAAAGTGTTACCAAATATTTTTTATATATTTTATTATACTTTCAAAATATTTAACTGATCCTTTAATTTTTAAATTAACAAATTTAAGTAAAATACTATTGTTTATTTATTTATTTATTATTTGTATACATTTTTGTATACATTTAAAAAATAAAGAGGAAACGGACAGAAGACAAGGGCTTGTTTTAAAAATGCCACCAAAAGAAGAAAATGAGAGTAGGTTAGGATTAGGGATAGCCACAGTCAAATTTTTCTGCCATAGTTTCTTTAGAAGCAACGCACCAAAACAATGCAAAATAGAGAAAACGTGTAACGCCATGTTACACCTGAAGCGATGCGACGCGAAAAGAGACAATAGACACATTAGAACCCTTTGTCGTTTTTAAATAAATCCACACTGAGAAGCGACACTCCCATTAGAACAAGCCGTCCTATCCTGTGTAGACACGCTGTTACACTTTTCATAATAAGAGCGATCTCTGTTTTGCAATTTTTTGGTGCTTTTTTCTAATGCAGTAAAGCATGCATGCATCACACAGTCACCGGACCCCCGCGATGCACACAAGCATACACACAGGTGTGCGTGAACTAGCGTTGCAGTATTTACCGACTTTTTTTAATTCAGAAAAATCGCATCTCAACATTTTGGGAAGAATGTCGGCGGTACTGCCCTGCTATAGCGTGAGATCTCGCTTTCCTGACTTGTCTCTTTTAGTTGGTGTCTGCTCCGTTATTCAATGAGCGGCAGAGAGAACCAGCACATTACAACCCCCAGCTTACTTGTGAGTGAGTGAATGAATGAATACAAAACAAGCACCTGTTGAGTTACTAAGTGGACATTTAAATACGAACATTAGTCTGTAATTATTATTTTATGTATGACAAAAGAAACATCAAATATGTTAACGACTTCATATATAAATACTGTATGTAAACTACAACAGCTTTATTAGGCATTAAGATACTAAAGTACCGTAGTGAACATAACAGTATAGAGAGTTAAACACAACTATGATGCAATGACGTCACGAATATGCTAATTTGCACCTGAAGCCACCTTGCCTCAGACAAAATCCTGTAGGAAACACTGTATAAAACTTCATTTCAAAAAACGTATTCACCTGTACGTGCCCATATAGGGGCATGACTTTTCAGCTTTCCTCTTCTGCTATTGATAAGCATCTTGTACAGCGTCCCTGGCAGCAGGTGCGTAAAGCTCCAGCTCAATGTCTCCTCCGCTAGCGTCTTGCTGGACTGCAGGGTGTCGCTTTGATCATACAGATACAGATCGAACCCATCGATCCTGCCCTCTGGTGCAGCCCAGCAGAATGTTAGATTGCTGCTCGTGTTGGAGCACATATGCAGTCCAGACACTGTTGCTGGAGCTGAGGAAGTGAGATCAATACTGAATTATCTGTAAACTGTTCTGTGCTATTATTTATAGGTAATCCTTCACATCGCAAAATCTTTGTGTTCCTTCCACAAATGGATTTTAATGACGTAAAAATAAAATTAAATTGAGATGAAAATTGCATAGGTGAGCTCTATGACTTCAAAGCTATACCCACAAATTAGAAATAAACTTTGATATAATGTTCAAATCTTACCAGTCTGTCCTTCTGCTGTGACCTCTTTGCTTTTAGAAGTACTGCTGAGGGTCTGTACGCTCACTTTGTACCAGCTACCTGGAATTAATCCGCTGAACAGGTGCCGGCTGGTATCAGCGGGCATATTCGTGTTGCCCATCACTCTCTCGCTCTCATCCAGTAACTGCAGTTTGTATCCGTCATAAATCCCCACAGCTGGCCTCCAGCTCACCCGGAGACTGTGGGTGCTGAGTTCATTATCCACCTGCAGGGCTGTCACAGCGGAGGGGTCTGAAACACATAAACACACATGCACAAAACACAACACTGTAAATGTTTAAAATGATAATGATGACTAGACATTCACAGTGTCATGTGTTAAAAGCCTAAGAGAAGCTTTGTGATATATGCTTACAATTAATTTTAATGAAAGCCATATTGTTTTCATAAAATAATAATTGAGAGGTGGTTGTTTCTCACCCGTTCGTCGGTTTGTTGTATGGTTGTTTGTCAGTTGCCCGCTTACCGACTGCACGGTCACTGAGTATAGCTGACCAGGTAACAGGTTGTGGAACTCTGTCTGTGTGATATGTTTAGGAACATTTCTGATGTCCTGTACATGTGTCCCCTGAGAAAGAGACACTGAATAGAAGTCCAAGTCTCCTTCGACAGAGTACCAGGATGCTGTGAGACCATCCCCAGGCCCAACAGTGAGATTAATATTTTGAACCTGACTGGGAACTGTGTGGCATGAGAGGAAAAAGACAAGAAAATATTATTCCAGTTAAATTGTGCGCTGTTTTCTACCATAAGGGCTTTCCATCACCTGTACGTCCTTTGGTGATCTCAGCACGCTGGAATGGGCCGCTGTGAGTGGATAACACAATCTTGTAAAGCCGACCAGGTGTGAGCTCAGAGAACATGTGTTCCCTAACTGTGCTGCTCAGATTCACAGCCGGTAACACTTGTGTGTCATTGAAGAAGATCTGGACCTCATAGTTCTCAACATCACCTGGAGCAGGAGACCAAGTCACCCTCAGAAACGTAGTTCCACTATCCATCAAGGACAAATTATCCACCGCACCAGGAACTGCAATATACAAGTAAATAAACCGAACATAGTTTGATAACAGCACCCCTAGTGGTGATTTTTTAAAATTGTTAAATAGCTACGAATACAGTGTTTTGAACAAAACACTTAGTTAACACAAAAATGCAACCAAAAAAATTATATTCTGCCATTATTTGTTCACAAGAATGTCGGACACAATCTGTATGACCACAATCTGTATGATTTAAAATTGAATTTCTTTACAATTTAGGTAAACAGAGGCCAATGTTGGAAACCAATATCCTTTAAAATATTAGTCATACAAGTTTAAAATCACATAAGGGTGAGGAAATCACAAAACTTTTTTTTACCCTTAAAATTTTATTGTATATCACCAGTAGGTGTGTTTACATACAATGATCAGCGTTTTTAATGTAAACAGTGCTACATGGATGAGATTCTCTAGTTAGGGTAATTTTTTCATTTTTTAACCATAGATGAAGAAAATTCCAATGTATTGCAATTAAAATCAATTAGCAATTTGGGAATACTTGTTATTTATTCTAAGACGGTTAGTTTTGGTTCTTTATTCTGACACCTGATTCAACTCAACAGCTTGTTAGTGTGTTCATTAGGGAGACATTTTTTCAAACGTTATAAGGGACACTGATGAGTTAAATCAGGTGTTTTACATAGAGATAGACATCTAAAACATTCTGAGAGGGGTGCCATTGGTCGAACTTTCAGTTTGATGCGCATGAACTAATATTATTTCTTAAATAAAAAATTTAGTTTTAATTCAATCTTAATCTGTTTGTTTAGATCAAAAATAGAATTAAAATTAATTACATTTTTCAAAAAGAAAAATATTCTTTGTATCAGGTTTTATAAAATAGACATACGAAAATATTCTTTAGGGCAAGTTATTTGTTTTTATTAGCTCAAGTTATAAAATATATTATTTTTTAATTGAATTAATGTAAAAACAAATCAGTGTGTGAAATCCACCAAAAGATACATAAAGTATCGCTGTTCCGCTATTGTTTATGTTAAGGAACCACATTGTTTGGCGAAGCAAAAATATTATCAAATTAATTTGATAAGATTTTTAAATAATACCGTTCTGAATGGTTTAATATATCAAGATGATGTTATTAAAACTCACTCACATGTTCGGCCATGTATAGAAACAGAAGCGTTATAAAATCCACTCCACGTGGCGATAGTCACTGTGTAGAGTCGTCCTGGAACAAGATCACTGAACACACATTCGCTCTGAGTCCTACTGAGGTTCTGGCTTTGAAGAAGTGTGCTGTTATACTCGATCATCACTTCATAATGGTCATAATCTCCTGATGCTTGATTCCAGTAAACCTTTAGGAAGTCATCTCTCGCCGAGTGGATGGCTGTGGGATTCTGCACTGTGGATGGTTCTTGATAAAGAAGTCATATAACATCAGTAAGGCTGATATCATATTCAGAATGTTTGGAAAGAAAATCCTGAACATCAACAATTTTAAGAAGCCACACATCCATTCTTAACTAAAAATGACTATTTACTGTAAAATCTAAATAAATTAATTTGAAAAGGTTTGCAATTAAGTATAACAAGAAAATCCCAATAAATCTAAATTAATTATTCTTAAAGTATCTCATACAAAGAATTTCATACTTGTTCTCCCCTGTAAAACAGTTTGGTTCCTAAAGCTGCCGCTGTGTGTAGTGATGAATATTGTGTACAGCCGACCGGAAACAAGACTGCCGAATGCACAATCTTTTGAGGCTTTAGACACAGCAAGAGTGTGTACTATTTTCTCCTGGTCTTTCAGCATCACCATGTAACTGTCCACATCTCCCTCAGCAGGCTTCCATGACACATTCAGAGAGTCTGGAGTGTTATTTGTTACCGTGACAACAGAAACAGCAGCAGGCACTGAAAAACAAAGTTTCAAAAAACATGAACAAAACTTGATTTAGTGCTTTTTTACTCTCTGTAGTGTAAGTTTTTATATTTTTATATACTGTTTAATTTACAGCCTAAATCACAGCCATGATGATAGAGGTGCACATATATTCATGTATTCTCTCCTTTTAATATGTATTCAGTAAACTTTTTAATATTATTTTATCTTTTTGTATTATTAGTATACTGTACATTATTATTTGCTATTGAGTGCTGTAGGGTTGACGTATTTTTGTACTGTAACAGCACAACAAAACATGTTTCCTGATAACACCTAAACTAAACAAATTAATGTTTTTTTATCTTTCTCCAATTTTGCACTATTCTTAAGTTATTAAACATGACTTATCAAATTGTTAGCAACCACCTTTATCAAGAAGCATTAACAATTTTAAAATCCAGTTTAAAAAGATAAACGATAAATACATTGACCTTTTCATACACCTGTGGTGACACATTCAACAATCATCCGCAGTCCTTTTAAGCAGTCCTTAAAAGTATTTTACATTTTCATTTTAAAATGTGTGTACGTTTATAACACTATACTTTTTATTATATTAACTTTTCATCAAATTACAAAAAAATAGTTAACCCTTATGCTAGGGTGTTGCTTAAACGACATCCAGTGGAACTATTTTGTTGTCAGAATCTGTTGGAATATATCATATCATGTGATCTGGACTTGGACTATGTTTCTCATATGCTTTGTGTACAGAAGGTATTTCTTCCATATATCGTCTTTTTAACAAAACAAAGAGCGTGTGTTTAAAAATGTAAAAAGGCCCCTTTAGCACATGCTCTTTAGTAACGTTATTAAGCTTATCAGATTAATGGCCAGCTGACAATACAACAGCTTTATGATATGTGATTGCGGCCCATGTAATGCTTGCAGTTCGCTTTTAAATACAAAACAGTTTGATTTATCACATCTTTAAATAGAACACAATCGACATCATGTCAAGACATTGAAAACCCTTCATGAGTTTCAAATTGCTCATTTGGTTCACGGTCAAAATAACTGAATCAATAAAAAAGCTAAATATCATGGCCAAGTAAACGAGAGATAAGCAGACAATGACCCACACTACACGAATCCCCTAGATGCAATCTCGACCATCCGCTGGTGGATCGGAATAGCTATGATTCCACAATATTATCAGCTCACTGATTTTAATAATTAATAACCAGCTAGTCGCTTACGGGCCTCAGCCTTTAATCACCCATTCGCACCTCCTAGAGGGGAGCATCCATAATCAGTCAACCACATCCTGCTACAATCATCTTCAAAACATTTTGAATGCACACAGACATGATGAATCAGAAAAGGAATCTCAACAATGGTAACAATAATCAAATAAATTGCCAGCCTAGTACACGGCAAATTGGCCAGTATTAAAGGCTGTGCTTTTTGCTGTGTATTTAAACTGCAACTAATTGCATTTTATTAAATTAAAATGAAATAATTAAATGTTAAAGTCTTACTAAAACAAAACTCTTTTAGAGTGCCCTAAACTGCCCCGTATTGTTTGAGCCACTTCACAAGAGTCCATTAAACAGTGAATTGAATTGGATAAAATGCATTTTAACAAACCATGCGTTAAATATAGCCTGCTGCTTTTATATAGCACTTCATGAAATTCTTCAAATCCTATTTGGATTGGAACGAGGTATTGTTGTGCACAGCTCGTGAATTAAATGTCTGGGGAAATAACATTATAACTTGCTGGTAAACTTATAGATAAAATTTATTTTATAAATAAAATTGAGGTAACAATTTGCACTCAATTTGATTGAATAGATTTTATTCTACGTTTGTAAGAAATGAGTACCTAAATAGTACATAATATTAGTTAATGCATTTTCTATTTTTAAGTGTTATGTACATCAGTGTATACGGGTTTGCGAAACATTTCACAACGAAACGTCAAAATAAAGTTGCTAGAACATTTGCCATGAGGAAAGTTGTGCGCTCAGACATCAACATTAATCATACACACCTCAACAATGGTGACAATCATCAAATTAATTGAGGTAAACTGCAAATGCAAGCTGGGAGTCATTAATGAGTTTTATATCATGATGTTACCCAGTATGCAATGCAGCATGAAACTTTCTTTTGTTGATTGTCACCATTGTTGAGATTCTTACACTGATTATTGATGTGTCTGGGCATCTGTATGTTTTGGCGTCTTGAACTTCACATAATTTTTAAATTACGTGGTGGGTCTGA
The DNA here is from genome assembly GCF_015846415.1 of Triplophysa dalaica. NCBI lineage: Eukaryota > Metazoa > Chordata > Actinopteri > Cypriniformes > Nemacheilidae > Triplophysa > Triplophysa dalaica. The sequence continues at coordinate 14,263,532 of NC_079546.1, read as the reverse complement.
TGTTAAAGACTTTAATCAAGCTTAAATTCCACTTAACACAGTCATGCTCACAAATTAAAAATGGTAATAATCTCTTAATACTTTAATTTTGAGCAATTGTGTTTTCAGTGCAACAATCGAATAGTCATGTGAATAAGTCAAGAGTTCTACCACAGTGAACACTGATCACAATAATGATGACGTCAAATGAATCTTGTGTTCATTGTCCAAAATGGGTTTTGTAGATGTTTGTTATGTGGACAATGAAAGTAATCGATGCTATCTCCTGTTTCTGACCATTTGTAAATAAATTCAAGCCTCTCTGAATAAGTTATTTTAGTGTTAAATTATTCAATATCTATCGTTCATAATTTATTTATTTTCACCCATGAACTCTGCAGCTTGATTTCACCAGCGGAGAAACCAAGTCATTCCTTTCAAGTCACAAGTCTGTATAATCAACCCTGTAACAACACAGTATTCATGCAAAGTGTTTCTCCATAGAAACAATAAATTAATTTGAAATCAATGAGACGCAAATGAAAATTTGAACACCAGTGCTATCTTCACACACACACCACCACACACACACACACACACACACACACACCACCACACACACACACACACCACCACACCCTTACAAAGGCTGGAGAATATATTACTTATAATTGGGATCAAAGATCATGATAATTCTTACAATTTTTTATCAGTCTCACTGGGTTGTGAAAAGGTACAGGCAATGGTATCGGCGAGTACCAGAAAAAAATATCGGTACTCGTACAAAAAATGGTTTCGGTTTATCCCTAATATTATATTATATTCAGTCAGTGATAAACAAGACATATCTGCTATATAATATGCATAGATTTTCAATCTTATAAAAATTCATGTGGCCGGTACAATATGTATATTGTATAGTATATATAATATACTATAGAATATAGCAAATCAAATATATAGTATTTATTATATCTTTATATACCTGTGCGACATTCAGCTTCTGCGTATTTGGACATCTGTGTTCCACTAACACTAGTTACCAGTAGCTTGTATAAAGTGCCAGGTCTCTGGAAGGGCAGTACAATCGATGTGGTGTTCGTTAGAACAGAAATGTTGAAGACCGCCTGCTTGTGACAGAAGAGCTGCAGATGGTAGAAATCCAGATCGCCATGTGGTCTCTCCCAGCTGGCCTTCAGCCTGTCTGTATTCCCATTGTTGCAGAGTTTCAAATGATTCACTATCAAAGGCACTGGTAACACAATGTTTGTAAAAAAAGTTGTTGTAAACTTTTTGTTATAACTGTTACAAAAACTGTGTCTTTATGTTAGCTTTCACTCAACTTTTAAATGTGCAGTCTATGTCTGTGAATTGAACGTTTTTACCATAATTCAAGGATACATCCCAGATAGCAAATTTTTGCGGCCCAAATCTGGCCCACACCTTACTCCCCATACTTTACTCATCTGGCCCACATATGGCGTGGAATGATGGCACTTGTGCGGTCCGCTCCTGTTTGCCAGATTTGGGCCACAGCATGCCAAAGCTATGCCACATGTCAAACATCAAAACAAATAAAGCAGAACTGAACCAAATATATACAACAGTTCATTTCAGTTCTGGGCCAGATTTATCCCAAAACCATCACCTTTCTGTGCTCCAGTTTGACAGAATTTGTAATGAGTTTCAATATTATTATAGTGATGATTGAGTTATTAGTGATGAACATCTGCTTTTTAAAAGAAAAAAAATATTTGCCCAGAGGAATACAACAACTACAACCTGAAATACAACCCAGCTAACAAAAGTTTGTTATAAGAACGTTCCTTTTAAAATATTCAAAATGTCAGTTTTTTATGTTTTAAGATCATTTCCAGCTGACAAAAGTCACCATCATGGTGATCAGTGTTTCCTTGAGTTGGGCTCGTGACCCTTGACATCTACTCTTGATCATAGAAGTACTTATAAAGTACATTTGTTAAAGAAATTGAAGTGATGCTCTGAGCAATGGTGTTGGTTGGTGGTCAGTGATATATCTACCATGTTTACATTTGAATAAATTACTGTCCTGCTGATCTTGAAATTACATTAAAACATCTGGGAGAAAGAAAACTTCATGCTGTGATGCATGCTGGGTAACATCATAGCACAAAACTAATTAATAATTCCCAGCATGCATTGCGGTTGATCCGCTTATATAGTTGTTTTTTTCTCACCATTGCTGAGATTCATACATTGATTCTTGATATCTGTGTGATTCTAAAATGTTGTTTGATAAAAATACAGCGGTTTTTCACAAATCTTTCTAGATATCTATAAACAGTCAAATTTACAAATTTAGTCAAGGTTCTTTAGCATAGCACTCAACCTAAATGAGTACTGAATCAAGCTATAACATCACAGAGGTTTCACCTATATCATTCGGTTAGGTTCATATTTGCTCTGCCATGAAAAGTGAACTTTATTAGCACCCAGTTTCAGCAGTTCAAACATACATTTGCTCAGGGGTCAAGAACCCAACCCAAGGAAACACTGATCACCATGATGGTAACATTCTTAAAACGCTTAAAACAACATTTTTTTACGTATTCATGTGAAAAACCTCTAAGGAACGTTCTTATAACAAATTTTTGTTAGCTGGGTTGTATGTCAGGCTGTATATCAGGTTGTAGTTGTTATGTTTCTCTGGGTAAATACTTTTTTTGTAGTTTTTGTTGAACTTTTCTGCAGTGATGCTGTTTGTTAACAGCAGATGTTCATCACTAATAACTCAATCATCACAATAATAATAATGAAACTCAATACAAATTCTGTCAAACTGGAGCACAGAAAGGTGTTGGTTTTGGGATAAATCTGGGCCGGAATTGAAATGAACTGTTGTTTATATTTGGTTCAGTTCTGCTTTATTTGTTTTGATGTTTGACATGTGGCATAGCTTTGGCATGCCTGTGGCCCAAATCTGGCAAACAGGAGCGGACCGCACAAGTGCCATCATTCCACGCCATATGTGGGCCAGATGAGTTAAGTATGGGGAGTAAGGTGTGGGACAGATTTGGGCCGCAAAAATTTGCTATATGGGAAGGAAAAATTGTTTGACAGAACACCAATTTTTTTTACAGTGTACTGTATATTACAATAGTATATAACAGTTTTTGTAGTGTAAAATGAAATATGTTCAATTTTACATATATTCTCACCTGTTCTTCCTTCCAGTGTCACAGAACTGCGAAGATTCTGTCTGGTGGTTGTTACAATGAGGCGGTAAAGTCGTCCAGGTGTGAGAACGTTGAAGGTGCACTCTCTCATGTCACGAGTTAAGGTTCGTGTCTGAGTAACTGTTGAATTGTTGCCTTCGAAAAGCTGTACTATGTAGCCATCCCGTGATGCTGAACCAGAAGCGTGACTCCACAGAGCACTAATGGACGTTTCATCTGAGTGACGAATGTGTAATTGTGACACTGGTGGAAAACCTACGGAAAACATAATTCGTACAATGTTATTCATACATTTTAGTACAATCTGCTTTTACGACAGTGATGTTAGGTTTGGGGGTAAGCTAAGTGAGGAACTTCAGTATCGCGTTTTCAAATTGTACAAATTCATAAAAATTAGCCACCTCATAAAATATGAGAAAAATCAGGTTCTAGAAAGATCAGTTTGGTATAATCTCACTAAAGCACACGTTTATAGTTGACATGCTGGTTTTACCTATTTCCTCTTGGTAATAAACCGTAGAAGCCAGGCCTCCACTCTTCACACTGAGCGCAGCGCTGTATAATCTTCCTGACTGCAGATTTAAACCTGACAACATAATTTTTCTTGCTGTTCCATTTACTGTTTGGTTAGCTAGGATCTCACTTCCATTTGAAAGCACCACACGGATTTGATCCCATTCTCCTGAAGGGGGCGTCCAGGTGATCTTCAGCAGGCCATGCTCAGCCATGTTCTCCATGAAAACATCTGACACCTTCCCTGGAGCTGCAATATTAATTGTGTAAAGTATTTCAAACATACATGACCAAATATGCTAATATTATATATTATCTCACATAAGTGAGTACACGGCTCAATTTTTTCTACAATGTAAAGGAGCGAGTGTACAGCTTGTATAACATTGTAAATTTGCTGGCCCCTCAAAATAACTCAACACACATAGTTTCGTCTAAACCGCTGACAACAAAATGAAAATGTCCAAATTGGGCCCATTTTGCCATTTTCCCTCCCTTGCATCATGTGATGTGTTAGTGTTACAAGGTATTAGGTGTGAATCGGGAGCAGGTGTGTTAAATTTGGTGTTATCGCGCTCAATCTCTCATACTGGTCACTGGAAGTTCAACATGGCAACATGGCGGTTTAACAGGACTGGTTCCAGTCAGAACAGGCCTCGCCATGGTCGACCAAAGAAGTTAAGTGTATGTGCTCAGAGTTACATCCAAAGGTTGTCTTTGGGAAATAGACGTATAAGTGCTGCCAACATTGCTGCAGTGGTTGAAGTGGTGGGGGGGTCAGCCTGTCAGTGCATACCAAACGCTGCACACTGCATGAAATTGGTCTGCATGGGTGTCGTCCCAGGAGGAAGCCTCTTCTAAAGATGATGCACAAGAAAGCCCGCAAACAGTTTGATTAAGACAGGGAGACTAAGAACATGGATTACTGGAACCATGTCCTGTGGTCTGATATGCCCAAAATAATCTTTGGGGCTTGTACACTTCTGTGAGATACTGTAAAATGATGAGTGAATGTTACAAAACCATAACACATAAACTGTTAAAACTGTATAGCAGAGATGGGACCAAGTCATTGTTTTCTAATCACAAGTAAGTCTCAAGTCTTTGCATTCAAGTCTCAACCCACAAAGCAACCAAAGAGCAATTTTTTCTCCCAAATCTGGCCCACACCTTACTCCCCATACGACCTCATCTGGCCCACATACCGCATGGAATGATGGCACTTTGGCGGTCCGCTCCTGTTTGCCAGATTTGGACCACAGGCATGGCAAAGCTATGCCACATGTTAAGATCAAAACAAATAAAGCATAGCTGACCCAAATATAACCAACAGTTCATTGGTGTTGGTTGGTGGAGAGTGAGATAACTACCATGTTTACATTTGAATAAATTGCTGTGCTGCTGATCCTGAAAGAACATTATAAAATCTGGGAGTTTGATTGCAGTTTACAGTCTTCAAAGATTTGTTTTAAAAGAAACAGAATTTAGACACACAGCCATGAAGATTCTGTGTTTGACTCTCAACAATTGTGACAATCAACAAAATAAAATTTCAAGCCGCAATGAATGCTGGGTAACATCAGAGTACAACCCTCATTCATGACTCCCAGCATGCATGCATTGCATTTGATCTTTCTGTCTGATTTAGTTTGATGATAGTCACCATTGTTGAGGATTGTATGATGAGTGTTGATGTGCAAAAAAAATATTACCTTTATGTTTCATCTAACTTCCTGTTTATTTACAAATCACAGTACTCCCTTCAGTCATCAATCTCTTAATATTAATACAACATCCTGTGACAATAATTATAAATGAAACTAATATGCTTTTGCGTTTGACAGTTTTAATACACAAGAGTTCTTTCTCATACACAATTATTATTGATTGTGACTTGAAAACAATGATTTGGTCCCACCTCAGCTGTATTGTATTTGGGATGGGCTGTTTTGGTCACTATTCATATATAATCAGTATTAATGTTCCAACAAGAGGCAACAAATGTCTAAAATTATAATAGGGTTATGTCTTTGTTGAGTAACACTGGTTGATCAAGAAGGCTAAAAGAGCTTGCGTTATTTATTTTTACACCACGCTTTTAAGAGCGACGAGCTTTGTAAGAAATCAGCGTATTTCAGAAAGGCGGGGCAAAGAAGAGATACAAACATCGACGGGGTGTGGAAAATACAGTGTTTTTAACCTTAAATCGTGTATACACATTACATTACATTACATCTAAAACAAACCAAAATATTCGTTTTAGCCGTGTCATATGACCCCTTTAATATTTATGTGTAGAAAGAAGGCTTAGGTTTATGTGTAAAATTGTTTACAAACACATTGTAAAAATGCCAACTCATCTTTAAAAGGATATTTTAGATTATTTTTTGCTTGTACTGACCCCAAAAAGTTTTTTTTGTCAAAAAAATTTTTTTAACTGTCAAATCAAATAGAATGTAAACATCAATTAGATTAACACGGCAAATTTAGTTTTTAATATTTTACCTACATTTTTGGGCATACATTTGCATTTTTTATTCATGTCACAGCTTCATGTCTAATATAAAATCTGGGTCTTGGAGCAAAACCAATTAAAAATACTAAAAGACAAAACTAGTATAAAGTGTAAAATGTAACACTAGTCTCAAGTGTAAAGTAATAAGTCTACCCTTACCCGTTTTTCCTGTGGACCAATTCTGATTAGACAGATGTCCACTCGTTGTGTTGACCAACACCTGGTAGGACTTTCCAGGGCTTAAGCTGTCAAACATGACATTTGTAGTTTCTGAAGACAGTTTTCTCTTAATGGGAGTTGAACCAGGTGAAGTCAGACTGACAATGTAACTGTCCACGTCACCAGAGGCTTTATCCCAGAAAACCTTGAGGCTGTTTTGGCTGCCGTTGTTCTCCACTCTGAGATGAGAAACAGCTGCAGGCACTAAACCGACAGGAGGAGGTCAATCACTTAAATTAGCAATGTTTAAAGTCACCATACTGTATTTACATTCTTCATGTTTTCTTAAACGTTAACGTGCATGAGTATAGGTGTAAAATGTATCTGAATTGTATAGGTAAAACTAACTGGATTGGGTGACTGATGAGAATTGTTTGAATTTTCAATATTATTGACTTTTGTTTGCTGATTTCTGATTGAGGTTGCCAGATTGGGTTATTTTTAGGCTTTATATTTTGTAAGGTAATTTTGGTGAACAAAACCCAAGTGCATGTACTTAATAGGGTCATATGGCGCGAGTACATGTTTTTCTGTCTTAAGTTAGTTATAAGTTGCCCATGCATGTATTACACATGTGAGATTGCAAAAATGTAAGTGTCAGATCAGAAGATGCATTCTATCTAAAAGTGAATGCTCACCCAGACTTGCCTGAAACGCATCATGTAACCACAACACCACAAATCTACACTGAAAAAATTATTCTTGAGGGCTAATAAATATTACCCATGCAAATCAGTCAGATTTTACTTACATATATTAGGTAGCAAAGTAAACTAAACTTACTGAATCTACTTAATAAAATTAAGGCAAGAATTTGCACTCAATAAGATTGAGTAGATTTTATTCTATGTTTTTAAGTAAAGAGTACCTAAATTTATTTTAGATATGAGTCATGACCCACAAAAATATATAAGATAAAGGCTACCTTATATTGCTCAATTTTAATTACCTATAAAATTTGAGTAGTATTAGTTAATATAACCGACAACAATTCGTCTACCAATTATGAATGATAAATGTTGAATGATTAAACTCTAAATATGACTTATTTAGAGAAGCTTGAATTGACCTAAAAATGGTCAGAAACAGGAGATCACATAAATTGCTTTGGTTAACAAAATAACAAACGTCCACTTGTTTTACTGAAAACTTGTTTGCTGTGGCAAATGACAGTCAGTTGAAAGTGCCAATAGAGTAGCCGTTGAGTTGTGAATTTCTGAGCTTGACTGAGTTGAGTCAATTTACAATATGATTAATGTCAATAGCTTTGTTCTTACAAGACCCTTAGTCCTGCCATGTGAATAATAAGAGTTTTGGAAAGTATAGAGCTGAGGATTTACTCAGATGCCCAGATACATGAAGAATCAGTGTATGAAACTCAACATTGGTGACAATCAAGAAAAGAAAGCTTCATGCTGCAATGCATGCTGGGTTAACTATCATACTACAAAACTCATTCAAGACTCCGAGCATGCATTGCAGTTTACCTGAATTAATTTGATGAATGTCACCCTTGTTGAGGTGTGTATGATGACTGTTGATATCTAAGTGTAATCTGTTAGTTTCTAGATGGCAGATATTGTGGTAACTTTGTTTTCATGTTTCATTATAGTCTTCTCAAAGACTCTTTAAATAATACTCAAATACTAAAAAATCCAATAACTTATACTTATATACTTAGCAAGCTTTTTTGATATTAACACAAATGCATGGCGCATGAAAACCATTTTTATAAGTAGTTAATATTAAGCAATATTAGGTAGAATTTATCTAATATATTTTAGTGTGTCATGACTCATATCTGATAAATTGAGGTACTCTTTACTTAAAAACATAGAATAAAATCTACTCAATCTAATTGAGAAAATTAATAGAGGAAGCATCCTGTTTTTATTCGTCCAATCAGTTCACAGCGGTAAACATGAGCCACACCCACTTTCATCTTGGAAATATGTCAGTAATTCTTCATTCTTCATTTGCTAAACAGCATTTTTCTTTTAGCTGCTATGACAAAGTTGTAATAAAACTATTATTCGATTTAACAGTCTGAAAGCGAGTACCTGAATGCATTGCGTTTATCTTAAAGGCGGGGTGTCCGATTTCCAAATTATGCTTGTTTAGACAAAGTTGGGCCGAGTAACATCAGCAGTAAGGTGCACAGTCCAGAGAATGGACATTAGTCGAGCCGATCGCTGACAAAAGCGAATGAAGGGGGTAGGAGTGTGTCTGTTTTTTTGATTAGAACATCAACAACAGTTATGAGAAATCAGACACCGTGCCTTTAAGAGTTTATTTAGTTGTGACCGTAGTTGAGTCAAACTGGTTTATTGTTGACGTTTGCTAATCCACTTGAACAAAATCACTTTAGATAAGTGCCTAAACTCTAAGACGCACAACAAATATCACATGAAATCACTTATGCTTAGCTTTATCCACCTGTTTATGTTTCATTATTTTACGTGAAAACGACAGTTTTTCACAGTTAATTTCACAGGCATTTTTACATTGCATCTGTACTATTGTATTTTTGCCTACTATGGTAGTCAATGGGGGCAAAATTTGTCTGATTATAACCCAGTCAACTCGATGATGTCGCAGTGATCTCAAAGTGATGTATCCCATGAGTTCAAAGAATACTCACGATATTCTGTATCAATACAGATACGATCAATAAGATATTCAGGTCAAAATGTAACCTCACCACAAACTCGCTGTCTGCTCAAACTGTGATCTTACTATTGTGCTGCGAGCGTAGAGGTTTAGATGTGACTGGTTTTTCATTTTAAGTAACCATTATGTTGATCAGCGTTTGCTTTAGTTGAACTCTTGACTCTACAGTGGCTTGTTTTAACTGTGTGTTCACTTTGGTGGAGCACATTTGATATATCAAGTTATACCAAAGGACTCTTTACATTTACATTTACATTTAGACATTGAGCAGACGCTTTTATCCAAAGCGACTTACAAAGAGTTTAGGAGCAATAAGCGATAGTTCATACAGGAGCCATAATACATTAGGTGCCAATACAAAGTTACTGGTTTCAACAAAAGCTAGACCACTACCTGTTGAGAGAAAGGGTTAGTGTATTTTTTTTCTTTTTTTTTTCTCATTTGTTTGTCAAGTATTCACAGAAGAGATGGGTTTTAAGTAGTTTTTTAAATGTTGTGAGAGATATGGTTGAACGGACAGATAGGAAGAATGTTCCACCAGGAAGGAGTTGTGAATGAGAAAGAGAGGGAAAGCGATTTAACTTGCCCTTATGGGAAGGCAATACAAGCCGCCGCTGGTTTTCTGAATGCAGGGATCTTGATGGGGTGTAGGAGTGCAGGAGAGAGTGGAAGTAAGCCGGTGCAGATCCAGTGATAGTACTGTAGGCAAGCATTAGTGACTTGAATCTGATACGGGCTGCAACCGGTAGCAAGTGAAGAGAGATGAAAAGGGGTGTCACGTGAGCCCTTTTGGGCTGTTGGAAGACGAGGCGTGCTGCTGCGTTCTGAACCAGCTGAAGTGGTTTGATAGCCTTTGCAGGAAGACCAGCAAGGAGAGCATTGCAGTAGTCCAACCTTGAGATTACCAGGGCATGGACAAGGAGTTGTGCCGCATGCTCCGTGAGATATGGTCTGATCTTTCTAATGTTGAATAAGGCATATCGGCATGACCGTGTTGTCTTTGCAATGTGATCATTGAAGGACAGCTGTTCATCAAATATGACTCCGGGGTTCCTGGCTGTTTTGGAATGGGTGATTGTGGTATTGCCAAGATGGATGTTGAAATCGTGTTGGACCGTAGGGTGTGCCGAAAACACGAGTAGTTCGGTCTTGGCAGGGTTCAGCTGGAGGTGATGGTCTTTCATCCAAGCTGAGATGTCCTCGAGGCAGGCTGTAATGCTAGCTGCTGCAGTGGTATCGTCTGGGTGAAACGAGATGTAGATCTGGGTGTCGTCGGCATAACAGTGATATGAGAAGCCATGTGCCTGTATGATTGGTCCCAGTGATGTCGTGTAGATGGAAAAAAGCAGCGGTCCAAGCACCGACCCCTGAGGGACCCCAGTGATCATGTGGTGAGCCGTGGACAGCGAGCCCCTCCATGACACCCTGAAGGATCTGTCGGAGAGGTAGGATTTGAACCAGCAGAGGGTAGAGCCTGTGATTCCTAGTGATGACAGGGTTGCTAGAAGTATCTGGTGATTGACAGTGTCAAACGCTGCACATAGGTCTAGCAGAATCAGGACAGAGGATTTAGATTCCGCCTTGGCTAGCCGCAGTGCTTCTGTGACCGATAGCAATGCCGTCTCAGTGGAGTGGTTTGTTTTGAAGCCAGACTGCTTGTCATCCAGTAGTTTATTCTGGAACAGGTAGGAAGACACCTGGTTGAAAGCTGCCCTTTCAAGTGTTTTTGCTATAAATGGGAGGAGAGAGACAGGTCTGTAACTGTCGGGAGTAGAAGGGGCCAATGTTGGTTTCTTCAGTAGGGGCGTGACCTGGGCCTGTTTGAATGTGGATGGAAAAGTGCCGGTGAGCAGGGAGGTGTTGATGATGTGTGTGAGTGCAGGTGTGAGCGAGCTGGATATGTCCTGAAGGAGATCGGAGGGGATAGGGTCAATGGGACAGGTGGTGGGGTGGCTGGAGAGAAGCCTGGTGACTTCAGTGTCCTTAAGTGGGGTGAAAGAGGAGAGTTCGATGGTTGAAGTGTGGGAGTTGTTTCCCAAGGTCTGAGGTACCGAGAATTGTTTGCTGATGGATGATGTTTTGTCAGTGAAAAATACAGCAAAGTCTTCCGCAGTCAATGATGAAGTGGGCGGGGGAGGATTGGGGCAAAGAAGAGAGTTAAATGTCTCGAAAAGCTGTCGAGTGTTAGATGCATTGCTTACCTTGGTGGTATAGAAAGACATTTTTGCTGTGGTAACACTAGCAGAGAAAGAGGAGAGTAGTGACTGGTAGTCCCCTAGGTCAGCAGGGTTCTTGGTCTTGCACCATTTCCTTTCAGCAGCCCTGAGTGTACTACGTTGTTCACGGATGATGTCTTTGATGATAATGTTATAATTGGTAAATGTTGATGAGATTACTCGCAGTTTTGTTTGATGGTATAGTTTGAGGTTGTGCTGGGTGATCAGATATTGAGGTGATCAGATATTTCTCAGATCTTTTAAATTAATTATGTGCACATATTTGCAACAAAATATTTATACATAAATAGATCAAGAATCAGCATATTATACTCAACAATGGTGACAGTCAGCAGAATGAAAACTTCACACTGCAACGCATGCTGGTTAACATCATAGTTCAAAACTCCAGCATGCATTGCAGCATGAAGCTTCTCAGTTTATTCTTACTGTTATTGAGGTTCATACACTATGTCTTGATGTATTTGAGTCTTAATTATATATTGTTAAAATGTTTACATGTGTGATTCATTTAGAAGTCCTTTACAATATACGGTTGTCTCATAACAACTGAATCTCACTTTCTACTATTACACATTCAGCAGCACAACACTGTTCACATCAACATTTACCCATGCCTATACTATCATCAAAGACTCCTTTGGGAATACTCAACATTACAACTGTGCACCATAAAGTAAACACACAGTTACAGCAGCCAGAGGAAGAGAAGTCAAATACTATAGAGTCAATACCTCAACTAAAGCAAACACTCATCAACATAATGGTGACAAACCAGTCACATCTAAACCGCTAAGAACACAGTTTGAGCAGATTCTGTAAACTCATGGTGACATCACTGTGAGATTGCTGTGCCATCATCGTGTTGACTGGGAAGCATTGTTCCAAATATCTTTTGGAACTACAGATTAAAATTTTTAAGTGAAGGATTCTGTTTAACGTTGTTGTGCTGTGCTGTCTTTACTGTGTAGCTGTGGGTCTGTTTGCAACATAAGTATCAATATCTTTATAACACAAATCAATGCCATTTTGTAACCTTACAGTATCTCTGTGTACTAGTTATCTTGTTTGTGTAAGTTAATAAGTCTCCGGAGCTGAAATGTTGTTGTGCATCTGTGCAGTCTATGCAGACAGACTAAAACAGACTGGAGTGGCCGACCAATCAGAGCAAAGCAGGCTTGTGGAAAGGGGAGGGGCTTAGTGAAACTGAGTTTCTCAATACTAAGAACGCAAAAAGAGACAGCCTCTGAAGAACGAACTTGGATGGACTTCAAGCGGGTCCCGTACGTGCCCAAGGCTGCATTTGATGCATCCTTGATATTAAGAACACATCAGAATACTTTCATGCATTCTCTGTTCTTGTGTTCTTGAGTATTAGAACAGTCTTTGATGATTATTTTTGACGTAGACGGAGAACACGAGGACACAAGACCGCTGAAGAACGCATATTGAGAAACAGCTCAAATCTTCGAACTGCTTTGAATGTACCATTGAGAGATCTTTGAAAAATTAGGTGCTATTAAATACTTATTTTAAGAAAATGAAAAAGTTTTTTTTACCTTATATTCAATCCTGTGGTTGGGGACTCCAAAACAATATTAGGACACTTAATAAATACAACATAACTGGCTCTTTAAATCAAACTGATGCATGATCTGAGTTCCCACAGTGGGTTTACAACCTCTGGTTTATGGTAGTACTAACCCTGCAAACAAAAGCAAGTCCAAAAGACGTCTTTTCAATGTCGTTGATGGCGTTGCATGGACGTCCCCTTAGGATTCAGAATGTTAGTTTTTACAACCTTTTTTTTTGACGTAAAAAACGTCTTCTGAACGTGTGCTATTGTTGTCCAGGTGATCTCTAGAATTGTATTGGACTGATATCACTTTTGCACCTGCAATTAATGTTGAAATTGAATCATTCCAGCATTATTGTGATCAGTGTTTGCTTTAGTTGGTCTCTTAATACTTGACCTTTACTCCATGAATTCTCTTTCAGACAATAGAGTTTTAGTAATAACAGTTGTTTGTCAATAAAGAAAGAAATGGTCAAGAGAAGTAAGAGCTGATTTTGTATTATTTACAAAAACATATTAAATTATTGAAGTCTGTTTAGATAAAACTAGATCACATGTGAGTGCTGTTGCAAAAAAAGGCAAAATTGAATTAAAATAATCTACAATGCTTTGACACATTTAGACATAAACACTCATCATACAAACCTCAATAATGGTGAGAATTAACAAAAACTTAAGATAATTACATCAATTGCAATACATGCACAACTATGCAACACACTCATGATTAGAAAGCATATTCTTTTCTAAAAGAAAATTATCACATTGGATTTCATTATAATTTAGTTTTCTTTGGCCATTAAAACAGTGTGTTAAGACACATTTGTAATGGCAAAGTTCATCCAACTTATTTGTAATGAATAAGAGCCAAGAGCACAGCTAAAGCAAACACTGATCACAAAAATGGTGGATTCATTGAATTTCAACATTAATTGCAGGTTCAAAAGTGATGTCAGTCCAATAAAATTTTAGAAATCACCTGGACGACAATAGGGGACATCTATGCAACATCATCAACGGCGTTGAAAATAAGTCTTTTGGACTTGCCTTTGTTTGCAGGGAAGCCTAGATGTTAAAATACTTAACTAAATATTGATTCAACGTTTTGGGCGTTTTTTGTGCATTGCAGCAGGGCAGGATTTGGGCTGGAAACCATCTGCGATATCTGGCAATGCTGAATCTGATCTTAGTTTGTGACTAGTTAGTTGCTTCTATGCGATCATTGAAGGATCCCATGAAACCAATGCAGAAATTGGTAAGATTTCTGGGTTTGCTCCTCAGCAGAAATAACCCAGGTTCAAAAAAAGTGCACTGGGTACCCCTTTATTTAAGTATATTTCCATGATGTGCTTTATTGTCACGCATCAATTTTGTACTGAGAGAGATATTAAAGAGATGTCACTGGTGAATTCTCATTCTTATTGGTTTCCTAGAATTATCCTTGGCCAGTGGTTCTCAAACTGGGGTTTGAGAACTGTCCTACACTGTAAAATATGCGTGTGAAATTAACGGTGAAATTATGTTGTTTTCACACAAAAAACCTGTTATCAGAAAGCATCCGTGAAAAATACAGAAAAACACTGTAAAATTGTCTGTTAAATTAACAGCAAAACTTCTATTGTTTTTACGGAAAAACCCTGTAAAAAAGGCCCGCGAAATTAACAGTGACATTCTGTAGTTTTCACAGAGAAAACTATTGACAAAAAACATCCATAAATATATGGAAAACACCTTCAAATTCTCTGGGAAATAAACTGTGAAATTCCATAGTTTTCACACAGTTTTTTTCAACTGTACAAACACTATTATCACCTTTACTTACATACACCACTGTCACATTGTTTCTGTTGGTTATAATACTGAGAGTCTTTAACAGCATATCAGTCACTTGACACATGTTCTAGCAGACATCAAGAATAAAACAGTTTGTCTCAACAATTGTGGCAAAGAAAAAAAAAAGCATAAAACTCATCCATGACTACTAGCATGCTTGTGGCTGAAAGCTTTCCATTTGTTGGTCACCACTGTTGAGATTCATACACTGATTCTTGATGTCAAAGACCAAGTGAACAGTATTTTCACAGTTCAAAATCTCAATAATTATATTTATTGTTGAAGGAAATGTGAATCTTAAATGTAAGTTCACTCAGACTGTTGCAACATAAACCCTATGAGAAATTAAACAATATCAGAGAAAAGCTTGTGATAGAATCTTATCACATTTATTTTGATGTTAATATCTCCCAAATATGTTTAATATAAAACATTGTCATAGTAGCCCAAAGAAAACTGGCGCTTTACATATGTCGGATGAAAATGTACAACTAAAGTAAACAGTGATCACTATAACGATGACTTTAAACAACAATAAAGCATGAAGTCATGGATGTTATGCTGCGGTCCCTGTGAAGCAGAAGTGGTGATCGTCATCAGTATTCTGACATATTTCCAAGATGAATAGTGGGTGTGGCTCATGTTTTCCACTATGAATTGATTGGATGAATAAAAACACGATGTTATCCGTAATTTAACGGTAGTTTGCTGGCAACTAAATCTGCCGGTATTTTTCAGTAAAAACTACGGAATTTGTATTTTCTCTTTTCTGACATTAAATGTTTTGTGGGTCACCACTATGGTGAAGAGTGGAGTCTGTGTTTAAGTCAAGGTCAGGCAGTGAAATGCTGATGTCATGCTGCATGTTGCTTTGTTTAAAAGTGGCTTTGATGTCTTTAATAATGAATTAGAAATAAATAAATTAAGTGAATGTAATGTTTTCACTTTTATGCATTTAGACCAAGTTTTCACTTTATATAAAGAAATGCTGTTTATATAAAAGACTCAAATGTATTAAGTACATCATACACAGCTTGAAGTTTGTGCCCTGAACTTTTAAACTGCAAAGATGTTTACGTTCTTTTACTGTATTTTTAGAGAATTTTACTGGCAACCACAGCTGCTGGTATTTTTCCGTAAAAATTACGGAGCATTTTTTATAGTGTAGACATTTTTTATATATTTTTCACATCGACACAGGACTAAAGCTGTAATTAAAATCAACCAACATTAACAGCTGTAGGTGTGTTCTTAACCTTTTAAGGATTATTATGCTAACGGCAAAGTTAAAGCGATAAGTCAGTCATAACGAATTGCAGACTAGAGTAAATTAGAAATTAATGAACACAGGTGTTTGTGTAACAGTGAAATGAAGCAAAGTGGCATAACGCAAGGAGAAAATGTGACCTTTCAGTTCTGAAAACAGGAAAGGGTGTAACATGCTTAAAATACTGCAGAGGATGTAATACTGCTAGACCCCCCCCCCCACACGCACCCACACACACACAGTTAGGAGAGGAAACAAAGATGTGTAATGTCCATCGAATATTTAATTTATGTAAATGTAAATACCTGTTTGTGCTTGGCCACACACTGAATTCTGTATCTCCCCAACCTCTGTTACAACACTTACGTTATAGAGCCGTCCAGGAATGAGTTTTTCTACAACATACGAGGTTGCTGTACTAGCAAGCGTTGAATTCCAGGTTAAAAGTGTGGTCCTGGCGTCCATTAGCACAATCCAAATCCGCTCTGTTTTGCCTGGGCCAGGATGCCAGGAAATGTTCAAACAGTTTGAATTAGCTAGGAATTGGAGATTTTCCACTCCTGATGGCCCTATGAAACAAAGAAATGACATCATCAGTCACAGATAATTAAATGGCTGATATCATAAAACAATTTGTGTAAAAAAAATCTGTTTCTTTAGTGCAATGTGAAATCACGTTCCTTTGATGTGAACACTACTTGCATTACACAACCTATGCTATTGTTTTTATATTATGATTTAACTCACAATCATTAAGACCAAGTATATTTCACTATTATTATTAAACATCTTGAATAATCTCTAAACACGGTGTAATGATTAAGAAATTGCCAGGTCTTCTTGAGATTTTACCATGGGTTTCAAAGTAAAATATTGCATTCTAAATGCCCTCTAAAGATAAACGCAATGCATTTTGGGTATCATCAAAGCACAAAACTCATCAATGACTCCCAGCATGCATTGCGGCTGTAAGCGTTTCATTTGTTAGTCACCCCTGTTGAGATTCATACACTGATTCTTGATGTCTGAGTCAAAGACAAAATGCAAGCTTTTTAACGGTTCAAAATCTTTTTAGATTGATTGTTGCATGTAATGGTAAACTGTAATTTAAAAAATATATACTTTTTTAATTAATAAAAATCAAATACTCAACCTAAACCTCATGCCGTTCATCATTAACTAACAACAATTAACTGTAAATTGCTGTACAGTTTAGTATTGCAAATAATTTTACAACAATTAACAGGAATTTTTACAGGACTTTATTGACAACCTTTTTGCCAGCTATTTACTGTAAATTCTTCAGCCATTTTAGGAGAAAAATCATTTTGAATAACTATGGCTGCGTCTAAATACCTTCACTTGCGGTCTTTGCACTTGACCACTTGGCTACTTTCCTGACGTAATTGCTGTTTTTGGCCCTAGTGTTCTAGTGGGCGTGAAGATCCCAAGTGAGCATATAGTATTTCTGACCCAATGAGACACACTTAGCAAGTGCAAACAGGTGATTAATCTGGTGTTTCTTATTATTTGATGAAAAGTAGTTTTTACAAAATACATAACTCTGGAGTCACTTCAGATTTATTTTTATAGCGCTTTATTTGTATTGTATTAAAGCAGCTGTTCCCCAAAAAACTAAAACAATAGAAAAACACATGTTAGCCAAACATAAAATAAATAAAGATCTAACCTTAAAAAAATAGAAGTACAAACATACTTTCTGCTAAATCTCGCGAGACCCGGGACAAAAAAACTTGTGATTCATATCCAGAATATGATGCATGATGGGATACACGTATGCCTAAATACCGCTCGGAAGCGGTATTTGAGAAAGAGTGAGTTTAGTGTGCATTTAGGGAACTGCACTTTGCCGTTTTTAAGACATTGGACAGACTTGGGCTATAACTTCCTGTTGCGTGCACATGCTCTCCAGTGGACAAGGCCCCAAGTGGGGATATTTGGACGCAGCTTAAGAGTACATCAACTATTTAGCCATCCCAGGCAACACGATGATGAAGATGTCACCATGAGTTTACAGTATACTCACGATGAGGTCAAAATGTAGCCTCACAGCAAACACACTGTGTGCTCAAAGAGGTTTAAATGTGACTAACTTGTCATTTAAAGTTACCATTATGTTGATTGAGTGTTTGCTTTGGTTGAGCTATTGACTAAAGAATGTTTGTGTTCTCTTCCTCTGTCTGCTGTAACTGTGTGTTTCATTTATGGTATACAGTTGTTATGTTGAGTAATGCTAATGGAGTCTTTGATCATAGTATAACCATGGGTAAATGCTGAGTTTGCACTCACTAACATATATTTATTTATATATAGGTTTTTTATCACCAATCCCATCTAAAAAATACATGTCCTCTGTTGATTGTTTGTCATTGTTTTAACAGGAAAAATCTGTCATAATTTTCTCAGCCCCTTATAAATGTCTTTGTTCCAATGAACACAGAGAATGATATTTTAAAGAACAAAATAACAAAATTAACAATTTTCAAAAATATGTCGTTTTTTTTGTTCTGTTGAATAAACAATGAGATATTTAGAAGTATTTAGGAAAACAAAGAGTTTTTGAGCACCTTTGACTACCATTTAATTCTTTCTACTATGGAAGTCAATGATTTCCAAGACCTAAAAATTTCTAAAATTCTTCCAAATATCTTTCTCTGTGTTCATTAGAACAAAGTAATTTTTTCATTTTTTTTTCATTTTTTTGAGTGAACTATCCCAGCAAGCAACCATTGAATCAATGTAAAAAATAGTTGATTTGTCAATGGTAATTGCATTGAATCAATATCACTTTCGCACATTAATTAATGTTGAAAATCTTTTGAAATTTCAACATATTATCATTATTGTGATCAGTGTTTGCTTTATTTGGGCTTTCACTCTGGACTTTCTTTAAGGCAACTCCTACCACTTTCACTGATTCACCACAGAGACAATAAAATTTAAGTGAACCATTCTTCTGCTGTTTTTGAAGATTTGATTATGTGTTTTTAGTGTTTAACAATGGATGTTCATGTTTCTAGTTTCAAAATAAGCTTCATATTTAACATATTTCAAGTCTAATGTTCACTGCTGTCCCTCATCTAACTAAACGACTGGAATTCTTCCTCTCTATATAAAGTTATTCCTTCCGAAACGCTCTGATTGGTAAAGCTGACCAGGTCTGTCGTGATTGGTTCCCCACTTAGAGTGTGTGTCTGATGATGTCCCACCCATACCATATCAGCAAGCTTTCGCTTTTCAGGCTATTTTGATTGGTCTGTGCCCCTCTCCGTGCAAGTGTATTCATAAGCTTTGGTTCTTAGCAATTAGCAGTTAAAATGGCGTCAACTTCACTTACGTTAAAAACATGCAAATCAATCGAACTGTAACGGGGTACTGGTGCAAATGTCAATCTTTATTAGAGATCGCAATGTTTTTGTTTTTGTTTTACTATGGCGAGGGAAATGACACCGGACCGACTGGGTCAGACCGGTAATATTAATTAACAAACACTAATAACAGAAGCGGTTGTTTTGAATTTTTATATTGGACCTAAACTGGATAAGAAAACATTCAGATTGACTATTGACTATTTTTTACACTGTAAAAAATGCCTGTGAAATTAACGGTAAAATCCTGTTGTTTTCACACAAAAAAACCTGTTATCAGAAAGTGTCCGTAAAAAATACAGAAAAACACTGTAAAATTGTCTGTAAAATTAACAGCAAAAATTCCATTGTTTTTACGGAAAAACCCTGTAAAAAATGCTGTGAAATTAACAGTGAAATTCTGTAGTTTTCACAGAGAAAACTGTTGTCAAAAAACGTCCACTGTCAAATTCTCTGGGAAATTAACAGTGAAATTCCAAAGTTTTCACAAGGAGTTTTTTTCAACTCCACAAACACTTTTATCACCTTCACTTACAAACACCACTGTCACTATATAGTGTTTTAAAGTTAATTGTTGTCATTTATGATATTGAATGAAATTAATTAATATACTGAATGTCTTTAACAGCACATCTAACACAAGATAAATGTTCTAGCATATATCTAGAATATAACAGTTTGTCTCAACAATGGTGACAACAGAAAAAACCCTCTAAAGATAAACGCAATGCATTCTGGGTATCATCAAAGCACAAAACTCTTCAATGACTCCCAGCATGCATTGAGGCTGTAAGCTTTTCATTTGTTAGTCACCACACTGTTGAGATTCATACACTGATTCTTGATGTCTGAGTCAAAGACAAAATGCAAGCTTTTTAACGGTTTTAACGGTGATTGTTGCATGAAATTTGAATTTTAAAAGTAGATTCATTGAGGCATTTGTAACAAAAAATACAATAAGTAATTAAAAACCGTCCCAGATAAAGAGTAAATACCTAATCACACTTTCATTTGATTTGCTACACAACTATGTCATAGCAGCACAAAGAAAACTGGAAACTTATGTATGACGGCTGAATGAGGCCAACTAAAGCAAACCCTGATCACAAAAACGGTGACTTTGAATACACCAATAAAGCATCAAGTCATTGCTGTTATGCTGCAGTCCCTGTGAACCAGAAGTGATGATCGTCTTCAGTATTCTGACGTATTTACAGATGAATAGTGGGTGTGGCTCATGTTTTCTACTGTGAATTGATTGGATGAATAAAAACAGGATGTTCCCGTAATTTTACGGTAGTTTGCTGGCAACCACAGCTGCCGGTATTTTTCCGTAAAAACTACGGAATTTGTATTTCATCATTTCTTTTCTGATATTAAATGTTTTGTGGGTCATCACTATGCTGAAGAGTGGAGTCTGTGTTTAACTCAAGGTCAGGCAAAGATGTTCTGATGTCATGCTTGCATGTTGCTTTGTTTAAAAGTGACTTTAATAATGAATTACAAAGAAATAAATTAAGTAAATGTTATGTTTTCACTTTTATGCATTTGGACCAAGTTTACATTTTCTATAAAGAAATGTTGTCGATATAAAATACTCAAATGTATTAAGTTCATTCACAGCTTGAAGTTTGTGCCCTGAAGTTTTAAACAGCAAAGCTGTTTGCATTCTTTTCCTGTATTTTTTACGGAATTTTACTGGCAACCACAGCTGCCGGTATTTTTCCGTAAAAATTACCGAACATTTTTTACAGTGTAGGAGACAATTGAAGCCGGACTTCAAAGGACATTTCATAGAAGTGTTTGAGAGGTATTACGCAGGACAGCTTTCACAGCCGATGTTAAAGTCATGGAAGCTGTTATCTGACCGTTGGTTACATTAGAATGTGTGTATCTGAATTCTTATTACCAGGTGTAGGACTGTGATGTAAGTGAAAGGGATTAAGCTCAGTTTAATTATTTTCACTTTCACCATAGTCCACTTCTCTACTGATGGCCTCGCCCCTTTTTTGGTCTATTCCCTTGGGCAGAAGCTTTTCAAAATTTTGAAAAATGTGACATCATTTACCCCAGAAGTAGAGGGCTGTTGTCTGTGAAGAGCTGTCTCTGTTACAGACAATATCTCACTAAACATTGAACTTCATTTTGCAGATATTGTTTATACTCTAACAGCAACATTACAGAGTCAACAGCCCAACTAAATGAAACACTGATAACAATAATTGTGAATTGTTGAAGTAAAAAAAAACCGTCAACTATGGGCGCAAAAGTGATATTGATTCAATGCACTTCACATTGAGAAATCAGCCATTTTTTACATTGATTCAATTGTTGCTTGCTGTCTGAGATCCTTTTAATAGATGTCAAATGTGATTTATAACCATCCAAATATATTTGGGTGCCACTGTACATGTTATATAAGTCTCCCTATAATCAGATTGACCCTCTAATGAGGGTAAGAAGTCTTTGTACATGTTGGAACAAAAGAACAATGAGCAGGAAGGGAGGGGGAGGACTGATCCACAGTCAAGCTTCTGGTTTGGATTCCAGCCCAGACACGTATATATACTTACAGCACATTATCAGCACAGACCAAACTTTCCTCACATTTAATTTAACATTATGACTCTCAGCCATTTGCAATTGCCTAGTCCATACAAGTCTGGTTTTATATAATCTGTTGTTATGCAGTTCTAAGTGTTTTGAATGTTTCTGTGCATTGTGCATAGGGTGTTGTGGGTGCTTACTAGGTCATTGTTATAAAGATCTGAGTGGTTCTGATAGGGAAGTTTAATTCAGTCTTTTATATATATATTACAATTTTTAGACAACAAAAATAACTATACCTTCCTCTTAAGAGTAACAACTTTCCCATAAAAATTCTATAATATTCTCACCCTCATGCCATCCCTGATGTTTTTGCATTTTGTAGTTTTGAATGTTTCTATATAGATGTCATAATATTTAGTAACAAAACATTCTTAATTTCATACCACCATAGGCTATATTCATGGTGAGAACCAGTCAATCCAGTCACCAGTTTGTTCAATACAGAAATTGGGGTGGACAATCAACCTCACCTGAATGTATTTGTGCTGTGAGAGGAAACCCCAGCACCCCGAGTAAACCCAAGCTGACACAGGGAGAACACGAAAACTCTGTTCTCCAAAAAGCAAAATGTTTCCCTTTCCCCTTAAACCAGGAACCGTCTTGCTGTAAGGCAACAGTGCTAAACATGGAGCCACTGTACAGCGAGTTACAAAGAATCAATGAGATTTGTAAAGTTTTCAATGTGTGTTAATGTGTGACCAATGTTTTTGGTCTCTCTTGAATCAGGGTTGTGTTCCTGCACTAAGAAAAATGATTCTTGAGGGTTAGTAAATATTACCCATGCAAATCAGTTAAATTTTACTTACATATACTAGGTAGCAAAGTAAACTACATGCAAACTTCCTGAATCTACTCAATAAAATTGAGGCAAGGATTTCCATTGTGATGTTTTTAAGTAAAGAGTACCTATATTTATCAGCTATTAGTCATAGCACACTATATATACTAAGCATTGTATCTGAGTATGTGCACTCCCTTGGGATTGAGCCCATGACCATGAGTGGAGTCGATTTTATATTTGTTTAATAGCTTTAGTCCTGCCACATAAATTATAAGTGATTTTGAGAAGTTTAAAGCTGCTGAATCATAGAGGTGTGAACCTACACTGGTGTCACGGTTCGGTTCGATTACGATTATCATGTCATCAATTCGATATCACGATGCATTGACGATGCATTGACGTCTCAAATTTCCATTTTACTAGTTCACATGTTTGTCAATAAATACAAGCTGTCAGATATATGAATTGAAACTTACATTTTTCCTGCTCTTCTTCGAGTATCAAACATCAAACAAAACTCAAGTCTGGGCATTAGCATGAGCAGGAGCAACAGGACCAAATACAGAAAATAAATAGTTAAAGTGCACAATGCAAGGAGTGTACTTTAGTACTTACAGTAAATATTGCAATGTACTTCTAACACATTTTAATGTAAACAAATGTATAAACATTAAATTAAATAATACACTAAATTACTCAAAAATTAGTTTGATGATTGTCACCATTGTTGAGGTGTGTATGATTAATGTTGATTACTAAATGTAATCTAAACGCATAATCTCTACATGTTATCTCATTGATGAATGCAATTGGTGTAATCTCCTGTTTCTGACCATTTGTAGGTCAGTTCAAGCTTCTCTGAATAAGTCATATTTATTGTTTAATTATGCAATATTTATCATTCACAAGTAGATGAACTGTTGCTGTTTATATAAACTAATATAACTAAATTTTTATAAGTAATTAATATAAAGAAACATATTTATCTAATTTATTTTAGTGTGTCATGACTCATAGCTGATAAATTTAGGTACTCTTTACTTTTGAGTTGAAATTATTGCCTTGATTTTATTGAGTAGATTCAGGAAGTTTGCATGTAGTTTACTTTTCTACATAGTATATGAAAGTACAATTTAACTGATTTGCATGGGTAATATTTACTAATCCTCAAGAATCATTTTTTTCAGTGCGCTTAATAATAAAAAATATTGTTTATATAAAAATATTAACTATTATATAATGTTTATTTTCATTTCTTTATTTCTTTATTATAAATATTTATCCAAAACACTTTAAATGATTATCATGAGGGTGACTTTCATTTTTAATAAACTTCCTTTAAACAACTGAATGCCATTTTTAAATTTGTCTTAATAATATCCTTTAAATAGAAAGTAAAGTAAAAAATTTTTAAATCGATCATGGATTCCTTACTAGTTGGCAGAGACAGAGTCTGTTGCATTTGTTGCTTTTCATCCATCCTTGATGTGATGTTCAGGTGGTACCAGGTTCCAGGATCCAAATTCTCAATTTTGCATTCAACATGTGAGAGATGTTCCCGGGACGGTTGACATTTGTTTGAGTCTTTGCGTTGTTCCCTGATAAAAACACTGTACTGGCATATACCATCTTTGTTATTTAATGTGATGATTATAGAGTTTCTGGTGGAGACAGTCTTGACAACTTTGATGTTACATTGGTGTGTACATACCACCATGTTACTCTGAGAAAAAAAAGAAAACAATCCTCACTGGCTGGCAAACAGATAAAAGATTTATATCTGGACATAAAAAAGTACAGATGTTGTACAGCAGTTGAGATATGATATGCACCCTGACAAATTAAATTGTTGTTTTAAATAATTTTAATATTTTTTATTTAGTTCAGTTTATATTATTATAGTTGATAATGTGGATAAATAATACAGCAATTTCTCTTCATTAACAACATATTAATTAAATATATTTTTTACAAAAATATAGTTAAAACATTAGAAAACGTTTGACTTTTCAGAAGTAAACTTTTTAAAATGTTTGTTAAAACTTACCAAGATTCCACATGCTACCCACACAGCTACATGCATGGCTTTATTCGTCAGCATGGTTATTTTTGGCTTTTAGGTGGTAATGGTAGGTTCATTGAAATCTTGCTGCAAAAGGTGGATCCTTCTTTGGTGAACAATCCACATCAAGTATGAGAGAACCTCTGTGGGAACTCCTCACTTTCACTCATCAGTTTCAGCAATCAGGAACGTTTGAAGGAAAAACATTCGTGTCTCCAAAGGATATCCTTAATTAAAAGGTCTGCTAAAAAGTTTTCAGTAGCCAGGCGCAGATATGTAGTACAGTCTTTCTAGCATTTGTTGTCATCTATTAAACTCCACATTTTCTCCAATATTTAAAACGTTGAAAAAATATTTCCTGCAACATACTGTACAATATGTCATAAATGCAAGTGAATTGGAACTTTCACTGGGAAAATATATGCCAGTGACTTTGTTCTCCACAAACACTCTGCAGTCCAGCCTCTTTCCTTCCTGTGTGCTCAGTGCTCCCACAGAAGGATGTGTTTAAATATGTTTTGACGAAAAAATAATACTTTATAGTGATGTCTAGGGTGAAGTCTGAACCTTACATTCAAGTTTTGCATTTTTGTATTTTCTGTGTGCACAGCTGAAGGAGCAGATCATCATGTAATTAACAGAAACAGAAGGTTATGCACTTTTTAGACAAAAAATTCTACTTTCCTTATCACCACTTATTACCACCTATTTCTGGTACAATGCTACATTTTGTGAAATACATGGAATCACTTACACGTAAGTCATTCTGACAGCACACATAAAGTCCTGTGTGGCCAATGATGAAGCTGAACGATCCTGTGATCAAACTGAACAGACCAAACAATTAAAATATACATGGTAAGATATAGTCATTTAATATCAATTATACACTTAAGTTTTCTTTTATGTTGTTTTAAGCATGTATAACTGTACTCATTGAAGATATCCCTTGAACCTATCCACAAAACACCTACAAGAAAGAATGAAACATTGTTTCAAGATTTCTCAGGGAGACAATGTTGCTGGTTATTAAGGGGCATGCCCCAAAGCTTCTGTCGGTATTCTTCTTCTTTTTCTTTTGAACCAATGGGTTCGTAGTAACACTCGTAGTGGTGGCCCTCAATAACCATCTGACTAATTATAGTCTCTAGCACTCACTCTATAGCGCCACCAGCAGTTAAAAAAAATCACTTTTCAAATAGCTATAACTTTTGAACCCCTCGATTTACAGAAAACCCACTTTCCACAACGTTCCATGTCTCACATTAAGATAATAGCCATTTTGAAAAATAACGTTTTGAAGTTTAGAACAGCGCGTGCCCAGCAGAGCTGCGTCCAACAGGAGTACCGATAGTTTCTCCAAAGTAAGACATGTTTTAATTTCTCATTTGTCGTTTAATACTTGGAACGAAAATTCAACAGATTTTTTACTTACATTCTGAAAGAATGTTGCCTGACAGCAGTACCAACGCATTTTTGAAGGGCTTTTCGTACTGACAGGAATTAAAGTTCCTCTAACAGGAAATAGAGCACATTTGATATATCAAGTTATACCAAAGGAGTCTTTGATGATAATATAATAAGTTGTAAATGGTGATGAGAAAACTGTCAGTTTCAATGATAGTAGAGAACAAGATTCTGCTATGAGATGACCAGATATTTCAAAGGTCTTTTAAATGTATTAAGCACACATATTTTGCAACAAAAGAATTACAACACAAGAACATCAAGAATCAGCATATTAAACTCAACAATGGTAACCATCAGCAGAATGAAAACTTCACTCTACAATGCATGCTGGGGAACATCATAGTTCAAAACTTATTCATGACTCCCAGCATGCATTGCAGTATGAAGCTTCTCAGTTTATGCGTACCATTGATGAGGTTCATACACAGAGTTTTGATGTATTTGAGTCTTATTTATAAATTGTTGCAATATTTGTGTGTGTTCGTTTAGAAGACCTTTATAATATATGGTTGTCTCAAAACAGCTAAATCTCACTCTCTATTAACACACATTCAGCAGCACAACATTGTTCTCATTGACATTTACCCATGTTTATACAATTATCAAAGACTCCTTTGGCATTATTCAACATAACAAATGTGCACCATAAAGTAAACACACCTCTTGACCTCTAAGATCACAGTTTGAGCACACAGTGAGTTTGCTGTGAGGTTACATTTTGACCCCATTGTGAGCTTTCTGCAAGCTCATGGTGACATCACTGTGAGATTGCTGTGACATTATCGTGTAGACTGGGTTACCTTTAAGGGTGCACGGAAAACTGTATTTTATTGCCACAAGGAAATATCTGGAAAAAACAAATTGAATGTAAAGGACAAAACATCATGACTCAAAACAGTACATGCAATGAAAAAAAAGGATTCTTGAGGGTTAGTAAATATTACCCATGCAAATCAGTTAGATTTTACTCACATATATTAGGTACCAAAGTAAACTATATGCAAAGTTAATGAATCTACTCAATAAAGGGAATTAAGGGAACAATTTGCACTCAATTAGATTGAGTAGATTTTATTCTCTGTTCTTATGTAAAGAGTACCTAAATTTATCAGACATGCAGGGGCGTTGCACCCATGGGTGATGTGAGTGTTTTAACACCCACACTTTTCCCGGTGAGAGGGTTCAACACCTGCACTTTTTCTGCAGTTTTTCCGCAGTTTTGCACAAACGCTTTACAGCAGTCTCTCCTCCGTTTCTCTGAAGGCTCTGTGTCTGCACTCCCTCTCAAACATGACACCGGCTTTGAGTGTGACCGGCTGATGATTGGCTGTTCTGCCTTATGTCCCGCCTCTGTTGGTATGTATCAAATTTATTAGTCAGCTCATGCTGAGGAGGCGGGAGCTTATTGTTATGGTTATTTACATCTCCCTTTCCATGTACTTTGTTTATGCTTTCGAGGTTTTTAAATAAGCTTGATATGTGTTTGGGAAGATGTTCTGTTTATGTTTTGTTGACATGTCGAGTGTTTTCTGTATTATATTTCGTTTTTTAGACTAATGCTAATTGGGATATTGTTCAGCAGCTAATTAAATTCGGTTATGTATGTGGCATGCCATGTATAAAGTAACTGTGATGAAGAAGGCAGGAAATTGACGAGGAGGAGGGACAAATTGTCGTAGTTAAGCAGTGTATTTATGGGTTTATTGCCAGTGCAATTGATTTTTATATTTTGAGCACTGTTTGTTGATTAGGTGAATACTTTTGTGGATACTTACCTGTCATGTTTGTTTGTACTTGTTGGGGAGAAAAAAGTGAGTAATTATGTCATTGTTTGCATACCTGTTGAAGAACTATGAAAGAAAAGTGTGTATTATTCTAATGTTTGAAACAGTAAATTGTTACATTATTTATAGCACCACAGAAAAAGCTTTGTGTGGACTTTTTTTTATATCTCCCATTTTCAAGGCGCAAGTGAGCAAAATTTAGCAGCCTCAGTCACAGTCCTGTCAGACCCATGTCACTATCAGGCTTACTACTGTCTTTTTGTCACGCAGTATCATTAAGATGCAGAAAAGAAAGAGGCAGGAAAAGATTTACAATCTGGACTTTGCTGTTTGTAAGGAGGGCAGAAAGAGCACTTTTGGTTCTTTTAAATGAGAGGTTGTTGGTCATATATTCTTTGGTCAGTTGCTTGTAGTTGTATTTATATATGTATATAGTTACTGTGGGTCAAATAAGTATTTAGTCAATCACCAATTGTGCAAATTCTCCCACTTAAAAAGATGAGAGAGGCCTGTAATTTTCATCATAGATATACCTCAACTATGAGAGACAAAATAAGAAAAACACAGAAAATCACATTGTAGAATTTTTAATCAATCTATTTGCAAATTATGGTGGAAAATAAGTTTTGGTCATTAAATAAAATTTCATCTCAATTCTTTGTAATATACCCTTTGTTGGCAATGGCAGAGGTCAAACGTTTTCTGTAAGACTTCACAAGGTTTTCACACACTGTTGCTGGTATTTTGGCCCATTCCTCCATGTAGATGTCCTCTATAGCAGCGATGTTTTCGGGCTGTCGCTGGGCAACACGGACTTTCAACTCCCTACAAAGGTTTTCTATGGGGTTGAGATCTAGAGACTGGCTAGGCCACTCCAGGACCTTGAAATGCTTCTTACAAATCCACTCCTTCGTTGCCCAGGCGGTATGTTTGGGATCATGCTGAAAGACCCAGCCATGTTCCATCTTCAATGCCCTTGCTGATGGAAGGAGGTTTTCACTCAAAATGTCACAATATATGGCCCCATTCTATCCTTTACACGGATGTTTCCACCCCCATGTTTCACAGTAGGTATGGTGTTCTTTGGATGCAACTCGGCATTCTTACTCCCCCAAACACGACAAGTTGAGTTTTTCCCAAAAAGTTATATTTTTTGTTTCATCTGACCATATGACATTCTCCCAATTCTCTTCTGGATCATCCAAATGCTCTCTAGCAAACTTCAGACGGGCCTGGATATGTACTGGCTGAAGCAGGGGGACACGTCTGGCACTGCAGGATTTGAGTCCCTGGCGGCGCAGTGTGTTACTGATGGTAGCCTTTGTTACTTTGGTCCCAGCTCTCTGCAGGTCATTCACTAGGCCCCCCCATGTGGTTCTGGGATTTTTCCTCACAGTTCTTGTGATCATTTTGACCCCACGGGGTGAGATCTTGCGTGGAGACCTAGATCGAGGGAGATTCCCAGATAGCAAATTTTTGCGGCCCAAATCTGGCCCACACCTTACTCCCCATACTTTACTCATCTGGCCCACATATGGCGTGGAATGATGACACTTGTGCGGTCCGCTCCTGTTTGCCAGATTTGGGCCACAGGCATGCCAAAGCTATGCCACATGTCAAACATCAAAACAAATAAAGCAGAACTGAACCAAATATAAACAACAGTTCATTTCAATTCTGGCCCAGATTTATCCCAAAACCAATACCTTTCTGTGTATTGAGTTTCATTATTATTATTGTGATGATTGAGTTATTAGTGATGAACATCTGCTGTTAACAAACAGCATCACTGCAGAAAAGTTCAACAAAAACTACAAAAAAAGTATTTACCCAGAGAAACATAACAACTACAACCTGATATACAGCCTGAAATACAACCCAGCTAACAAAAATTTGTTATAAGAACGTTCCTTAGAGGTTTTTCACATGTTTAAATACGTAAAAAAATGTTTTAAGCGTTTTAAGAATGTTACCATCATGGTGATCAGTGTTTCCTTGGGTTGGGATCTTGACCCCTGAGCAAAGGTATGTTTGAACTGGTGCTAATAACGTTCACTTGTCATGGCAGAGCAAATATGAACCTAACCGAATGATATAGGTGAAACCTCTGTGATGTTAAAGCTTGATTCAGTACTCATTTAGGGTGAGTGCTATGCTAAAGAACCTTAAAAATACATTGTAAAATCTGTAAATTTGACTGTTTTTAGATATCTAGAAAGATTTGTGACAAACGGATGTATTTTTATCAAACAACATTTTAGAATCAAACAGATATCAAGAATCAATGTATGAATCTCAGCAATGGTGAGAAACAACCAACTAACTTCATAAGCGGATCAACCGCAATGTATGCTGGGAATTATTAATTAGATTTGTGCTATGATGTTACCCAGCATGCATCACAGCATGAAGTTTTCTTTTGTTTATTATCACCATTGTTGAGATTCATACATTGATTCTTGATATCTGTGTGATTCTATAATGTTGTTTGATAAAAATACATCCGTTTTCACCATGATCACCATGATGGTGACTTTTGTCAGCTGGGAATGATCTTAAAACATAAAAAACTGACATTTTGAAAATTTCAAAAGGAACGTTCTTATAACAAACTTTTGTTAGCTGGGTTGTATCTTAGTTGTTGTATTCCTCTGGGCAAATATTTTTTTCTTTTAAAAAGCAGATGTTCATCACTAATAACTCAATCATCACTATAATAATATTGAAACTCATTACAAATTCTGTCAAACTGGAGCACAGAAAGGTGATGGTTTTGGGATAAATCTGGGCCAGAATTGAAATGAACTGTTGTTTATATTTGGTTCAGTTCTGCTTTATTTGTTTTGATGTTTGACATGTGGCATAGCTTTGTTATGCCTGTGGCCCAAATCTGGCAAACAGGAGCGGACCGCACAAGTGCCATCATTCCACGCCATATGTGGGCCAGATGAGTAAAGTATGGGGAGTAAGGTTTCTTTACACAATTTACAATTTCTGCACACCAAGCTGCTTACCTATTACAGATTCAGTCTTCCCAGCCTGGTGCAGTTCTACAATTTTGTTTCTTGTATCCTTTGACAGGTCTTTGGTCTTGGCCATAGTGGAGTTTGCAGTGTGACTGTTTGAGGTTGTGGACAGGTGTCTTTTATACTGATAACGAGTTCAAACAGATGCCATTAATACAGGTAACGAGTGGAGGTCAGAGGAGCCTCTTAAAGTAGAATTTACAGGTCTGTGAGAGCCAGAAATCTGGCTTGTTTGTAGGTGCAGACAAGGGTCATGACACACTAAAAGAAATTAGATAAAGTCTACCTAATATTTCTCAATAATAATTACTTTTAAAAATGGAGTAATATTAGTTAATATAACCGACAACAGTTCATCTGCTTATTATGAAAGATAAATATTGAATAATTAAACACTAAATATGACTTATTCAGAGAAGCTTGAATTGAACTAATAACGGTCAGAAACAACAGATTGCATCAATTGCATTTTTTGAAAAATAATAAACATTTACAAGACCCCTTTTTGACAACGAACACAAGAGTCATTCGATGTCACCATTATTATGAGCAGTGTTCACTTTAGTTGTAGTAAAAATACTTCAGCATTGGGCTTCTGCCCAACAGCATCAGAAACCTGAAGCAAGGACCTAGTGGGAATAATGTCTTGCACACATGCAGTGTTTTTTAAGCTGCTAATTAATAATTATATATGTGGCTAAATATATATGTGGATGATTGTGGAACATATCTAGAACCAGGGGATGTATTTAAAATACAAAATACTTAAAGAGAAAGTAGCATATTTATTTTAAGATCCTACTTTGGTTTATGAATTGTCCAACAACAATTGTATGTACATAGAAGGTGTAAAAACACTATTATGTCGTAATAATAGGTAATTATTCTTACCTTACTTCTTGACCGACTCTCAAATGATTCGTTCCGCGATTCATCCGTCCAATCCCCTCCTATCTGTTTGCCAAGTGTCATGTGATTGGTCAGATGGTGTAGTCTGCTGTGATTGGTCAAACGCGTTTGAAACGAGCAAGTGGGACGAGAGCGAGTGATGATAATGAGTGTCAGCTCATTGACACTCATTGTTGCACGAGTATCGCATCCGGCAATCGACCGTGCGGGAGCTGCCGGGATTTTACTTTCGTTTTGTGGTTAGTTTAGTTTTTTATTAAAAGTTGTTGAACGTTAGAAATAACGTAAGCGTTATATGCATTAGCTAAACACAGACATAAGGTACACAAATTTTTTTTGAAGTTCAGACAAAAATAAATAGTCACACACATTCGGTGGAGCTACCCAGCTAACAATTTTTGGTTCCCAGAACGTTCCCCGAACATTCGTTTTTGGTTAGGGATGAGCTGTCAAGAGACGCTATATCAAATTAGCCACGCCCCGCTTGCAACCCCGGCTATAAATACGGGTGTAAACCACGACCCATTCTCTTTTTTGCCTCCTAGCTATCGAGGTAAGCTGTTCATGGCAAGATTTTCTGCTTGTTCTTCATGGTATTTAACAGTCATGAATATCTTTGATTATAAAGATTTGAACGACCACACCTGCGCTCGTGTTTTGTTTAGTAAACATACATATTGTGAGATTATTGGCGCCTCTTGTATGCTACCGCTAGTCTTTGTGTTAAAGTTTGGTAAATCATAAACTGTCTTTTTCATGGTCACTTGATTATAAATGACAGAGGGATGCCTCTTCTCCCATGAAGGGGAATGCTACCGCTAGTCTTTGTGTGTTGTTACGTTTGGTAAAATATAAGTTGTGTTTTCACAGTCGCTTGTTTAACACTGCCAGAGAAGAGCCTCTTCTCCCGTGAGGGTGAAAGCTACAGAGTTGTGGAGACCTGTTCAGGACTACAGCTATTCAGTCACAGAGGCCTCTTTGTTTCTGGAAACAAAAGCCACCTTGTGGGTTCTCCCCTTCGGTCTTTCATTGGCCCCCGCACCTTCACCAAGTGTATGTCACTCCATTTCGTCGCCAAGGTCTCTGTGCCAATTACATGGACGATTGGATAATCTGTTCCCCTACAGAGGTACAGGCCAGGAGTGACACAAGCATGGCCTTAGTCCACTTGCGGAAATTGGGGCTTACTCTGAGCACCAAGAACAGTTGTCTCACTCCCAGGAGAGTTGTGACATTCCTGGGTTTGAATTCGATGGTGATGAGCATCTCTGAATCTACAGAGACAGAGACAGTCATTTATGAAGGACCGCCTATCCGAGTTCATCAAATCAAGTTATTGTGAAGACTGGTCAGAGACGGCTTGGACTAGCATCCAGTCAGGTGGGTTGTTGGGGTTGCTTCATATGCGGCCATTGCAACATTTTTCTTCGTAAAGTAAGTCCATACAGAATGGATGGCGACTGATTCATAGAGACCAGGATTGTCTTACATAGGTCAAATGATGGCTCTCGACTCAAGCAGGGCCCGTTATATTCAAAGGGAGACCATAATGACAGATGCTTGACAGACAGGCTGGAGAGGCAATGTCAAAGGGGGGTCCCAAGCCAGGAGAATGGCAACTTCACACCACAGTGATAGAGGCCATTTGGCTTCGTTTCGGGAAGGCCAATTTATAGACCTTTTCGCCACACAGGAAAACACCTACTGTCTCCTGTGGTTTTCGATGATGGGCCTCAGAGACCTCCACCGGGGTGGATGCTCTGGCGAATGATTGACCCCAGTGCTCATGTATGCATTTCCTCCTTTCCCACTACTGCCTGCCGTCCTGGCCAAGGTGAGAGCTCTGCAGCCCAGACTCCTCCTGGTGGCACTGGATTGGCCTCAACAGCCATGGATGGCCGATTTGATCACATTGTTGATAGAAACACCTTTGTGTCTCCCAATCACAAACGATATGCTGTCCCAGACCCAGTGTCAGATCTCCCACACGACTCCAGGAAAGTTCAGGTTACATGTCTGACCACTATACAGGAGTCAGCCAGTATTCTAGGAACAGCAGTTTTTTCCACATTGCAGGCAGCCAAAGCCCCATCCACAAGGCGGCTTTTATGCCCCTAGATGGGAGCTGTATTCTAGATGGTGTCATTCAGTGTAGATAGACCCATTGTCATGAGAAGTGGATTCTATCCTGTCATTTCTCCAGTTCGTACTGGAGACTGGATTAACGGAATCAACCTTGAGGGGCTATGTGGTGGCTAAATCTGACCGTCATGAGGGTTATGGAGGTTGCACAGTCTCAACGTCTTTTCAGACAGGGGGCTCGCAGACTGTGCCCATCTCAAACTCGGCTAATTCCCTAATGGATGTTGTCTTAAAAGCTCTGGCAGTACCTCCTTTTGAACCTCTACATGAGCTATGGTTGGAATTTCTGACATTAAGGACGGCATATCTTGTCTATCTCTTTAGTCAAGAGGGTGAGTGAAATTCATGCCTTATCTTTGCATTCTGGATTTTTGAGAATTGGGAGAAGGCTCATCCATGTCACTTCTTCAAAACCCTTCATTTCTGCTGAAAGTTCTGCTGTTCTTTTGTTCCATCCCTTTGGTGCTAGAACCATTCCATCCACCTCCTCACACACAACAGATCAGCTTTTTGTGTGATATGGTTACTTGGTACAAGGGCAGGCAGTGTCCAAGGAGAGGCTGTCGAAATGGATTGTCAGGTTGAGCTCGCCTATCACAGCGCTGGGATGCCTCCCCCTTCAGGGAGTAGTGGCCCACTCTACAAGAGGAGTGGCTGCCTCCTGGGCATTGTTTAGTGG
This sequence comes from Triplophysa dalaica, assembly GCF_015846415.1. Lineage (NCBI taxonomy): Eukaryota > Metazoa > Chordata > Actinopteri > Cypriniformes > Nemacheilidae > Triplophysa > Triplophysa dalaica. Next base: position 14,228,656 of record NC_079546.1, on the reverse strand, counting down.
GGCTCCTATGGAAGATGTGTGCACAGGAGCAGAATGGTCATCCTCGCTGACATTTGCTAGATTTAATTGTCTCGAAGTGGCTACGACGCTCTCATCAATTGTCCTGCAGACGGCAGGACTGCCTGATCGGACTTGTTTAAGTGATGTACAGGTGCAGAACACCCTCTGATTTCACTGTGTACATGTAAATACTATCTGGGTGCTAAACACCCTCTAATTTAACCGTGTACATGTAAATTTTGTCGAGGTGCTGACCGCCCTCTGATTGACTGTGTACATGTAAAAATTGTCGAGGTCCTGACGCCCTCTGCTTACCTGTGTACACAACAAGTTAACTAATAATGTTCTATTCAGCATTAGAATGTTTCCTTGAGTTATAGCCCTGCTTGGGTTTTCTCCCCTCCTGACCTTATCTGGTATACAGTTGACCCAGACTGTGGCATGTTGACTAAAATGAAATAGAATGAGAGGTTACAAGGTAACCTAGTTCTATGAATACTGTCAACACGCCACACAGCGTGGTCACTCGGGGAGTACTCTCGCTACTCAGCAAAAGAGAATGGGTGGTGGTTCACACCCGTATTTATAGCCAGGGTTGCAAGCGGGTATACCATGATATACCATCTTCTGACAGCTCATCCTTCGCTAGGCTGACCCATACTGTGGCGTGTTGACCTTATTCATAGAACTAAGTTACCTTATGTAACCCCTCATTTTTAATACATTCTTTAATGGAAGACAATAGTATTTCTTAAAACAGAATCAGAAGTTATAGAAACGAGGTATATCACATTTATGATATAATATAATGCACTATATTATATAATTTAATTCTAAATAAACAACATAATTTAATCAATACGTGCGAAAATACTGCATGCCAAAAACATTAGTATATTTAACTATAGAGCTATAAATACGATCCTCGGATTAACTTGAACTCTTTGTCGGTGTCAACTCTGGAAATCGAATGTCTGCCACCACCGTTATCTACGGTGGCCGTTAGGTGTCACTGCACTGCAACAGAAGAAAACAGATGCAAACACATGCAAACACAAGCAAATTCAGAAAGCATCTTCATTAGTTTGGCGACACATGCCCTGCACTGCAAATACTCGCAACACAAACCAACACAGAAACAAGCTGCAAATTCTCGCAACACAAACAAACACAGAAACGCGCTGCAAGCTGCACGAACGACAACGAAAGTGTTTCCGGGGGACCCCAAAAACTGATGCACCTGATTGGGATGCGCTTCATTTTGACTGTTCAAATACGTAAGTGGAGTTGTCAGCCACATTGACTATGTCGACTAGAATAAGTTGACAAGTTTTAAATCATTTTTTGATCATCTAATCATCTTTTAAAAAAGTGACATTTGTTTAAGTAAGTCGAGCAGGTACTACGTCTCATAGTTTTTGTTAAACTGTTCAAATCGACAGGCTAATAATATCCTACAGACTTACGTTAAGAAAGTAAAAATAAAGTTATAAAGCAATTACCTTCAATGTGGCTGACAACTCCACTAACGAATTTGAACAGTCAAAATGAAGCGCTTCCCAATCAGGTGCATCAGTTTTTGAGAAACCAAAAACAAAGTCCTTTGCTTCTGTTGGACATGTATCCTTTGAATTAGGAAACATTTAGGAAGGTGCACCACAACAAAAAGTACAAATAGAGGACATTTTTGATGTTTAATTACCATTCCCTGGAGTTCTCGATCACTTAGCCTAATTTGTAGGCCATGTCATTTGTCATTGTCTTCTTACGAGAAAGATATTCTTAAAAAAAAAAGATTAACAGTCGCAAAATGTACACAATTTGGGCTATATAAAAATCCAATAATTTGTAAATACCTCAATTGTGACGGAAATGTCAGACTTTATAATTTCAATATGACGACTATCCGTTAATGAAGTAATTGTAAACAAATTTCAACTGTTTAAAAGCCATATATATTTACAGTTCATTTACTTTACAGTGCATTTGGCAGACTTGTATGCTGTGATAATTAATTTGCACAGTATAACTATTTAAAATACTGAACAGTAGAATTGATTACATTGCTCAGAAATCAATGTATCTTATATTACAATACTGAACATATTTAGAATACTGTACTTATTTAGAAGGCTGTCAAATTGTAAAGTAAATGTATTTAATGCTGTTTTTATTACCATCTTTGTCCTTTGTCACCGTTTTCCAGCATTTTGTCCAACTGTGTGAAATCCTAAAATGTTTTGCAGGGTCCATCAAGGATGTCCTCATCTGCAATGTTACTAGGGCCAGAGCAGCCAATGTTGTGCGTTGCATTGCAAAAATGTCCTGTTGGTTTTCAACCAGCTCCTGTAATTTCTGCAGAACTTTTGTGCGATAGTCTTTGGACAAATTATATTAGAAAATACTGTAGCTTTTAAAGTTGAGGTATTTTGCATCTGAAAATTTAAATTTGATAAGATGACTTTTTCAAATTCTGAAAGTACATGTTTGATTCATTTTAACTATTAAATATACATATTTTCACCAAGGGAGGATATATTTTTTGATTTTGATCTTTTTGAATGTAAAAACCACGTGAACGTCATAACTAGACCACATACAACAGTGTAAAACAATAATCAAGCACAGTTCATGAGATCTTAAGTTATTTATAGAGGATCTAGTAAAATAAAGCAGCTAATTTTGGAGAGTTATCATTCCTATATTAGAATCTACTAAGAGACCTAGCAATCTCCAATAAAAATAAAATGATGATAATGGCATTTGACTTTAAATTCAGAAAATGCTTCAAATGGTGAAAATTTTCTTTAGAAATTAATTGATTATATAGTAAATATTAATCCATGACCTTTAATATTATTTGAATTTCTTTATCATTGATGGTCTTATCTGGACAAAGATAAACCACAAAATAAAACATTTTGAATTAGAAAATTTCCCACTTCATCCCTCACAGTAATATTTGCTGTGACAGTCAAGGGATTGAAAATGTACAGATGAGTATCACAGTATCACACTTCAAATAACCAATAATCAATACACCTTTACCTTTTATTTTTGAACTCCTTCCTTTATTGGCAGTAATGACCATAAATATCACAAGCATTTTTTTCTGTACCTTGTGAACTGGGCAAAGTTTCCCATATTATTATGTTTTATTAAAAACACGCTACTTCACATGACAGGTTTCGATATCAGAAGAAGCAGATTGATGAACTTGCACGGCCAAAAATGTTAACATGATATTGTGGCTTAGGGTAGGTTAACATTTGTTATACATTAGAACAAGTAATGTCATAAGCACTGTCTATTAAATGTAAGTACAAGAATTTACAAAGGATAGCTGAGATTAGGAAAGTTATACCTTTTCTACCTCCCTCTCAATATTATAAACTCTTTATTTCCCCTTCAGAATTCTTATTAGAGGTTATATTTATCAGGTCTTACCATCTTTACATAAAGTGTATTTTTTAAACTGATTTTGGAATCCATCCATCTCTATCTAATATTATATTATTTACGTGGCCATGAGAAACAGTTTATTATTTACAATATTCACATGAAAAATCATTAAGCATAAATACGAAAACAAGTCACTGACTGCCTAACATAAAGCCACATAGTGGAAGATATATAATAGCACAACAGTGCACACTGACAATATCCATAGTTTATAAAAGTATCAAGTAATAAAAATAATCATAAGAATAAATACTATAGAAAAACAAATGTGCTAGAAATATTAACCCTCATACAACAACATAAATAGTTGAAAAATTAGCAGCTAGACCTGTGTGGTCCCAAGTTATACTGTATGAAACATTTCACTACAACCGTATTGGGGAACATATTATTATTTTCATATTTCTGAGTTACTAAAATGATATTAGCTCACTGCAGTATTCCAGAAAGTAAAAAATATATTTATATTTTTTTATGGGTTTATGAATACTTACTTTCTTAGCGTGGGCTGTAGATTCAGTACACATGTTCAAAAACTAAAAAGTATAAAAAATCATTCTGCTATAGTAAGAACTAGTATAATGTCTGTTGTCTGGCCAATTAACTATTATAATTTCTTTATACCTGATTTTGTATTTGAAATGCCCAGTTGATGCTATGAATGTTTAAATGAATTAAAGCTCATTTATACACAATTGGTCCCTATGCTGTATATGCTGCATTAAAAACCTATACTTAGTGAAGCTGAAACCCATTTGAGGACAAGAAAAAGTATGACTCACAAAGAATGGTAATGAAAGGTAATGGTAAGAATTACATGTGATAACAGTTCCATTTGCTGACAACACCGGACTTCAGACAACAGCATTAGAGGCGAGATTTTCACAACTTTTATATTCGTATGCCAAATTGCCATTGCCCAAATCCATAAAGATTGAAATCAGAAAAAATATTTTGCTCTCTTCTCTCATGCCAACAACAGAAACCTTGAGAAATACTATTTCAAGGTAAACCTGGTGAGAAATGTGAAATCCCTCTGGCTTGAAAGCTCATTGTACAGGGTCTTCGGCAAGGCGGTTCTCATAGAGACTCAAGGCATGATGCACAAATTCATATTGTTCTTCAGTCTGGATCATACCACCCCTGTGAGAAACACCACATCAGAGGCAAGTTTGCAATACGTTTATTTGACTGATATAAAATGTTATTTCTAAATAAAAGTAAGAACAATCAATCAGTGATCAATCGCACACACCTGTAGCAAATAGGTCCGTCGGAAAAAAGACCAAAAAATTTCGGTAATCAGGATAAACAGAACAAACCCGCACATTATCAATCTTGCAAACGCATCAACATTTATTAAAGGTACCTAATGAAGGTCATGGACAGAAATGTTGTATGTAATCAATTTGATTTGAATAATATTAAATATTATACTTTTGCAAGATTGATAGTGTGCAGGTTTGTTCAGATGTTCCTAAATAAAAAGTAAGAAAAAAGTGATCTGAAACCCTCTGTCACTCATACTTTCAACCACCAGAGGTTGCAAATGAATAATGATTTGCTCCAGTTTCTCTGTCAATTTCCTGTTTGCTATGTTTTTAAAGCATTTTAATAATTTGGTTGAATGTTAGTTTCTATTTCTCTTGACTATATAGAAAGGTTCATTATAATCCTTTATCATGTGCTTAAATGGTGAAAAGCAGATTATGAGTAACTCATATAGTATACTTGTTTTAAACGTTATGTTTTTCTTAATTGCTCAGAGAAAGCTCATTTTACATTGTTTTGTGTTTAATTTAAATTAGAACAACTTGATGAGTAATGTTGAAAGTTATTGAGTAACTTATTGAAAACTTTTTTTGCAACATGTAGACATTTAAGTGGAGATATATGGGAGATATCTGCTTTTTCAACCATAAGAAAAATATTCTAATTTCTGGGACAGATGAGAGTCATGCAAACATTTATCCAAGCTAACAATTTTTTGTTTCCAGTTTTTGGTTCACGGAACATTCTTTTTTTAAGGTTTGTTTTTCCAAAAAAGTTTTCCTTACAGAACATTCCCCAAACGTTATAGAAACAAATATGTTTTATTTCAGTGAAAACAAACCATAAAAATCCTTCTGGGAACTGAACGTTCTGGAAACGAAGTGTTTTGTTATTTTTCTTGGATCCTTTCGGCCTAATATTGTCAGTATTTGACCCATTTAATCTAATTTATTTCTATGAGAAACAATGGATGGATTATACAAATCTCATCTGTAAAAGTATTTTGTGATTCCAAAAAATTCAAAGCACTTTCATTATACCTGTCCATTCTGAGTTGGCACACGATACCCAGCACATCCACGGTTCCCTCCAGCTGCAACTGACGGCAGCCGATTGTTGTGGCAATGAAACACCCTGTTCGACCGATTCCAGCACTTAAAATAAAGACAATTTCAAGGTAAGTTTAACGGTAGAGTACTATTTTTTGATAAAACATTATTTTGCACTACAGTATTATTCTCTGAAAGTCTACAATTATAATTGTAACTTTCTAACCAACTGTTAGCAAGGGATATCTAAAGGAGAAATACAGCACATAATATACATAGATACCACATTAATTTACATAAGTGGGCTCAAATAGCTATTATTATTTACAATAGTAATATAAATGTAACTCGAGGAAATATCAGTATTCTCAATGCTTTATGTATTGCCTCAGTTTTTGAAATATTACAGCATTTAATGTTACACCTTTTCAATAAAAACATATTTCTGTGATCTTATACCTGCAGTGTACAATAACTGGTCCAGACGATGAGGAACCTCTTCTGTCTTCCTCCACATCATTCACTAACTGCAGCAAGGTTCCGGCGCTCTCTGGGGTCTTATGGTCCGGCCATGAGGTAAACCAGTAGTGCTGCACCTTGCGGGTCTGACCCCCATTCTGAGGTGATAGAAGCATTAGATCAGATACATTCAAGATCAAGAGCCTAAAGTTAGCTCTTTCATGTTTTCATCTGCACATTATTCCAAACCGTTTGTACTTTTACCGTGGAGCACAAAAGGTGATGTTTATCAAAATGTGATTGAATACTAGCCCCAGTCACCATTTACCTGCATTGAATGGAAAAGGATGCAATGAAAGTAAATGATGATTTGTGACTAAGACTATCGAAATGAAAATCATATCAGTTAGCGTTCCTATAGCCATATATCCTTACTGTTAAAAAGATCATTCACAAAAATGTATAATATGTATTCCATTAGAATACAGAATGCATTGCACATACCTTCAGTATAAGGGTACGAATTATATATTGCTCACACTCCTTCACGTTGTTTATAAAAACCTCCACCTTCCCATAGATTCCTCGCTTCTCGGGCCAGTACAGCACACATTTCTGAAACCACACAACACTGTCACTGGTTCTCACATTCACAGCAAAATCATTTTATATTTGGTGAATTATAAATATGACAAATATACTTCATTTTTCTCTTTTAGTTTAGTGATCATGATAATGACGGGACAGTCCTCCTGCCAAGCCATCTGCCAGAAGTCGTTCACCGTGTTGATCATTGGGCCCTGAGTGGCAATGAAAGACCTCTCAACTCCAAGGTAGCCCTTGAACAAAAATCACCACCAGGATTTACAATCACGCTAATGATACAAGGTTAGAGTAAATAACCTCAAAAGTAGAAATTCAATGAGTTGGAATTATTAAAGGTCAGTATTCACTCACCCGTATGTAGTTGGCATTGATGTAACTGCTGAGCGGGTCGTTCCTGTTCTTGGCCTTTAAAAGAACTCTGGAATGTGGATCTGAAACAGAATTTATTCTTATTTATCACTAATGCACTCATGGGTGGGTAAAATGTGGTAAAAGAAAGCAAGATTTTTTATCTGTACCTTCAATTCATGTGCAAGCAGGGCTATATAATCTTTAATCTTTTATTGTGACAGCTTGAAGCACTCAGCCTGAGCAAAACTGAGGTGCTTTAGGCAAATTCTTAAAGATACTCTGGGTTAGAGCTCACTGTAAAGAATGTTCCGTGATTTTTACCAAAAAATACCGGCAGCTGTGGTCAGGGTTTGCTTTAGTTGGGCTCTTTCATGTAAAATTCAAGTTTTCTTAGGTCTGCTATGACAGTGTTTTATATATAAAACATAGTTTTGTAGCAAATAACATCAAATGACAATTTGATAAGATTGTTTCACAAGCCTTTCTTTGATGTTGTTTAATTTCTCATTGGGTTTTTGTTTCAACAGTCTGAGTGAATTTACATTTAAGATTTGTAATTCCTGATACTATCAATATAAATAGATTTTTATACATTAAATGGTCTGCATTGGTATAGACTCAGACATCAAGAATCAGTGTATGAATCTCAACAGTGGTGACCAACAAATGAAAAGCTTACAGTCGCAATGCATGCTGGGAGTCATTGATGAGTTTTGTGCTTTGATGATACCCAGAATGCATTGCGTTTATCTTAAGAGGATTTTTGGTTGTCACCATTGTTGAGACAAACTGTTTTATTCTTGATGTCTGCTAGAAAACTTTTATGTGACAAACGTGCTTTTAAAGTTCTCCAATATATTATTTAATTCTTACAATATAATAAATGAGGATAACAATTAAGTTGAAATCACTACCTAAACTCTAAAACATGTTTTAACACTACCAACGAAAAAAGATACTGGAGCAATTTAACTGAGCTATTTTCCCACCTGTTTTAGTGTTTGTTTCAACATATAGATATTTAAACCAGGGAAAGATTTAACATAAGTAGCAAAGGGTCAGGATCCCAACTAATGTAAATACTCATCACCATAATGGTGACTAAACAAAACCATCAACATGTAAACTTGCGTTAATTCTCAATTAGAACTTTTGTATACGTGCAACAGAAATAATGTGACAGTGGTGTCTGTAAGTGAAGGTGATAATAGTGTTTGTGGAGTGGAAAAAAGAACTCCTTGTGAAAACTATGGAATTTAACTGTTAATTTACAGGGTTTTTCTGTAAAAACGATGGAATTTTTGCTGTTACTTGAACAGACAATTTAATAGTGTTTTTCCGTATTTTTTATGGACGCTTTCTGATTAAAGGTTTTTGGAGTGAAAACAACAGAATTTCACTGTTAATTTCACAGGCTTTTTGTGTTGTCCCTCTGTGTCACTGCACTGTAAAAAATGCCTGTGAAATTAACGGTAAAATCCTGTTTTTTTCACACAAAAAAACTGTTATCAGAAAGTGTCCGTAAAAAATACAGAAAAACACTTTAAAATTGTCTGTAAAATTAACAGCAAAAAATCCATAGTTTTTACGGAAAAACCCTGTAGAAAATTCTGTGAAATTAACAGTGAAATTCTGTAGTTTTCACAGAGAAAACTGTTGTCAAAAAACGTCCATAAAATACGGATAACATTGTCAAATTCTCTTGGAAATTAACAGTGAAATTCCAAAGTTTTTACAAGGAGTTTTTTTCAACTCCACAAACACTTTTATAACCTTCACTTACAGACACCACTGTCACTTTATTTCTCTTGCACGTCTACAAAAGTTCTAATTGAAAATGAACACAAGATTACAATGTGATGGTTTTGTTGAGTCACCATTATGGTGAAGAGTGTTTGCTTTAGTTGTGGTCTTGACCAATTGCTTTCCATGTACAGAAGTCTTTCCCCAGTATTGACATCTATGAGTTGAAACACACTGACTCAGGTGGGTGGAAAGCTCAGATAAAGCTAATGCATTAAATTATTTGTGTTGGTGAGTAAGTACATGTTGGATAGTTTAGGTAGTGCTTTAAAGTTACTTGTTGTCCTCATTTATGATGTTGAATGAAATTAAATAATATACTGAATGTCTTTAACAGCACATTTAACACATGATAAATGTTCTAGCAGATATCTAGAATATAACAGTTTGTCTCAACAATGGTGACAACAGAAAAAAACCTCTAAAGATAAACGCAATGCATTCTGGGTATCATCAAAGCACAAAACTCATCAATGACTCCCAGCATGCATTGCGGCTGTAAGCTTTTCATTTGTTAGTCACCACTGTTGAGATTCATACACTGATTCTTGATGTCTGAGTCAAAGACAAAACGCAAACTTTTTAACTGTTCAAAAACTTTTTATATTGATTGTTGCATGAAAAGTGAATTCATTCAAAAGTGAATTCAAAAGTAGATTCATTGAGGTGTTTGTGACAAAAAATACAATAAGTAATTAAACAACATCCCAGATAAAGAGTAAATACCTAATCACTCTTTCAATTGATGTGATTTGCTACAAAACTATGTTTTATATAAAACAATGTCATAACAGCACAAAGAAAACTGTAAACTTATTTATGACGGCTGAAAGAGGCCAACTAAAGCAAACACTGATCACAAAAACGGTGACTTTAAATAAACCAATAAAGCATCAAGTCATGGCTGTTTTGCTGCAGTCCCTGTGAAGCAGAAGTGATGATCGTCTTCAGTATTCTGACGTATTTACAAGATGAATAGTGGGTGTGGCTCATGTTTTCTACTGTGAATTGATTGGATGAATAAAAACAGGATGTTCCCGTAATTTTACGGTAGTTTGCTGGCAACCACAGCTGCCGGTATTTTTCAGTAAAAACTACGGAATTTGTATTTTCTCTTTTCTTTTCTGATATTAAATGTTTTGTGGGTCACCACTAAGCTGAAGAGTTGAGTCTGTGTTTAACTCACGGTCAGGCAAAGATATTCTGATGTCATGCTTGCATGTTGCTTTGTTTAAAAGTGACTTTAATAATGAATTACAAAGAAATAAATTAAGTAAATGTAATGTTATCACTTTTATGCATTTGGACCAAGTTTTCATTTTATATAAAGAAATGTTGTTAATATAAAAGACTCAAATGTATTAAGTTCATTCACTGTTTGAAGTTTGTGCCCTGAAGTTTTAAACTGCAAAGCTGTTTACGTTCTTTTCCTGTATTTTTTACGGAATTTTACTGGCAACCACAGCTGCCGGTATTTTTCCGTAAAAATTACGGAACATTTTTTACAGTGTGGTGTAGTTGAAAAATGCAGTGACATTGTAGCCAGGAACTGTACTAACTTGGCAAAATGGTCTTGTATCTGTTTTTTGAGCCATGATTTGGGATATCCAGTTCCTTTTGATCCACAAAATTCATGGGAATTTCCTGTAGGGAGAAAGTCAGTTTCAATTAACGCAATGCAAATATTGTAAAACATATATGGTATATTATTTACTAAATAGTTTATCTTCATAGCTGATCCAACCTTAAATCTATTCTTTAAACACTGACAGTAAATCATGGCTCCTACAAAAGTCACTTACAGCAAACTCGGCATGCAACATCTGGATGTTCTGTGTGACTTCAAGAAGCTGTTGCCGTGAGAGGGCACGACTCGCAGACTGCAGGTATTCCTGAGAAACACGCTCGCGCGGGGTCACGACACCACAATTTAAAGGCTCCACCGAACCAAAGGAGCTCATGTCAAGCACCAGCGAGACATTAGAACCCCGTCTGCATTAAACACAGAGAGAAACACAGAAGAAGCTCAAAAAATTTGACCTTTACCATATCAACATTTTTGAAGTGAAATTGTCACTACTCTTGTTTGTTAAGATCTTAAACCACCACAATTTTACTGTGTAATTGCATAAATATTCATAATCCGAAAATCGAAATCCAATTTAATCCCCTTCTCTACCATCCATTATATCTTAAAAATAACAACATGAACGTTTTGAATGAAATTGAGTATTGAAATGATCTTTTTCATTCACAATTGATTAATTTATTTATATACTTAAGACTCAATTTAGCAGCTTATTCAACAAACGCTCCTTTCTCACACAGAACAACCTGCCGGACAACATCGTCTTGCTTCAAAAGCGGCCACTCAACTGAGCGTGCCCTACTCTCAGTCTTTGAGGATCTGATCCTGCTGGATTTGTCTGCTGCGTCTGACACTGTTAACCACCGCAAACTCCAGTCAACTCTCAGGTCATTGGGTGTCTCTGGAACTGGTCTGCGCTTGACTATTTTTTTAGTCCCGCTCCAGTTATGTTATATACTGCACCCGCTATGTATCCACTATTTGTTTACATGCTGTCCGCTTAGAATAATAAAAATATATCTTTTTGGACAGGATGTTAAGTGGGAGAGAGAACAGAGTGGGTTCGGGAAAGGACCACGAGATGGGAATCGAACTCCGGTCGCCCGATGCGCAACCACGCCACATGTCTGCCCAGATAGCAAATTTTTGCGGCCCAAATCTGGCCCACACCTTACTCCCCATACTTTACTCATCTGGCCCACATATGCCGTGGAATGATGGCACTTGTGCGGTCCGCTCCTGTTTGCCAGATTTGGGCCACAGGCATGCCAAAGCTATGCCACATGTCAAACATCAAAACAAATAAAGCAGAACTGAACCAAATATAAACAACAGTTCATTTCAATTCTGGCCCAGATTTATCCCAAAACCAACACCTTTCTGTGCTCCAGTTTGACAGAATTTGTATTGAGTTTCATTATTATTATTGTGATGATTGAGTTATTAGTGATGAACATCTGCTGTTAACAAACAGCATCACTGCAGAAAAGTTCAACAAAAACTACAAAAAAAGTATTTACCCAGAGAAACATAACAACTACAACCTGATATACAGCCTGAAATACAACCCAGCTAACAAAAATTTGTTATAAGAACGTTCCTTAGAGGTTTTTCACATGTTTGAATACGTAAAAAAATGTTTTAAGCGTTTTAAGAATGTTACCATCATGGTGATCAGTGATTCCTTGGGTTGGGTTCTTGACCCCTGAGCAAAGGTAAGTTTGAACTGCTTAAACTGGGTGCTAATAAATAAATTCACTTGTCATGGCAGAGCAAATATGAACCTAATCGAATGATATAGGTGAAACCTCTGTGATGTTATAGCTTGATTCAGTACTCATTTAGGTTGAGTGCTATGCTAAAGAACCTTAAAAATACATTGTAAAATCAGTAAATTTGACTGTTTTCAGATATCTAGAAAGATTTATGAAAAACGGATGTATTTTTATCAAACAACATTTTAGAATCACACAGATATCAAGAATCAATGTATGAATCTCAGCAATGGTGAGAAACAACCAACTAACTTCATAAGCGGATCAAACGCAATGCATGCTGGGAATTATTAATTAGTTTTGTGCTATGATGTTACCCAGCATGCATCACAGCATGAAGTTTTCTTTTGTTTATTCTCACCATTGTTGAGATTCATAAACTGATTCTTCATGTCTGTGTGTCTAAATTCAGAATTATTTTTTTTCTCAAGAAAGCTTTGGAGTCTAAAAAATGTAATCAAACTCCCAGATGTTTTAATGTAGCTGCAAGATCAGCAGGACAGTAATTTATTCAAATGTAAACATGGTAGATATATCACTGACCACCAACCAATACCATTGCTCAGAGCATCATTTCAATTTCTTTGACAAATGTACTTTATAAGTACTTCTATGATCAAGAGTAGATGTCAAGGGTCATGAGGCCAACTCAAGGAAACACTGATCAACATGATGGTGACTTTTGTCAGCTGGAAATGATCTTAAAACATAAGAAACTGACATTTTGAATATTTTAAAAGGAACGTTCTTATAACAAACTTTTGTTAGCTGGGTTGTATTTCAGGTTGTAGTTGTTGTATTCCTATGGGCAAATATTTTTTTCTTTTAAATAGCAGATGTTCATCACTAATAACTCAATCATCACAATAATAATAATGAAACTCAATACAAATTCTGTCAAACTGGAGCAGAGAAAGGTGTTGGTTTTGGGATAAATCTGGGACAGAATTGAAATGAACTGTTGTTTATATTTGGTTCAGTTCTGCTTTATTTGTTTTGATGTTTGACATGTGGCATAGCTTTGGCATGCCTGTGGCCCAAATCTGGCAAACAGGAGCGGACCGCACAAGTGCCATCATTCCACGCCATATGTGGGGCAGATGAGTAAAGTATGGGGAGTAAGGTGTGGGCCAGATTTGGGCCGCAAAAATTTGCTATCTGGGATGAGCACTGCCCGCTAGGCTTTCGGTTCCCACTATTCCCGCTAAATTTAAATATCTTTTCCAGAATCTCACATTTCAATTTCCATTACTGAAAGACAAACAAACTGTAGGTTGTACAATTTTTTTTATTTATATTCGTCTTGTCAAGATGCTTTTAACATTTACCTGTCAACCCTATAGGAAATTAAAATCACCTTTTAACCTAACAATTTAACAAAATAATGTCCCGTTGTCGACTTCGACGTCTCTCCTATAAAAGTATGCCTATATAAATACAGCAATAATAACTTATAATAAATTAAATGACATCCCAAATTAAGCCATTAAGAAATGAACCAAAACCGTTTACTTGCAAAATCACCATTTTCCAAATGATTTAAAATATCCATGCAAGAAAAGAATGTTTACGGTTTCAATTCGGCCACAAAGACAGAGTGCCCTCTCAGAAGGTGCACTCTTGGCCGGGATGCAGAGGACATATCTTGCAAGGTTGCTCAGGTCAGGGAACTGGGAACGATGTGCATCCCACCCATTGCTAAACTTATTGTTGACTTGATAGTTCAAGTTTCATGGTCCTGTACTCCTGAAACTGCACACCAAGGGATTTTGATCCACATAATTCTTTATCATCCACCCAATGAAAATGTACGGAGAACAGTAGGCCTTTTGGCAGGTGTTGGCTCAACATCCTCATCCATCCATCCATCCATTTTCTACCGCTTATCCGGGGCCGGGTCGCGGGGGCAACAGTCTAAGCAGGGATGCCCAGACTTCCCTCTCCCTAGCCACTTCCTCCAGCTCTTCCGGGGGGACACCGAGGCGTTCCCAGGCCAGCTGGGAGACATAGTCCCTCCAGCGTGTCCTAGGTCTTCCCCGGGGTCTTCTCCCGGTGGGACATGCCCGGAACACCTCACCGGGAAGGCGTCCAGGGGGCATCCGGAAAAGATGCCCGAGCCACCTCACTGGCCCCTCTCGATGTGGAGGAGCAGCGGATCTACTCTGAGCTCCTCCCGAGTGACTGAGCTTCTCATTCTATCTCTAACATCCTCATCATGCGTATCAAACTTTAAATCTTTGATCATCTCCTTGACTCCCTGTATCACCTCCTGTCGCCCTCTTTAATCAAACATTTTCAAACTTTGCAGATTTGGTCAGAAAGGTTAATGTTTTATAAAGAATGTGAACCAAAGGTGGTGAAGTGCTGTCTGTTGACTGTAATTCTTTCAGCTGTGTCACAAATTTCAATGGTTCTTTTGTGGCTGATGTACAGTGGTTAAAGGTGCAGTTTGTAACAATTTTGCAGTAAAATATCCAAAAGCCACTAGGCTAGTGTTATATATTTTGTTCAGCTTAGTACTTACAATATCTCAAATGTTTCCAACTTGTAAATCGTGAGAAAATCGCCATTCTAAACAGTGACACGTGCCTGTGCAATTGCCTGTCAATGGCTTCATATCCGCCTTGTTACAGCCTTTACTGATGTAGAAACCGCATGACAACAGTGTAATGGACAAATGCGGAAGTAGTGTCTAGCGTCTAGCAAGCCACTAACTTGTTACGAGTGGTCACTTATTTAAGGACCACAATTATTCGCAACAATTATAAAACTTGACCTCATCTGCTAACATGATTTCTCATTCCCGTCTGATTGATGGCCATCAGCGGGGGAGTTGAAGACAACAGATCCCATCATTCCACGCTCCTTCACAGCGTCATCAAGCTACGGCATTTTTGTTGTATGGCAAATTCCACGGAAGAACCAGTGAGGCACTTTGAGCAGTGTTGTCGGTTTCCAAGTTCTCAGTTTCCTCTATGAAGGGTTTAAGAATGATACTAGTAACTTAAGCGTGCTCACGCAAATGCGTCTGATCTAATTATTATTCTAAGTCAGCACAGATGCAATGTCTTCGTTTTATTCCAAAACAGAATTTAGCATGAATTTAGCAATTAGAGTCCCACCGTGTCTCTCTTATAAATATGCTTTAGAAACAAACTATTTCAGCTAGCAAAAAATGTAACATAATAAATCAAGGGTAAGAGCCATACTAAAGGAAGGACTCAACACTATTATGGTTTTTATTCTTATCGTTGATGTTTTCTTTAGTGATTGTGTTTGTAAACATCAGGTGTTCATCATCAATGACTCAATCATCACGTCATTTTCTCATTAACTTGTTCATGTGTTCAATAGGGAGACATCTAAAGTATTCTGTCAGGGGGCCCTGAGGACTGGAGTTGAGAACAATTGTTGTATAGGACTCCGTCTCGACTGTAACCTTTGTTCCCTGATGGAGGGAATGAGAGGTTGTGTTTTCCGGCCACAACGCTTTGCCGGCCCGCTGCAGTGACCGTGAGATCTCTCTTAGGTTCCCCAGCAAAACCAGATGATTGGGCGCCGCCATCCCATTTATACCCGTATGCACGGGGCAGAGACTGGAGTGATGAATTAAAATCACAATTTTAACCCGAGCTTTTGTTATATAAGAAGGAATCGTAAATACGCGAACATCATGTAAGTGTTAGAACTGAAAACGCCCTTGTTACTGAGATTACATCTGTTATTGACACCAGGCCCAGCGAACGCCAGGTTCTTGAATGCACCTATCTATGATGACATTGATAGGTTGAACACCACCTCCACAGAAAAATATCAAAGAGTACTTCTCTAGCCCCGCCCACTGGTTCGCGCATGACAATTCTGAAGTAGACCGGAAGAAATCCAGTCGTTTTGTTAGAAGTGGGACAGCGATGAACAATAGACTTGAAAAATGTGAAATATAAAGTGTTTTTTTTATTAAAAACATAAACATCCATTGTCAAAAACCCCAAAAACATAATCAAAGTCTCTAAAACAACAAAAGCTCATACCGTTCCTGGAGGCCTGCAACAGGTTTCATCCTAAAGGGTGAATGTGTGGAAGACCAACAGGGCTTGAGTTCAGTGACAGTGTGAGCAGGTGGGCACTGCGGCTCCGAGGTCAGACTGGAATGAGTCTGATGGATGTTGTTGGATGGGGCACTTCGGCTATTGCTCTTTGTAGTATAAGTGGCACTGGTTGTGGATGTCTGGTTGGCCTGTACCATACTGTTCTTGAGGATTAGAGGGGGCTGAGCAGCATGAACAGGGACTGGTGTCAGTTCCCGGTTGGCTGATGACGGATCTTTAACCTGCTGATCCAAGAATTCCTTCTCCTTTGGTCTGTAAAGCAGCTGAGGAAATAAGATTTTATAATATTTACATTTAGTCATTTTGCAGACGCTTTTATCCAAAGCGACTTACAATGCACTTATTACAGGGGCAATCCCCCTGGAGCAACATGGAGTAAAGTGTCTTGCTCAAGGACAACACTGGTGGTGGATGCTGGGATCGAACCAGCAACCTTTTGATTTACAAGTTCAGTGGTTTAACCCACTAGACCACCATCTCCACATAATTATATTATAATAGACCATTATACAGAAAAAATGTATATCCAATCATTTTAAGGCAAATCAGACACAAATATTCCGGCCTGATTTCAAATATCATCTAAAACTATAAATAAAAAAAAGTAAGACCAAAGCATTATTTGCATAAGTTAATTTACATTTTACAGTCAAAAATCACTACTTGACATATTTTAACTGAAAGAAGCGTACATTTTACACAAATAATTTTAAACCTAAAGCTTACACTCCAGATTGTGTTTAAGTATTGTTTAAACACTTAAAATACTTTTTAACATGCTTAAATACATTTACATTAATACATTTTTCAATAAGGCAAACATTCTCTCTTATCTCAAAAGAAAATGTGCATGCAGTTCCCAAGTTTACCACCAGATATCTAAATTTTGTCTACACGGGATACTGTATTTTGTGATGCACATTATAAGTTCTTACTTCAACCTTAATGACTTTTATCCATCCATCCATTTTCTACCGCTTATCCGAACTACCTCGGGTCACGGGGAGCCTGCGCCTATCTCAGGAGTCATCGGGCATCAAGGCAGGATACACCCTGGATGGAGTGCCAACCCATCGCAGGGCACACACACACACACACACACACTCACTCATTCACTCACGCACTCACACCCTACGGACAATTTTTCCAGAGATGCCAATGACTTTTATTTTATATATATTTGTATATACGTTTTTTTATATATGTATACATATATTCACATTATTTTAATTATAGTTTCATACTCTTATTGATTTGTAAAAGTGGATACTTTCTTTACCAAATCCGAATTACACATGTTTAATGCAAGGCAGTCTTGTTTATTGACAAAATAACTCACTCTACTTTTAAGGATTTCATGATATTTGTGACCCTGTGTCAGGTTGCATAAAGCAACTTAGGTTTTTCCCCTAAGTGTGACACGTAAAAGGTGGTGTCCCTTTACCAAAGACAAAAGGAGAATAACTTTAGTAAAAAAAGTTAAGGTATATTTTAGGGCAAACCTAAGGGAAAATTAAACTTAAGGTGATTCATACAACCAGGCCTTGGACTACAAAAACAGCTGATTTAGCAATAGCCAAAATACATGGTGTGGGTCAAAATGATGGGTTTTTCATTTTTGCCCCAAAATCATAAGGACTTAGGTAAAGATTGTGTTCTGTGAACATATTTAGTAAATTTTCGCTGTAAATGTATCAAATGTATCAAATCGTGAACAAAAATGGCCTACAAACTTCGCTCTTTGAGAATAGGTTGTTTGCAATCACACAGTGTTTATGATGTGCGAGGCGCAGCTGGAGGGCAGCAAGTGATTTCCTACAGTGGAATTCACTATCACAAACTCAAAGTACCTATGTTTACCTGAACAACGACCAGGTAAGCCCAAATTTCTGTTATCCTTATTATTATCCTGTTCTCAGTTTCTCGCTGCCTTGAACAACATAATGGTTTCTTTATAATGAACTTCTAAGAAGAACAAGCTAATGCTTATCCCTGGAATAAAAGCATGTTATTAAGTAACAATAACATTATCACCCTGATATTGTTTCCTTTAGTTGGGCTAAATTTGTAATATTGTGCTTTATGGGTGTCTTTATTACAGCGAAAGCAAAGTAAAGTAAAAGAACCCAAATGGTGATATTGGTAAATGATAAAGAGCAGCAACATTATCCTGAAGAAGTTTTGATGATCTTTACATTTTTATTCATTTGGCAGACACTTTTTTCCAAATAGACTTACAAGTAGGCACCTATGTGGGCAGCTATCACTGCAGAGCAAACAGGGGTAAGGTGCCTTGCTCAAAGGCATTTCAGTCAGTTCACTTCAGTTTCCTGGTGGCACTGATAATTGAACCAGCAACCTTCTGGCTACGAGTCCAACTCTCTAACTACTAGACCACAACTTAAGACCCTACATAAATTATATCTTATAAATCTGTATTCTAGCGTCTCAGACCTTTCCAATGATATATAGTTTGTAATGATTTGATTAGAAATTACATGCACAATATTGACGCAAACTTAGGTGTCTTACGGAATGGGTGACAGTTTACAGGCTACCTTTAAGGAAGCAACTCAAAATAAACTGTTCTTGTTTTCTTTATTGATTCTGCTTGTTAACATACCTGCAAACTCGGAAAAAGGTAACAGCCATTCGTATTTTCATTTTCTTTAAGCTTTTAGCCTGCACAAGTTTTTTAAGTGCAAAACATGACTCCAATGGAGAAGCAGCTAATCACATGAAAACCATTTTGAGCTACAAGAAAAATATGTATTTGTTCGAATTTGAGATTTTCATAAAAGATAAGTACATTGCCCACGATCCCAATGTTCCAAGTCATAATTAAACATCTAAAATTATCTTCATTTCTTTATGTTTTCTGAGAGGTGCACCTCTCCTCATACAAACTGGATGCGTGTCCTTTGGAACCAAAGCGTTTGTGCGTCTGGGGTTTTGGTTTTAAAACTTGCAGGATTGAGAAAATAAAGTGCAGGACTGATGTTAAGAGAGTTATTAAGAGAGATAAAGTGCAGGACCTGATTGATGCAAGTTAAAAAGCAGAAACAAGCAATACAAAAGTGATCACTCCCTGCGGCTCCTGACGACATATAAACGACAATGGAGAAAAACTAAAATAATGTAAATCCAAAGCATAAAATAAACCGGCAAGAAAAAAACTTAAATAATTAACAAATTATGACAAAACGAAAATAGTTTATTTCCAGCAGAAAATCTTTTCATCAAATGAAGATAGCAGGCCTACCACAATCCAAAGCTTGGAGTTTTTATTAAATAAAGTAGCATGTTTACGTGTTGTGGTGACAGTCTGTAGCTTGTTGACAATTAGACCCGCGGCTAAAAAAAAACCTTTCAGAGGGCAAAGATGTCCCTGGAATGTAGAGATAACGCCTCGGGAAGCACATCACATTTGCTTTCCAACAGCCAGTCTTAGCCAAACATATATAAATCCAATCTACTATACCACCCAACATACAAACATATTTTTTTACTTATTCATATTTCACATTCATATTTTAACATCATGTCTAAAAGAAGTCAGGGAAACCATCGATTGCGCAGTTTTATCTCATCATAGTTAAACAGTGAAGAATTGCTTATTGCACAACACTAATCTCTCTGCTTCACAACAGCACATGCATTGTCACAGAGAAAATTATAATATGAATGTCAAGGGTCAAGAGTCCAACTAAAGCCAATACTGATCTCCATGATGGTGGCATCATTTTAACCCAAAAAACATTAACATCTGATCTTCTGTGATTCTCAATAACAGCAGGTGGCCATCACTAATGCTAATATCTTTTAATTAGTCACTTAATTACCTCATTAACTTTAACTCTTAAAAGACTTGGGATTTGACTTGAGACTTGTTTGTGACTTGAATGGAATGACTTGGTTCCTCCGCTGGGGAAATCATGGGTGGAATAAAAAATATGGCAGGACTTTTACTCTTTGGCCCCTGGACTTTCAACCTCTGCTCATAACATAGCTGTTTCCATCACACGGGTGACCTGAATAATAAATATCAATGCTGTTTTCTCTTTGACAGACACTTCGCAGTCGTTCCTTTCAGCACAGGCGCAAACATGATGTTTAGAACATGATCCTGGTTGGCCCAAGAACCGCAAAAGACAACACGATTAGCTGTTATCTCGATTTTAGTTGGCCAAACGAACCTAGGTGCTGGACCAAAAGTAGATGCCTAAGATCCCCCCACCAAAGATAAAAACTCTTTGGATTTACACGATTCACATAAATGACCTAATTTTGATTCAAAACTGTGTTTTTTTCCGAAAAGTGCTAGTTTGCAGGTATGGTTAACAGCAGGTGTTCATCAATAATGACCAAACATCACTTAATGAATCACTTCATTATTTTATCTCGTTATCTTCAACACTGCTTCAGTGTCACTTTAACACCCTATAGTGTGGACACATACAGACACCCAGCAGTGTTCATGTGACACTGGCCAATTTGCTTTGTAGCTAGTCTTTACAATTAAGGTTTAATAGAAATGTGGTTTACGTGGTCATTGTTTTGGTACGTTAAGCTGTTTCATTACAATGGCAGGTGCAAAAAAATCCTGAGCCTGAACTTTTTTTGCGGGGTTGCGAGAGTAGACCCATACGCAGGGTTATTTGTTTAACAAAAAAATACATTATTTCCATTAAAACTAACAAGTAACATGCCATTTTAGAACTTCTCAGACAGACATTTCTTAAACTTTGATGCTGTTTCATCTGTGTTAGCATCACAGAATGATTTGTAAGAAGTGGGGCATAATTATAACTTAGAAAACCAGTTTTATGCAATTATGGTATGTAAAATTTACCTTTACATACCAAATAAGAGTAACATTTTTTTGTCCTATGGGTGGCATCCTGAGGGTGGCATTTTGAAAGCTGATGAATTTTGTCCTCAACTAAACTATTTTGTGCTGTAGTGGTAATTTAATCATTGGTTTCAGGTAATAATGGTGATGATATGGCACAAGTCACATCAACAACACATAGTAATGCGATCACAGTTGGTCAAAGCAGGTTAGCATAAAAAAAGGGAAAGTGGTTTTGAGATTGTTTATTTTTAATAATAATAAGCGGAGCCAGATTTATTATTAATTTTTAAACTCCTACTGGAACATTTTATACTACAAACTGTGAAACTAAAACAATATAAATTCCTATTTAAGCTACAAATGTTACGGAGTCAGCAGTGAGTGCTTCTCTTTTCATTTGTTTGATTCCTTTAAACCAAACAGAATAGCAGGAATATTAGGCTATTCCATTTATTTACGTCCCATTTCTTTCTCAACTCTGACGCATGCTTCAGGCAAAAACTACCATGTTTATGACATAACTCCGTGAGATAGGTGCAATAAATTGTGAAAAAGTTTGAAAACGATTTAGACGCTTTAGAAAAATCGATCCTTGATATCTCGATCACATGAGCACACCGTTATCGATATTTATGTTACAGTTTCCAATTTGTGTTTGTCAAAAATATTTGACCATAACACAGCTTTCATCTCATAAAACTATAGCATTACTATGTATTTACATCTTAATATCACTTCACTCTCAAAATTCCTTTAAAGAACTGCATAGTGATGAATTAACTATTCTGCCCCCACTGGTTCATAATTCTCTTCGCCGCAACCGATGGGTTTTAACTAGTGGTGGGCATAGATTAATTTTTTTAATCTAGATTAATCTAGATTAATCTTGGAATTAATCTAGATTAATCTAGATTAAAATGGCTCATTTGAATTCTGCCGAAGGCATTCAGAATATGTGTGCTACCCAAATAATGACTAAAAGTAAGTCTTTGAGAACGGGTGTCTAAAGCCAGGTGGCGCATTAGACCAGGGGCTCATCTCCTGTTTCCAAAATGCATCTCAAATTGCTTGAGAAAACTGTTCTACTATGATAATTGGTGATGAAAATTAAATTATGTTCAATAAGATGAACTTGGGGGGGCACGGTGGCTTAGTGGTTAGCACGTTCGCCTCACACCTCCAGGGTTGGAGGTTCGATTCCCGCTTCCGACTTGTGTGTGTGGAGTTTGCATGTTCTCCCCGTGCCTCAGGGGTTTCCTCCGGGTACTCCGGTTTCCTCCCCTGGTCCAAAGACATGCATGGTAGGTTGATTGGCATCTCTGGAAAAATTGTCCGTAGGGTGTGAGTGTGTGAGTGAATGAGTGAGTGTGTGTGCCCTGCGATGGGTTGGCACTCCATCCAGGGTGTATCCTGCCTTGATGCCCGATGACTCCTGAGATAGGCGCAGGCTCCCCGTGACCCGAGGTAGTTCGGATAAGCGGTAGAAAATGGAATGGAATGGAAAGATGAACTTGTGTTTACTTCCGCATTAGCTAAGGGATGATTTGGTTTAGGTGGTACTTGAGACTGGAAGAGCTCCTACAGTACATTTACATTTAGTCATTTAGCAGACGCTTTTATCCAAAGCGACTTACAAAGAGTTAGGGAGCAACAAGCGAAATGTCATACAGGAGCCATAATACATTAGATCTCAATACAAAGTTACTGGTTTCAACTAAAGCTAGACCACTACCTGTTGAGAGAAGGTGTTTTTTAAAACCAATTCCGCATTGCACAAGGTGCAAACAACCTTAGTCTTGTCGATGTTTCCATTGGGAAGCTTCTTAAAAATTAATATTCCCTGAAGCAAACCCGGCGGCTTCATAGCTGCATCCATGTTAGCACGTCACGTTTGAAGCGGTAATTTCACAGTAACGTTATGTTGTGTTCAGACCAAACGCGAATGGCGTGTCAAGCGCGAGTGATTTATATGTTAATGCAAAGAGCCAACAGACCTACTTGCTGCGCGAATCGCGCGAATGAAGCCCTGGTTATGAGATGATGAGGCGGCTTCTGCTTCCGCGAATGACGCGAATCACGCGAGTTGAAAAATCTCGTTCTCGCCCCGTACAGTGCAGTTAAGCTGGTATACATCCGCGCTAAAATATCAAGGTGAAAGTCATCATAGCTTGCGTAGTATAGACCCAGCTCCCAACCCAACTTTGAGAATAGATTAACGGCGACATTTTTTTTATCGCGCGATAAAAGTCTCACTGCGTTAACGGCGTTAACAGCGTTAACGGCCCACCACTAGTTTTAACACACATCTAAAGGTAAAGAAAACATAACATTAAAACTCAAAAGTAAAAAGCACAACTAAAGCAAACACTGATCACAATAATGGTGATTTATTGAACGGTCAACGTTTTTTCAACATAAATTGTGGGTGCAGAAATGATATTGATTTAATGCAATTTACATTGACAAATCAAAAAATTTTCAACATTGATTCAATGGATGCTTGCGATCTGGGTATTGCCAGACGTCACTTCACTTTAACTTTTCAGCTGCTTAAATAATGTTGCAGACTCATTAAAGTTATCAGTACTCAAAACTTTGAGTTGCATTAAATTAAGATGAACACTAAATATATATTTTGATTTAAATTAATGTTTATTTATGATTTACAGTTACTCAAAATAACTAGCGATCAGAGGTGGGACCAAGTCATTGTTTTCAAGTCACAAGTAATTCTCAAGTCTTCGCATTCAAGTCTCATGTCCTCAAGTCATCTCAAGTCCCAATCAAGTCCCAAGGCAATAGAAGCGAGTCCAAATCAAGTTACAAGTCTTAAATGATAATGGAATTGAATCAATATCACTTTTCTACCCACAAAATCACCAAAATGTGACTTCTAATAAGTAAAAAAAAAATGTGTGCATAATACGTTCATCATCTCAAACCAGCAGAATCTCACTCTCAATGATCACACAAACTTCTTATCAACAGAACATTTACCAACACACAGTAACAGCGCCAGACAAAGAGAAGCCATATACAGAGATCAACTAAAGCAAACACTCATCAACATAATGGTGACTTCAAATGACAAACCAGTCACATCTAAACCAGTAAGATCACAGTTTGAGCACAAAGTGAGTTTACTGTTAGGTTACATTTTGACCTCATTGTGAGTATTTTGTAAACTCATGATGATATCTCTGTGAGATTGCTGTGACATCATCGTGTTGACTGAGTAACAAACCATACATCAATGGAAAGCATAAATGTTAAATGTCAAAAAATACCCTTTGACTGGTTTTGTGACATTGACAACAGTGTGAATAACTTCCAGTTTAAATGTGTAATGGTGTTTATTATTGTGTTTATGTTTATTTATTAAATTCTACACCATCTTGCTTCCTTATACAGTATATATTTTTAAGTCACACTATACAGTTTTAAATATATATTATACAATATTATTTGTTTGTTTTATTTGTGCTATTGATATTAGTAGTCCTGATGAATGCTTCCGTGTGATCAGCTGCAGCTTACAGGGGTAATTATTCCTTAAGATCTTCAGTCAGTTAGGGTGACAGAGAGCCAGGTGCTCGAGTACACTCTATTATGTCATCGAGAGGCTTAAGACGGACTTAAAACGTTAAGAGCCAAGATCAACCAATCAAAGGGCAGAGTCAGGCGTGACCAAGATGATCCCTTAAAAGTGCTGAACCACCAAGAGGAAGCCATGCAATTTCCTCTGCTACAGTACATCCGTTTTGCAATGTCTCTCTTTCTCTTAATATATAACACCTTGTTGCTCTATCGTAAATTTCCATTATAAACGAAAGTCTTCAATGTGTATCAGTTTGAATAGTTAAAGTATTAATGTTAATGATTGTTAGTGTTTAAGATGAAGTGTTTCGGATGAAAACAGGAAGTATAAGAACTAATATTCAGTGTTTTTAAGCAAACCCATTGGAAATGTGTTTTAATATACCAAGTATTTCTCCTAAACGACAATGATATTAAATAAAATAAAATAAAAGTCTATTGTTTCTAAGATATTTCTCATGAAAAAAGAATCCAGAAAAGTCAGACATGTGTTCTCTAGAACCACAAGACATCTCAACAAAGTTTCAAAGAATTCTTTAATGGGCCAGAACATATATATATTTTTTATTAGGCTTTTAAGGTATGACAACATCTGACTAATTTGTGTCCATTTACATTTCTCTTTACATTTTAGGAGAAGCATCTAACACCAAGAATGATAATGATTGAAAAACCGAGAAGTACATAAAAAACTAGAATACAAATTTCCCTCTGAAGGTCCAACATTTCATTCACAAACTCTCTCATATATCACAACAGCCTATACATTACTTACATTGAATTATATTTTTTATTAGAATGGAAGAGATAAGATAAGATACGTACCATTAAACAGGTAAAGATGATGATGAATATTGGGAGGCAGATGACAAGCACATAGAAGCCCTCTTTGTCCCACACGTTGTTCTTCTCATGATGGTCTTTAAAAATATTCTTCTGTTCGGACACAGACAGAGCAGAATATCATTAAAAGCTCATAGTTGTGCTATGTAAATCTCAAGAGAGCCCCGTCACAAAGCTTCCGTTGTGGTTGAGCTAAAGTCAGACAAGATCAACAAGTGCGATCTTAAGGAAGACATTGACATTGCGCTTTACAGAACAGACTCCGCCTCAAAACCTGCCCACACACACACTAAAATTAAACATCCTTACACACACATACACACACATAAGCAAACATTTTATTCAACTGTTAGAATATTTTTTTATTTCACAGATAATGCTCTGTATTATTTTACAGAATTTTCCCTTTCAAACAGAAAATGCCTGTTATTTTACGGATTTTTTATGTAATAAAAAAAGGTTACACTTTGTTTTACAGTGCCTGTGTTACAGTGTAATTATACATTGTTATTATTATTACTAAATAATAAGGTTTCGTCACATTTAACTATGCATAATTTATAGTAAATACTATAGTAAATACATGTTATCATGTGTAACAAGGCACTATACAACATATTTTGAGAATAAGTAATAATTCCTATTATATATTATTTTGCTACAACACTGTAAAATCTAATTGTTGTCCTTACTTACAAATTATTTGTTTACTCAGTTGTCAAAATGTATACATTTTACTAGTTTATATTAAGTTACTATTACTTGCAGGGGAAATAAAACCATTTACTTTTCGCCTTTAGTATATTTTACTTAAATCAGGCAAGTAAACTTAGCTTTCCTGTAGCTCAGTGGTAAGAGCATTGCGTTAACAATGCAAGGTTGTGGGTTCGATCCCAGGGAATTTCAAATACCTATGTAAAATGTATAGGATAAAGCAATGTAAGTCCCTTTGGATAAAAGTGTCTGCCAAATGTCTAAATGTAAATGTAAGTAGCGGCAAGCGAAGCAATTACTTTACTACACCAGCGAGTGGCAGTGGAGAGCAGATCCTTCATGTACGGCGAAAAGATTCCCAGCATGCTTTGCGCCAGACTGCATTAGGAGAGTACATTTTTAAAAATATGATAATTTATATGTTTTTAGTAAAGTTAAAGACTTGATAGAGTTTAATGTTCACTTATCTTAGATATTACAAAGAGTTTGACATATTTTTCAGTTTTGTGGTTACCACTGTTTAGAAGATAGGTGCATGTGATTTTGGTCTGCGAAGCTCGTATGGTTTTCCCGTTGTGCATAGTCTGTGCATACAGTTCTGAGATCCGTCTTCTCTTGCTCATTTTGTGTTCCACAAGTCAAGGTGTTTGATTTATGCATTTTAGGATAACATTTATGTGAAATAAAGAATTTGATTTAGTGAACTTAAAACTCCAATGATGGCTAAATTAAATATTTAAACTGCAGTAAAATTAAATTTAGTTGAAAGTAATCAAAATTAAGTATTGCAAACTTGTCCGGGTTTACAGTGCAATGAATCCAATGGAAATTCTTAAGTTGGTAATAATAGTTAATTCTGAGTACTCCGCACTAAGTCAAGAGTACATCTGAACTAATTTTTTTAGTTACTTGAACTCAACAATACCATTTCACTTTACTTAGTTTTTAAGGCAATCGTTTTTTCATGCTTTTTTAAGTAAGATCAACTAATTACATTTTACAGTGAAGATTGATGACTTTAACTTTTTCGCTGTAAATTTGCAGTTATTTACAGGCAACAGCTTCACCTGATAGGATTTTTTTTCCACAGTTCTTTCCTTCATTTAGAATTACAGTGTGATACTGTATTAAACATGTACCTGTTAAATTGAAGTATATTACTGGAAACTGTGATTTCAAGATCCTTTTGTTTCCATTCAATTTTAAAATGTTAATGTGTATTATCATTTACAAGCGTCTGCCAAATTAATTAATGTAAATTTGGTGTTAGTTTAGTGAGTGTTTTTAATTTGATACCACTAAAACGTTTCTCAGACACAAAATGAACCTGCAAATACATCTTGAACAACAAACTAAACATTTAGAACACCACTTAAGCTGAAGCTTCACAAAAAGCATCATTAACTTACAATAACACATATTACCATATATTAACATTAGATCAACAACAACACAGTTATTTTATAACCAAAACTATAGATCAACAAACCCTTAAACACTTGCCCACTATAAAAAATGCCTGTGAAATTAACAGTAAAATACTGTTGTTTTCACACAAAAAACCTGTTATCAGAAAGTGTCCGTATAAAATACAGAGAAAAACTGTAAAATTGTCTGTAAAATTAACAGCAAAAATTCCATTGTTTTTACGGAAAAACCCTGTAAAAAATGCCGTGAATGCCGAAATTCTGTAGTTTTCAGAGAGAAAATACTGAAAACATTGTCAAATTCTCTGGGAAATGAACAGTGAACTTCCAAAGTTTTCACAAGGAGTTTTTTTTCAACTCCACAAACACTATTATCACTTTCACTTACGACACCACTGTCACTTTATTTCTGTTGCACGTCTACAAAAGTTCTAATTGAAAATTAACACAAGTTTACATGTCGATGGTTTTGTTGAGTCACCATTATGGTGATGTGTGTTTGCTTTAGTTGTGGTCTTGACCCTTTGCTCTTCACGAGAAGAAGTCTTTGCCCAGTTTTGATATCTGTGTGGGGAAACAGACACCGAAACAGCAGGGTGAAAAGATCAGATAAAGCTAATGCATTACCTTCTTTAGATTGATTTGAGAGTTTAAGTAGTGCTTTAATGTTATTTGTTGTCCACAGCTATGATATTTTATGAGATAAAATAATTTACTGAATATCTTCAAAGGTAAATCTGATACATGAGAAATGTTCTAGCAGACATCAAGAATATAACAGTTTGTCTCCACAACAGAAAAAAACACTTAAGACAAACGCAATGCATTCTGGGTATCATCAAAGCACAAAACTCATCACTGACTCCCAGCATGAATTGCGTCTGTAAGCTTTTCATTTGTTAGTCACCACTGTTAAGATTCATATTCTGATTCTTGATTTATGAGTCAAAGACCAAACGCAAGCTTTTTAACGGTTCCAATTTAGTGGGTGTGGCTCATGTTTTCTACTGTGAATTGATTGGATGAATAAAAACAGGATGTTCCCGTAATTTTACGCTAGTTTGCTGGCAACCACAGCTGCCCGTATTTTTCCGTAAAAAACTACAGAATTTGTATTTTCTCTTTTCTTTTCTGATATTAAATGTTTTGTGGGACACCACTATGCTGAAGAGTGGAGTGTGAGTTAAACTCAAGGTCAGCAATGAGATGCTGATGTCATGTCGTAGTCCTCAGCACATT
Source organism: Triplophysa dalaica (assembly GCF_015846415.1). Lineage (NCBI taxonomy): Eukaryota > Metazoa > Chordata > Actinopteri > Cypriniformes > Nemacheilidae > Triplophysa > Triplophysa dalaica. Next base: position 14,199,507 of record NC_079546.1, on the reverse strand, counting down.
GGTTACATTGTTGTAATTTTACAGTAAACTACTGTCAGCACCTGCTCTTGCATGAAGCTGTTTATCTACAGTTTGCTTGCTGTAAACGAGATTATGAATTAATGAACATAAACACAATCATTGAAGAAAACATGAAGAAGAACAGAAAAGAAGACAATATCAAAAGCCACACTGTTTAGCTCCAGCCCAAATCAAACAAATATGAACAAGCTCATCAATGTCTACAAAAGTGGTTCCCAACTCCAGTCCTCAGGACCCCCTGACAGAATACTTTAGATGTTTTCCAATGGAACACATGAACAAGTTAATGAGATAATGAAGTGAAGATTGAGTCATTATTGATGAACACCTGATGTTAACAAACACAATCACAAAAGAAAACAACACCAATAATAGTGACTATAATAGTGTTGAGAATTTCCTTTAGTTGAGCTTTTCCCCTTGACTTATTATGGTTCGAATTTTGTTAGTGATAATAATGTGATTCTGAAGCACATTTATAACAGCCTGACAAAAGACGGGATAGTTCGGTCCTTTTTATGGTAGTAATAGGCACAGTGGGGGACTTTTAGATAAGTGTAGATGTGTTTTCTCTTTGTCTGACTCTATATTGTGCCTCTCTATGTGATATCACATTTTATGATGGAAATTGTTTTTTCACCAATAAATACAAACACAAATTAATAACTCACACACCAAGAATCATCTCATTAAACTCAACAGTGGTGACACTGAACAAAAGGAAGCTTAGAGCTGCAATCTGTTTTGGGTAACAGCAATGAAGAGAACTCATCCATGACTCCCAGCATGCATTGCTGCAGGAAGTAAAGATACAACTCAACTTTACTTTTGCGACCATAGTTGAGATTCATAAGCCAATTCTTGACAACAAAATCTTTTGTTCTATTTGATTTTTGCTGCATCCTATAAACACTGTTATAACAGAGATGTACATTTTGGTGGTTTCAGTCTAAGAATAAACACAACACACTTACTCTATTTGGTTATTATTAGTAGTTTCTTAGTTATTATAATGTACATTTTAAATTAGTGTGTAGATTGACAGAAAAGTTTAATAAAATTACTTTTTCCATAAATTTATGGAGATTACTCTGAGATGTTGCTTTTAATGTATTTTGATATGATTTATTTGATTTTCCACAGTTTAATGAGTAATTATCACCAGTGCTATACAGTATACCTACATTTATCAGCTATGAGTCTAACCAATACTTCTCAATAAGTTTGCATATGGTTTACTTTGTTACCTAATATATATATATTTTTAAGTAAAATGTAACCGATTTGCATGGGTGGTTTTTACTAACCCTCAAGAATGATGTTTTTCAGTGTATGTAAGGGTGTATGTAGATACAGATAGCTTTGTTTAAGGTAATGAAACATAACGATTCATATTTACCATCTTTACACGTTTCAGAATACATAGTTATGAATATTATATTGCACTTCAGTCATATAATGCTATACAGGATGTGATCATAATAAAATCATATAACACACACATACATACAAGCTCCCAAATATCTCTAAAACAATTAAACAACTGTATTGAACATCTACCTTTAAAATGCAAGTGAAGGTTAAAATGAAAATCAAATTAGAAACACATTACTGCTTCTCTGCTCTTAGAAGCACTTTAATACAGACAGTGAATGCATTCACATACACTATGAGGTGAGTATGCATGTGATTCTTGCGTAATAATTCCCCTTAACCTCAGTAAAACAGGGGCAGAAATCTAAACCATGTAAGAAAGGTCAAATGACTTTCTAATGAAGCATGAAATGAAGGAAATACAAACTATGTGCTGTTTTGTCTGAGTTACAACTGATGTTTCACAGCTACCCTGGAAATAATCCTGCCTGTAATGCTTAAATCTTTTCCCGTCAGCCTTTAAAAACTTGCCAGCCAGCGCCACCGTTTTTAACATTTTCACAAAATTTTAATGGCTCACAGTACATTTACTGTAATGAATTTATGGACAAACAATATATCAAATGAAAGAGCTTTCAAACAAAATAAAGTCTATTCTTTGTTCTATCTTCATCACCCCATAGATGTGGGTAGGTTTCTTCAAAAATGCATCACTTTGATTAAACAGCTGAGATAATAAAAAATTATCCACCCAGATTACACTCTGAACAATCATTAAAAACAGATAAAACATATACGTTCAAGGTTTAGAGCTTCTGTACGTTATCCAAAGGTGTGTAACAGCGCCGCCTAATGTATAACAGTACAAACACTGATTGCCGTAATAACTCGCCTTTGACGGGAAATCTTTTTTTTAAAATGACGAACTCGTCAATGGCGGGAAAGAGTTAAATACAGGGCTGTTCAATAGGCTTGACAATCGAAACATTTTCTTACAAATCCACTTTCCACCACTGGTTTCACATTAAAAACACACACGCAAACCTCAGTAGGTGCTTCAGTGGTGCCAGACAGTACAGAGTTGATGTTGAGCAGTTGGATCATTTCACTATTGGACATGGGTTCTGAGACTCCTACAGATGACACATACAGCTCGATGTCATTCTTTTCCTCCTAAAAATATTAACAAAAATAACATGTCACAATTACAATACCTGTACAACATTATAAAAAAACAAAAAAATGAAAACAATAAAGTAAAATATATAACAACTTTAACTGGAATGTTTAGATATTCAGTTTAACTTTACTGCCTAAACTTCTACTAGGCCTATATGTTATTTTCTGGATGTTAAAATATCTTCCTCCCTACAGAGTAAATTATGAATAAGCAATAAGTTGCAGATTTTAACTTCTGGCTCGAACAATGGCAAACAATTCAATATTTCTGCAATTCAGTTTGGTTAAACGAATGTGTTTACACTGAAAACTACTGGTAGAACAATACGATAATTTATTATTATATGGACATTTCTGTGCATACAAATATCTTAGCGGATTTGTATGTGACTCAGTCTAGACATTTAATATGGAACAAAATGTTAATGACTACCGATTGTTGACTGTGTGTAATCATGTTGCATGATATGAGTCAGGCGTAAATGTTGCTAACTTTGGTTGGTGCAAGATAGTGGAAGCCGAACAGAGTTCAACCTGATCTTAATACCAAACGATTTTACAAGGTGGCTTATTTGTACAAATTTGCACAATATAAATAGTACAAAAATGAATGAATATCAGAAAAAATCGGATTCTAAAGCCACTCCCTTAACAACACCCCTTAACATGACATCACTGGTGCATAAGCAAATATTGTGCTAAAACATTGAAAGAATTCATAGGCAATGAATTCATACAAATTAGCCACCTCGTAATATAGTTACGAATTCCTGTAAGATTGTGTTGGAGTCGTGCGTATACATTTTTTTTAACAAAGTGACATCGCCAACAACTGGCCTGGGATGTGTAATGCAGCGTAAAGCAAAGTTTTCAATTTTTTTCACAATTTAAGTACATTGTTATCATGTACACTTAAAGATAACTTTAATTGTAACAGTATCACAGTAACTTGGTTTACCATGAAACCGGAAATATTCAAAAAACATTTGCTTTTTTAACTTTTTTAATGTTTGTTTAGTATCTGTTTTCTCAACACCTAACCATTCCCATATTACAGATACATTTTGGTGTAGCCATTTTGATGGCAAGTTATTGTTGTAAAGCTTGAAGTTTCTGAATTTGTTAATTCAAGATAACATGTTAAGTAATGATTTTTTTCAACTCTGAAATTTCATTGCAAGTGTACAAAAACAGCATGTTTAGTTTTTTTCCTGCAATTTGCCTGTGACTGATGAATCACACACGATAAGACCAGGAACACGTGCTGAAAAAGCAAACAAGATTAATTTTTACTTTAAATTACTACCTACACCAAAGTAGCTCTCAAAGGTGCATTAATTGTGACAGGCAAAATGCAATGACCTTTGTGTACTTAACACATCCCAATTTAAGCTTGGCTGGCATTAACACAAATAAATATTTAAATGTACACCTCTCACAGGCAGCGCTGTGCCAAAGCAGTGATATATAAGTGCCATGATTTTTTTTTTTGGACACCTTGTACGAGCGGATAAGTTAATGAAGGTCTTGCATCAGGTGCATTAGTGTTGTTGGCTCTGAGGGAGAGAGAGTTCAATGGAGTCTACCGTAAAATACATTCACCCCACAATTCTACGACACTTGAAAGCCAATGTTTCATTTTGTGACGAAAATTTGTGTAAAATAGTCACAAACATCATTTTAACTGCATAAAATACAACCTGTATTATTTCAAAATGTAACTTATTTTTATGCCCACTAGAGGTCACTTCCCATTTATGCCCATTAAAGATAACACAAATTCAACTCGATTTTGGCACAATCCACTTGTCAATATAAACTGTAGACACCTGACAATAGGTGTCAGGATTCATGACATGACTGTTTTGTCCTGTATAGTGTGTTATATATCACAACCGATACCACACCATAATGCTTCATAATCCTGACTCAAAGACTAGCAACAGGAATACAGCAGCTCTCCTGTACACAGCTTTTAAACATGACAAAACTTGAGAGATGATTGCATTAGTGCAGCAAGGTGGAATTATGCCATGGAGGAAATGGTTGGGGAGATATGGCAACAATGCTCCAGTCATTATGATGCTTCCTCGAGTGACTATGAAGCGTTGTAAAAAATGTATGTTGCCAAATATTATCAGAGGGGCTTAGCATCCCAGTGAGGCCAGGAATTAGAATTAAAGGGAGACTTCAAGCTAGAATCAAAATTTCCCCATGTTTTACTTACCCTCAAGGCACCCTAAATTAATGTGACTTTATTCTTGAAGAATAATGCAATCAGAATTATAATACCACACTCAAAAAAAATATGTTTGCTGTCTGTTCAATTTACTTAACTTGCTTAAGTTAAAGCAACACAACTTTTAGAAAATATGGTTACAACATGATTGTTTTATGTTAAGTCATATAACTGAATCCATTCATGTTGGGACAACATAAAGGAGTTGTGTTGTGTTAACATAAAATAGTTATAATAGGGCAGAGGACTTATATTTCCCAGCATGCTTTGTGTACAGTGCATTTTGAGAGCTATTTTCTTAAATAAGTGTTTTATATCGTGCATTTTTCAGTAAAAATAAACACTTGTTAGTGTTTAATGTTCATTTATCTTAAAAGTTTTAAAGAGTTAGTTATATTTTTGAGTTTGGTGGTTACCCTTGTTCAGAAAAGTGTTGCCTTTGGTTAGCGTGGCAGTCTTTAGAAATTACAGAGTTTGTACAAGTTATTCTTGCTGGAAAAATGTTTTAATGTACATGCCTTAGATATTAAAAAGTAAAGGTAGTCTTTAGAGATTGCACAAGTTATTCTTGGTGGAAAATGTTGTAAAAGTTATTGAAATTATTGAATAAATTCATTGAATAAACAGGAACTGAATGAAACTGTAGAATTTGTTTTGGTTGAACGTAAAAATATACATTTTAGGATAAGTGAAGTTAATTAACTCAATAGTTTAAAACAAAACAAAGCCTGTTAAATTGATTCAACTAAACAACATTGCTTTTACCTTAAGCAATTAACTTACATTTACTGAAATAAAAAATGTTATTTAATTTCAATGTAATCCAGTTACGTGCACGTTACCAGTTGACATAAAAAAGTTAAGTTAGTCCAACATATTATTTTTTTGAGTGCACGTAAACTTTTACTTCCAAAGGATGTCTTGAGGCTGAGTAAAACATGGGGAAATTTTGATTCAAGCCTGAAGTGTCCCTTAAAGAAGAAGTAATTCATTCTGATGATGCAACTGCTACATATTATACTGCTTAGGTAGACATTGTTTATTTCCGCTCTTGTTTGTTGAACATTGTTTCACTGTTATAAACACATCTATAAACATCTGTTTTAATATGTGTGTAATCTATTTCAAAGCTTCAATTATCATTAGGGCACTCACCATTGTGACCGTACGATGGGCAGACACGGGCTTGTTCACCACACGACTGTATCTCGGTAGAAAGAAGATTTTTGACAGCTTCTTCTGAACTTTTGGAAAGTGGGACTCCAGAAACAAGCTTGGCATCACCTTGGCTACTCTCGTGCGGGACTGGCCATGAAATACTTCTGCATTCAATTCTGAAGACTTTTCCTGATCAAGGATGCCCGCATGCTGGTACAGGGGACCAGTTAGCCCAGCAGAGATGTGCTGTTGGGGTATTAGATCAACTTCATTGTCTGATGAGATTGCCCCTAAAAGAAGGACAGACAGGATTCACTTTTGCGGTTTATATCCTGTATAACCTGTATAAGGCTTGCTTATATTTGCTCAAGGTTTTCATGAAGAAAATGTTTGTGGTGTGCAACCTATCCATCTCTGCTTTTACAATACACCAAATTAATTTACAGCTAAATAATTTCACATTTAGATTTTTGATAATCGAATGCACATTTGGGTGCTGTATAGCCTGTTATACAGTAAACTGTAGAGGATAACCAGAGACCATAAACAAATGACAGCAATACTTTTTGAGCATACACATAAACATGAGACAACACCATTAGTTACCTTGACATGTATGGATGAGTCATTACAGCATAAGATTAAAAATATTCCTAAACAAGCCTTATTGAAATAAACACTTCGTGTAATATTTTTTATATGTGTAATCCTGACACTAAACAATCCAATGTTTATTGTTAAATAAATACAACATGCATTCGTCAATAAAACGTCCACACATGACAATAACATAGTGTAGAACTGCCACGCGTTGTTAATGTACACAATATTATTTTTTAAGTGTGTATATATGAAAGGTCGCAAAGCTGCATGCATATGTATATGGATTGTTTTTCACCCTCACCTGTGACGTGTAACGATAAGCCAAGCCATGAAGAAAAAACGACAAATGCCGTTTTCCACCACATGTTCAAAAGATCCGTCTTGTGTTAAAGTGGCATTGCTTTATGAAGATCAGCAAAGGCTATAATGTGTCTACCGTTGAGACACTGCAGCACTGTGTGCGTTAATTCAATAATTTTGAGGATCTTAGCATCACACACCCTGATGTCTCTGTAGCGCTGAGAAGATTCAATTCAGAGAACAGAATCGTCCATATTACTCGCTTCAGTTTGCAGAGTCAACATTTCTGATTCAGTTTTTTTCTCGAATGTCCAAACCGGAGCACATTCAGTGCATTTTTTTGTTTTAACAACATTCACAAATAAGAATATAAAAAAGAGTTAGTATACTATACGTTTCCTTCCTTATAGCATATAGTGCTGATTTGTTTATGAATCACACATGTGACCCACCCAGTGGTCTCCTTGTATAACAAACAGTACAGTGATTCACCAACCCCCTGCGAGCCACTTCAAATGAATCATTAGTTCAGGTTCAAAAGAATTATTTGCTGATTCTAAGAATCACTGGTTCTCAGAAGAGAGAATGAGTGGGAGGAGAAAACATGAGATGAAAAATTAATAACCCTTGTTTGTCAACATGAGCAGACACAAATAAAGCTTTAGGCAATACTACAACATTCAAATATTGTAGCCATCATTCTAACACTATTCTTACATAACTATTTACAAATCTCAGTTATCACCTTACTGACTTAAAGCCACCTTATTGTTATTGTACAAATTTATATTTTAAAATAACTTTAAAATATATTAAAAGTTATATTTTGTGTATAATAGCTTTTGCAGCCAATCAGAGAAACACAGTTACAATACAATATTCTGTTATTTTTTACTCTGTTTAAAAATGTTCAAATCTATTTGGCAACACAGTTTATAGAAACCAACTAAAACACCCTTTAGGCACTACCTAGAAGTCTACGAACCCTTTGGCCCGGTTTCATGGACAAGGCTTACACTAAACCAGGACTATGCCTCAGTTAATCTAGGCTATTGAAGTCATTTTATTAAAATGCCCTAGAAAAAAACATTACTGATGGGCATCTTGAAACAAAACAATGACACTGACATGTTTCAAAATATCTCAGGGAAGTGATTTTCAGATAAAACAGCTCAAACTTAATTTTAGTCTGGGATTAGTCTTAATTCTTGTCTGTGAAACCTTTAAATTTCAAATCTATTATCAAACTTTCAATATACAAAGCTTATAGTCTAACTGACCTTCATAATGTTTTTCAGCATGATCATTCACACCAGACCTTCTCTTTGATGGCCATGATGCTCAGATTTGAACAGATTTGGTGTTCATCTGCTAATTTTGAACACAGATAAGAATTATCTGTGTGCAAAATATGTAACCAATTCTTTGTAGCATATTACTTTTCATTCATGTTTGTCAGATTCTTATGTCATATCGGGGAGAGAAGTACAAAATGTGCTAAGTCAGACTGCTGCTTCATCTTGTGGCAAACATGCAGCTCTCTGCTGTTGCCATGGCAACCTGATGTCTGACATTCGCCATGCAGAAACAAGAATCAGTGCCGAAATGATTTGGCTGATAGATGAGATATTTAGGGCTATCAGTCACCTTATTTTGGTCAAATATTTTTATATATAGATATTTGTATATATAGCTTATAATGGAAAGAGAGAGAGAGAGAGAGAGAGAGAGAGAGAGAGAGAGAGAGAGAGAGAGAGAGAGAGGGAGAGAGAGAGAGAGAGAGAGAGAGAGAGAGAGAGAGAGAGAGAGAGATGTTGTTGTACATGTTGTTTTTGACTAAGTTGTGATAATAGCAATATTTTGATATATTTTTAATGCATTGACACAGAGATATATTAACAGGCCCTATTATGTAAAACCTTGCTTATTACCAAAAAAGCCCTTCATGGTTTAGCTCCTGAGTGAGCTCCTTTTGTATTACAATCCTTCACATGCACTATGCTCTCAGGGGTCTGGTCAGTTTGTAATGTGTCAGTCCGGTCAAGTGCCGATGGTAGATCCTCTTCCTGTCTAGAGCCTAAACTTGGGAGGCAGACAAACTCTGTCAGTATAAAAATAGAAGTACAGGAACACTTCCAACAACAACTGATGTACTTGTAGCATCAAAGAGTGCAGAACAGTACTTTACTCCCAACCAGTCTTGTCCCATTGTTCCAAGGTAACCACAGCAGGAAGGATGCAGTTCTTGCCCAGACCTGATGGTAGAGCGCAGAATGGGAAGTGGCGATAGCTGAGATATTAGAGCTGGATAAAGAAGAAAGCGGCGACTTGTCAGGTGTTCACTTCAAAATTTCAAGATTATTAATGATGATCTTCAAGCTATAATCTACTTTATTACTTAGTTTCTTTTATTTTTATTTAGCCTAGTAGTGCAAGCACTGTCGAGCTTCTGCAGAGGCTGTAGTCTTTGCCAGAGGGGAACTGAAAACCCATGGTTGGGCCTGGGTTCTCCCAAGTTTTTTTCTCTCCATTGGACTTTGGGGTTGCTCGCCCCCTTTTGAATACTGTCTTGTCTGTGCATGTGTGTGTTTGCGCATCCGTGTGTGTTTGTTTGTCCGTGTGTGTGTCTGTGTTTATTAGTACGTCTGTATTTTGTGTGAGTGGAGTTGTGAGTCCGTGTTTTGTATTTGGGGTTATTTGAACCTTCGTGTGTGTGCCTGTTTTCTGTGTTTTCACCTTTTTTTGTTTTTACTTGTATAACTTTAAATGTTTTGCCTACACTCAAAATGTTCGTGTACAGCTGCTTTGTAACAATGAAATTAATAAAAAGCGCTATATAAATAAAGTTGAGTTGGGGTTCAGAGTTTATCAAGACAAATATATTTTCTGTAGGAAGCCCCCATAATAACTGTTTTTAAACTTTACATACACTTCACTCTTAATGTTTTGTGTTGGATACATCACTGAAGGTCCATATCTTTTGTAGTAGTTGTGTATAAGTCTCTCAATTGTCCTTAGTGTGTGAAGATGGGTCTCAACTTCATTCACAATAGGAAATTAAAATGACAAAGATGCTGGATTGTTTAAAAATTTTGTCCACCAAAAAAATTCCTTATGCCTTATTTTAATATGTACGTTTTGACATATTTTATTGCGTCTGCTGATTTAAAAAGTCATATGATTTTGTGACCAGAACGAACTGAACAGAAATATAATCTGGTAGAAGGGTCAAGAGGAAAATTGGAAATGTTGGGTTCTATGGAAATTGACCCCAAATTCCGGCAAATTGATTTACATAATTTTATTTTTATAAGTATTCTGTTTTGACTATCACTGACCATTTTATATTCGTTTAAATTAAAATCCATCACTTTTAGTATGTACTATGCAGATCGCTCGCTGGGCACTTAACGTGGTACGTTACATTTTCAGCGCTTTTCACAATTATCCAATCAGAGTTTTTTCTGGTTACTGAATAAGTTAAAAACAATAAACATTGTAGAAATTTCCTTTGCATTAAAGACTGCCTCATGATATGTTAATGTCACTTATTGCTATTCAGCTAGTTGTGAGTTGGGCCACCGAGCGCCACCTGCAGGAATAACTAGAGTTTGTCCGATATTAGACACTGATCAGCCAGCAGCATTCTCCCCGTAAATCACATGATCGTTGTCCGGTGACGTAACAGAGCGAAACGCCATTAGACTGATCGCAGAGATTGATCGGAAGTGAATTGGGTTTTAAACAGAGGAATCCGCGCGTGAAGTTGCTCGGAAACGCGTTTCGGCCGTTCTTTCCGCGCATCTAATTCACGCGTGCGGCTCTATGGCCGCTGTGATCGGGTAGAGGCTCGGACCTGAGGCTCTGTTGTTGTGTCAGCATGGCGGCTGCGGCCGGAGGGAAGACGTACTCGTTCAAGGTGGTGCTGCTTGGAGAGGGATGCGTCGGCAAAACATCGCTGGTACTGCGATACTGCGAGAATAAATTCAACGACAAACACATCACCACTCTACAGGTAACACATGCATGTATAAGACACGTTGATTTAATGATACCTTCCAGTGCTTATATGGGTTGCTCAACCTTTAGGCATCTAGTCTGAGTTCGTGTATAATGTGTAAAAAAACGACGCGTTTCGGAGTGTTGCCTTTATAGTGAAAATAAACAACTCGTGTTGGTGTTTAGCTTGTTGAGTTTTTATGTTTGTTTATATAATAACCTTACGTCATTCGTCTTAGCAATGTATTAAAGGTGTGTTTAGTTTTGGTCCAGTGCGATGCGTTTAAACTTAAATAATTAAATAAGTAGAAACGGTTAATTTAAACTTTTGTGTAAACCGTCATATAAAACTTTGAGGTCTAAGTTCTCGACTTCCAATATAAACACATTCACACACATTTACCTGGACACGCCTACACATTCGTCATATTACTGTGTTCCACATTAAGAGCAACAGGAAACACAGATTAGAGGTTTGAATATCAGATGTGATAAGGTTAATTGTATGTAAAGCGATAACTTTAGGTTACAGAGCAAAAATGAATGTTATACGTTTAAAAGATGTCTTTACCCGGTTTGTGTTTGGCTAGTGGCTAATAATAGAACTATATTAATTTGTATTATTATTTTGCTGTATAATAATTGTAGTTATTTTGATTAAATTTGTTGAATTTTGTTGTATGTTCATTTTATTAAATTAGCAATTTGTTGAATGTCGAAGCCATATGCCACTCAGTTTAGTGGCATGTCCGGTTTTTTCAGTGGTATGTTAGGGTTAAGTTCTTTTGCACATACAGTCCGAAATTTTCGTATGCATTTCTTTGTAGTTGGCGCTCGTTTGTACAGTGTCTCTGAATTTTTAAAACGCCTCTGAAAAAACCTGCTATGGATGCAAAAATCTGAAAATCGAACCCAGTCCAAACTTTTTTATGACGGACGAAAATATCGAAAGCAGTGTGTAAATGTGATTGACACAACGCGAGGTCGTATTTATTTTTTAACATGCGTAAAATTCGGACGTAAATGTCGGACACAATGTGTTCAGGTGGGGATGGATAAGCGGTGATGTACCAAGCGACCGGTGTTGTGCCGAAAAATGCACCCCTGCCAGATTAAGCACCCCCTTCAAACACACGCTGTCTGATTGGCTAATTCTAACCACTCCCCTCCCCACACCTAATCCTAACCCCTCCCCTAACACCTAAGCCTACCCCTAACCATTGTGGGGATGAGGGGGTGCATAATCTGGCAGGGGTGCATTTTTCAGCATAACACCGGTAGGGTTAGGGTATGCGGTAATGTACCAAGCGAACGGCCTGATGTCCCTTTCATCAATAATTCATTTTATTGCGCTTCACACAATTATTCATAGTCCACCATAACCACTAAAAACAAGGGGTGTCACTAAATAGTGGCACATGCCAGAGCCCTTGAATAGGCATATGCCACTAAAAACCGGATGTGACACTGGAGGTGACACTAAACTTAACGGCATGTGCCAATGGCTTCAGTGCGTGAAATGCCATGCCACCTAGTGTTAAAACCCCCTCTCAAATATTGGAGAGACAAGTAAAGGTTCTTCTGGTCTATCAGAAATAATCTACAGGCACTCGTTTGTTTATGTTGTTAAAATGAAACCGTCTATATACCGTTCAGAAAGTTTGACGTCATTTGACTGATTTGTTTCATATGTTATTACAAACCTATACATCTAACGATATAAGTATTGTGCTAACATAAGCTTTTTCATTAGAAAACAAACTCTGTTTCGAAGAATAATGTTTTGAAATGCATGACTTGGCTGAATTGAATTGAGTAAACAAAATAATTTATTTTTCATTTTTGGGTGAACCCTTTTCACTGGACTTTATGTTAACAAGCAGCCAAGCATTTAATGTGCCTCTAAAACAGTAGGAATTCTTAGTTTGAATCAGAGTAATAAGTTACTGAACGTAATAATTTGCAAGATCAACCAAAATCTGCAGCTGAGCATAGACTACCAGCAGTTGCTGTATTGTAAACAGTTCAGTTCTGACTGGGACATCCAAGCACATCTACCGGCTTCGAAACTTTTTAGGCCACTTCGTGCCTAATAAGAAGTTTGCCTGCATTCTGCATACTAACCCATTAGCATGGTTGCTCATAGCCTAGTTTGTCACGGTCACAGATATTAAAGATAATGTCATTCAAGTCACTATATTGCACAGCAGTTGCCTCTTTAACTGTTTTGTAAGCAAAGCAACAATATGTAAAATATTGGCTATATCGTGTCTTCAGTGTAAGTTACTTGTTATGATCTAGGCTATATTTCTTGATCTGTTGTTGCAGCTGTATCACATGTATATCTGTGCTGTTTTTGTAACTGTTTTATAAATATTGTTTAACAGCAAACTATATTGGTCTCAAAGTAGAATATATTTTTATATTATAGAATTTATGTAGGGGCCATGAGGCACAATTAATTGCATGAATTTCATTTTTTATTTTTTTTACAATTAATCCAACCTAAATGAGTACATTGAACAGACAGGCCATCTTTTTAAAAGTATATAATAAAGGAGATCACCTAAAGAGATGTAACTGTGTGAAAATTTCAGATCATGTTTATAGTGATCAAAATTATCAGCGTAATCATTATTATTGCGGTTTAGGATGTTCTGGATGTGTCAAAAAAGTGCATATTCTTTTTTTTTTAAATGTAGGCACGCCCAAATAGGGAGCGACGCAGTCATGGCACGAAAACGGTTCGGCGTGCACATTTTTGTAGGTGCATCGGCGCTGCATCAAGATGGAAATAGTTAAACTTTTTAGAGTGCTGCCTGCGCTCCGCGTTTTCCGCACGGATTTAGACGCAAAATGTGAACGGGTTTTTCAAGCAGTAACACTGGTAACGTTACGGTATAAAAGTAATTCAAATATTAAAATATGACACAGTAATACTAACTGTTGGACGTTATTACCACGGTAAACCATTAAACTGGTAAGTGTTGCATCCATAATTATTCTCCAGATAGTATAGATACATTTGTAAGATATCTGCTAAAGATCTGGAAAACATCTGATGAACATCTTAAAGATCTTAAAGATTTTGACTATAGCCATGTTTTCCAAGTCACTCTTTTTTATGGTTTGTTGTGGTCATGAAATTGGTTTTCTCCGCTGTTTCTTTGCATGTTTTAGAACAAAAATGTGTATCATGATCACACCTCAGCCAAGAAATTGCCTCAATTTTTGCGATCGCATCTGGTGTAGACAGGTTATGCTCAGAGCCATTGAGCTGGAGAGTCGTTTCTTCTATGTTGACTCCAATGGAACAGTTTTTTCTCAGTTTTAAAAGTTCCCGGAAGTTACCTGTAACGCATAGAACTGCGTCTAAACAGACCAACTGAGATAAACTTCGAACCCATTTAAACACGAAAGCCATTTATTTGGAAAAATTAATGAAATAAAGCATTTAAAGAGAAAACATAACTTCCTGGAACTATCTGAAGGTTGCATGAATCACATGACGCTCAAGTGTTTCGGACTACTGTTGGAAGAACTCTCACTCTCAATGGCTCTGATTATGCTTTATGCTTTGTTTCCTGTCTGTAATATGTATGTTTTTGTATTTGCAGGCCTCATTTCTCACAAAGAAGCTGAACATCACAGGAAAGAGAGTCAATCTGGCCATATGGGTGAGTCACATTTTTCTATCAATATTTTACAATGTTATTTTACAAACAACCTTTACACAAACAAAGACGCAGACTGGTGTTTAGAGAAGCGTTTTAAATGAAGTATCTTCCACTACCACAATATTTACATTATGTTTTATATAATAAATTGCATTAGAACACAAACAGTCTTAATTTGAAGTTCTGCTTGATATTGTATTTCTTCATAATTTTGTACAGTACACAGACTCGAAAATATATTGAGAATCAAGAACTTCAAAAAGCTATACCCATTATGTGAACGTTTTTTTTATTATTTGATCACAGGATACTGCTGGTCAGGAGCGTTTCCATGCACTCGGCCCCATCTACTACAGAGACTCCAATGGGGCCATTTTGGTTTATGATGTAACAGATGAGGATTCGTTTCAGAAGGTACATTTTTTTCATCTCAGGTTGACAGAGTAAAAGCAACTTTCATGTTTTATATTGTCTTATAGAATGCAACATCACCCCCTGAAGTCATATTGGTTTAATGTGGTTCCTTTTCTGTGCCTCCATTAATCTACCTCATTATTTTACAGGTGAAAAACTGGGTAAAAGAATTAAGAAAAATGTTAGGGAATGAAATATGTTTATGTATAGTAGGTGAGTACATTTATACTCAACATTTATTAACATGTTTTTATATCATATTTTTGTATCCCAAATGGAATCAATCTGAAGATCATTTACACTTTTCTAGATTTGTGTGTGGATTTTGACGTAAAATGTGTAGAATCCTGACAAATGGGTCTAAAAATACTTAGACCTGTATATATTAGGCCTCATTCATGAAGCACGAGCAGAAAGATTTTTTTTGTGTAAATCGTTTGTTAAGTCGTTTTTGTCTTAAATATTCGGATTCATGAAAATGTTTGTATTTTCAAAATGTTAGTTGATATGAAAAAGATGTACTCCATACCACGTGTAAAATAGTGTGTAAGACTGCACGTAACGTTCTTTATTATTTAAGACAAACTGATGATACCGCATTTTGATGCACTATGTATCATAGGGACATTTCACAGGTTATTTTGCCCGTCTTTTATCATTTTTTACTTTTTAACTTTGGTTAAACGCAGAGCTCGTCACTGTCCTTTTTAAACAAGTGGAGAAGATTATTACTGCACTTCATATTCAGTAATATTCTGTAAAAATAACTTGCTAATCACAAGTAGGCTAACTTTTTCGGATATTCTAAATAACAGCAACCAATCAGAAGAGCACCAGGTATTATTATTTACACGCAAATCAGTCGGAATTTATTCCTATATTTACGAATGTTTCATGAATGAGGCCCATTGTGTTTTGTAGCCTTGGTAAAGTTCAATACGTAAACAACACAAAATATAACCACTTTTAATAAAATCCTAAAGAAAATCCTAAATGTGTAGTATATCATTGGATATCCATTTTTCCATTTATGTTGGCTTGAAAATGCTGGAAAGATTGTGTGTTGATCTGATTATGACTATAGCTTGATATTTATTTCTTGTTCATTGTTTTTTTCTAAATAGGAAATAAAATTGACCTGGAAAAGGAAAGGCATGTTTCAGTAGAGGAAGC
This sequence comes from Triplophysa dalaica, assembly GCF_015846415.1. Classification (NCBI taxonomy): domain Eukaryota; kingdom Metazoa; phylum Chordata; class Actinopteri; order Cypriniformes; family Nemacheilidae; genus Triplophysa; species Triplophysa dalaica. The sequence continues at coordinate 14,183,370 of NC_079546.1, read as the reverse complement.
TGAGGGGTATGTTTATCTTTTATCTCTTATAGAATGTGATGTTTTTCAACAACAACTTGGTTGAGTGATAAGTGTGAAATAAATTCTTAACACAGACTTAATGGTTTACCATGATACCATCTAACAGGAAGTATTATCGCATCATATTTAAAAAAAGCCTGTCCAGCATCAAACAAAGTTATCAAGAATATAATGTAAGTAAATCTGGAGTATTGACATTCGGAACAAAATAACTCGAGACACACCTATTTATTCAAATCTGCTCCTGTGAGTTTGTGATGAGAGTGCTTTACTTATTAGGACTTTAATCAAAAAATGTGCACATTTGTGGATATTTTGATATTAGGGATGCAACAATAAGGTTACCCACGGTTTTTGCTGTGACCTAAATATACACACACACAAAAGTAGCCTATGTTGGAAACAGCTGGTATAGTGTTGCTATTCTTGTCTGTGACATGAAAATAGACAAATGATGCGTTTCACCTACACAACTGGAGCTGTGTGTGCGAGTAAAACCCGTTCATGGCAGTCACAAATAGCCTATGTGATGATGAAGCTGAAGTGGTCAAGTAAAACATGTTGTGTGATTTGATATGCATCCTCTGTAGGTTGCAAATAATGATACACTATAATCAAGTATCCACAATGATTTTGTGGGAAAATTAACGACTGTGCAAGAGTAAACTTTCCGCTGTATTTGTCATCTGCTCCGCAGTCTGACAGGCTTCGGTCAGACGAGAGATTAATGATAGCGGGCGGGGTTTTCTGTGAAGTTGTGCAGGTAAATGTAGAAAAACTGGCTGGATTGCGTTTACATTACATTGAGATCCGAGCACAATGCGTCCTTGACTACCTCTTGATCAGGACACGCTTATCTGATAGCATTCCGATCAGAAGTGTGTTTACACTTGGCTTTTCAATGTGTATGTGGACAACATCCAGATACAGGTTGCATGTTAAAGGCGCGATTTCTCTTAGCCATTGTTGATGTTCAAATCTCCAAAACAAAAAGATGGGGGCAGGACTCTAGACTAACGTTTAGACTTTTGCACTGGTCGCACTGGTGCGCCTAACTTTTTCTTAGGTGCACCAGCACAAAAGTTAAGTGCACCCAAATTTTAGACTGCATCGCATTTAACACATTTAACATTTTAACTGGTTTTACCAGTTCACTTTTTTTTAATGTCCATATAGGCAAAATTTACTTGTAAATGATTAACTAACAATCTGATCAACATAAAGTTTATAAGTCATTTATTTGAAGCACAAATCTACAAGAAAGGTAACTTACTGAAAAAGTGTTGGTGGTTAAAGTGCTTCAGTGAACTGAAATTTAGACTTAAAAGATCTCAAGATAAATGGACCAGGGCTTGACGGCTCTGTGTCAGAGCATTGCTTATGATATTCAGACGGATCGGGCCTTAATTTAACATTATTCAGGAAAAATTTGTCAATTGTTCATTTCATCTTCCCTCATCGTCCCCTGCTACATCCACTCTGTTTATCTGACGGCTCCTCACCTCTCTCTTTCTGACTGCAGCACACGCATTTTCAAACGTACACACCAGAGGTTGCGCTATACTTTTTTTATTGTCCCTACTTTTGACTGACAGGCTCATAAAAAATCCCTCATAATCTATTATTACCCGTCACTATGGTGCAAGGTGGCGTTAGGTGGTAATTAGTATGTTTGTGACGTCCGAAAATACTGTACAAAACCGTTTGAATAAAACGGAAGTAGGGAAAATGGTGCAGGGCACACTTAAAGAACGAGAGCTCTGCCATTATGACTACACAAGGAAAGTAACAAACATTACAGACAACAACAAATAAGCAGTGAAGCAAGCTTTACGTTGTTTATCATGTGCATAGTGTCTGGACTTTTGATCATCCCTTGTATGTTTCGCGATCGCGGTCCGGCTCGCATGAGCAGCGGAGCGGTAATATCTCCGGCGCTGCAGACTGGGAGCTCTGTCATCTCACGAAAACATTGTATAAAAAAACTTTGCATGCCATAGTTTACACAGGACTGGCGGGAAATGTGCATTGATACTCCTTCATTCTTCATGTTATGTGGTTTACTTTGATAGGTGAACTGTCTTTCCCGTGTCCCAGCGCGACATCCGACGGGTTTCCCAGATCGCATCGCATATGTCTAGTCAGTAACCATTACAGGTGAAAACACTCAGGTCGCTTTGCGAGCATATCACGCTGAAGGGAAACGGGAAATTACAAATTGCCCTCATTATGAACCACCAAATTGACGGATGTCCTTCAGATTTTCCCGTCACTGTTAGAATTTTTTTTCGGTTAACGGGACCTCTGGTACTAACACGTACAGGAATTCCTGGTCCACGTCCAATCAGAGGGGGGTCACTCTTCACTATCTCTGATTGGTTTAGAGTAGACCACGATATGGGCCTAATGTGTGTCTGTTTGTTGAATCACAGGGATGCAGAGACATTTTTTCCCTCGAACGGCTGGTCGCACCATTGGAAAAATAAGGTCGCATTTGCGACCATATTGGTCACACTCTAGAGCAGGGGTTCCCAAATTTTTCAGACCACGACCCCCAATATTAGACTGCTGACGACCCGCGACCCTCCCCTCCTCCCCCTCCTTTCTCATCTTTGTGTTTTCCTCCGACAGCTTGTAAGGATTTGCGATTTGGTTACATACTGACAGAGCTAAAACAAAAAGGAACACAATCTCTAAGCCAGGCTATTTTATTAACAAATTACGGACAAAAACAAATACATCCCATAACTGTGAAATAAAGACAGAATACGAACAAGCTGCCTGTAACACGCATACAACAATAACTTTGTATTCAGAAAAATACGCCTAATGTGATGGATGGGCGCTGTGCGCGGAGCAAAGCAGATCGCCACCCGCAGATCATATTCCACGTTAAACCGTGAACTGTGTTTATTCTTAATGTCAGCCCGGAGAATGTCTTTTCGCATAAATACGTTGAGCCAAATTGCATGAGTACATCCAACGCGGCTTCCGACGACTGTGGATATTCCAGCGCAACAGAAACCCAGAACTCGAACAGTTCTATCAGCGCATCTTCCATATCTGACGCCAGATTATTTTCCGTGGTTACATTAAATGGTGACCTTATCCAGTCATATTGGTCGGGAAGTTTTATTTCCAGTTTATTTTAATTATCCTAAATTTATACTCGCATCATTACTACCTTTTTTAACATATACAATTTTTTATTTTTTATTAAGTTTCTGTAAATCATCTCGCGACCCCCCGCCCCCCACTACGCGACCCCCACTTTGGGAACCACTGCTCTAGAGCCCTGGGGGTAGGGGTGTGTTTCTTTCGTCAGCGCTCGACTAATGTTTGTCCTGTGCACTATGCACCTTACTGCTGATTGGCTACAAGGTTTTTTTGGTACTCTGCCCGGCTTTGTCTTAACAAGCCTAATTCAGAAATCGGACACCCCGCCTTTAATGCCAAATATAAACGCACCCATAATGTTGTTCACTATAACCATGATCTGAAATTTTCACACCCTTACATCTCTTAACACAGTGAGCAGCTCAGTATCTGTGTGTGTGATCGTGTGTGTATTATTGACTAGAATGATGATCACATGTTGCATAGATGGGCTGGTCACATGATAGACAAATCACATGTGAACATCAATCCACACGAGATATACAGTATGTGTGCATATTATTGTTGTAGCCCTTACAGCTTTTTTAAACAATAGTTCATTCAAGACAAAATATAAGCTGTGATTGGAAATTTCTATTGTTACAATAGTGCAGGAATGACTAGAAATATTACATATCATCTTGCTTATTGTATTAAAAATACTAGATAAGATAATAAAGAAGATGTTTTGCCCACTTTTCTCAATCACCTTCAGTACAACAAATCTTAGCAATCCAAAATGTAAAACATGGTGCAGGATTCTGAAACTTTTCATTCTTTTTTGCCTTTTCTAGGTATGCCGAGTCTGTTGGTGCAAAACACTATCACACATCAGCCAAATTAAACAAAGGAATAGAGGAGCTGTTTCTGGACCTGTGTAAACGTATGTTCCTTTTATATACTTTCAACTTTCTATAATACCACAGTAGACAGTCAAGTCCTTCTCTAGGAGGTCTCTTTCAAAGGCTTTGCACTGAATGTCACACTATATACTATTTTTTCATATACTACTATATGTATACTGTGTGTATACTGTGTACATATCAAATAGTTCTACTTCAGACAAAATAAAACCATTAGTATTAATAAAAAAACTGGTAAATGCATATAATCATAGCATTTTAGCATAGCATTGTGACGTCATCACGTGTTAGCACTTATCTGTTTTTCTTATACTCACTTATCTGTCACATTATACTGTATTTTACAACGGGATGCAGTCACTTTAACCGCTGCTAAAATCCTGATTTATAATACAACATCATCACACAAAAATCACTGAATGATGGCTATGTTGTCCGATTTATTCATGGTTTACAAGATGTAAAAATAGGGAAAACAAACACTGTTTTTGAGTGATTCTTTTTTCTTTCTTTCATCAAGGTCTGATACATGTTAGACGAATCAGCATAAGCGCTACATGCCTAACTTTTTCTGGTCTCCGCAACTGTTCTGTGTAGTGAACGGAGCCAGAGCATTGACCAGACAAGTGTTTACCCTACTTCCAGTTTGTACACGTCACGCTGTGAAATAGGTCTATCGTTACAGCATTTTAGAATGCACTTTAAGAAACTTGGACAAAGTAGCTAAATCTTTGAAGGCTGCATGCCTCCTGCGTAGAGCACATTTGTCGGCATAGGCCAGATATGACATCAAGGTTTATTCAGGTTTTATTTCAAAAAAGCAACTGTTACATTGGTAAGTGACAAAATGTCTTCTTTAGAGTATTAAATATAAATTTTATAATGTTTTTAAATTGAAATGAGCCTGTTTCCAACCTCTTGTCGTCCGCGCACCTCCGCAAATGGATGAGGCGTTTGTAGTTGATAAGCATGCCGTTGTGCTTTTATTTAGGCTTCAGGCTCATGCCGTGTACATAGGACAATAATCCAGCAGGAAAAGAGTATATCACGAAGAGGGCTGAGCGAGCAGAGCGGAATTTTCAGAAGGCGCTCTCCACTCGCAGAGAAATATTAATGCTCCGCTCACACGCTCTCACTCATCCCAAACAAGTCAGGAGAGAGAGAAATAAGCGCTGTTTGTCAACTCGTTATTCGATCACAGATACAGTCATTAGCACAGATGGATAAAAAAATGTGACGCCAAATATACTTGGGTGGCCATAAATATACCTGGGTGGACCACCCAAGTAAATGCATTGTATGGGAAACGCTGCACGTGTCTCATGATGGGTCATGTGACAATGTGTTATGGGGTACGGGCATAGGCTATAGACACCAAATATAAAATTCAACACATGATCAATGTTTAGATCTGGTGAGAAAACAACATTATATATATGTCACATTCAATTGTTGACATCATTTTCCAAATCAACTGAATTTCCTAATAAACTGTAAATAGTAAAGACGTTTCATGATGTCACTCCTTCAAATATGATGTCTGAAAGCAAGGTGTATAATAACAGCACAACAGGGTTGAACAAAAAGTAACAGTGCATAATACAAATAAACAAATAGAGCTACCCATGCAACCAGTGTTTGTTTTGAATTGTCCTATGTATATATAAGTGTTTGTCTACCTCATTGGCATCCGTAGGCATGATGGAGAGCGCTCAAGCGGATGAGAGATCGCGTGGTAATGGCACGAGCCACACAAGCACAGCGCGAAGAGGCGTACAGATTGTCGATGACGAACCCCAGACCGCCACTTCCGCTGGAGGCTGCTGTTCTTCCGGCTAATCACTTCCACCATAACCGGGACTGAAAACTCCATTTTGCGTGATAACTGCCGCTCCACATAGCTACACCCATCTGCTACTACTCTACAGCTCTATCAAATCATTTCTTTAACACTGTCTTTTATCGAAACGGTTGATTAAAACGCCACTGGCTCCCAGGGCACTCCAGTGTTTGAGGATGTAAAATGCCAGATTGATCTAAACTGATGATAATGACTAATATTCAAATTAATATAAATAGGTACCAAACGGCCAACTGATTTCCCTAGCTGTCCGATACATTAGCTCCTTTTCTTTTGGCATTGTGTTGTGCATGTAGAATCTTTAAAGGCTTCATTATATTTTACGTCCATGGAACAATATTATTTAATAACTTATTTACAAGTTATATCAGACATCTTCACTTCCAAAGACCTCTGTTCTTCTAGTTATCCATATGCTTGTGTCATTACGTCTCCTTTTTCTGTTGTTCAGGTTCTCTTTCGATCTTTAAAGAAGAACTAAAAAACATCCTCCTTGTAGATTTTGTCTTATCTTACAGGCTGATTTACCGTCAAGATTTGAAATAAAAATCTTATCTTGTTTGCTTGCAAAATTAAAAATTACTCAGATGATGTGTACTTTCAGCGCAACACGTGTCAAAAAAAGTGTTCAATATTCATTTTGCATGAATGTATAATGAATATATGCTCTGTTAAACACACATTTACTGAATTTGTGTTTTTTTTAACTGCCATTTTTACAATGAATGTTAATAGTTTTTCCCCAAGCCCTGAACATTTGGATGTTTTTTTAAACTACTAATAGTTTCCACAACACATCACCTGTAAACACTGAGGTGCAGCTGTGAGCCTACTGTGCCTTTAAATAAAAACGTCTATAGTTACCCTTCCCCTTTGTCTACTATAATCATTGGTTATTTTTGATTTGTGTTATGGAAAAAATAAATCTATGCTATGTCCGTCTTAAAAAAAAAAGCCAGTTATTTTGCAAGTCGCTTTTTAATACAATGCACCAAAATAAATGTGCCCTTAAGCTAACGCTTCTATCAAAATGAATGTACATATATGTATATTTCAAGTAAAAATTGTGCAGGTTGGCTGATATTTCTAGCAGGGGCACAGCTGGGAGTTTTTAGCTGGTGGACCAAGCTGTCAGCAAATGATTTCAACTAAGTTAGTTATTTTGGATAATTTGTGCTTTAACTAGTCCTCAATTGTTACTTTCATCATTTGTGCTAATGGTGTGCACTAAAAAAACATTGAAGGATTCTTATTTGAAATCATTGATAAACAACAATGAACAAAGACCTACATCAACACTCAATGCATGATCAAACTGTTATTTTTCTAGCATGCCAATCACCCACCAAAACTTCATGCCTTCTGCAAAATATGTTTTATTTAAACATCTGCTGATCTCAGCATACACATTGTCTCATCAACAAAAAAAGCAAAGATCCTATGTGCAAAAAAATAAATAATAATAATAAAATTCAACTTCAACAACATATTTACATATATAAAAATAAGTATACTAAGTATTAGAAATTCCCTCTAGTGCATCCACACAAATTTACTCAAAGAAGGACCCAAAACATCTCTTCTCCTTTCATTACCCTGAACATACTGGTGGGCAATTTCTTGTCAGGGGGCATTTCTTTCAGAGCATGCACAGCATCTGCAGTTGTGCTGAACTTGTACTTGTTTTTCAACATTGCTTCCTCATTCAGTTCAGGATATGTTCTTGCTGCTGCGTGGAATGGGAGTCAAGAGTGAGTTTTCCTGTTCTTTTAAAGCCTGAATGCCTGGTTGCATAAACCTCCCATTAATTTGTGCATCTACTTTGTCAAGGACACTGTATTACTCTAGTCTGTAAAAATCCACAGCTGATCCCGATGTGTATGCAGGAGCCTGCCCAGAATATATCTTATATGTTCGTGGTGGCACAATGGGCTCTAGAGACAGATTGTCACACCTGTCTACTGGCTCCTTAAAGATTCCTTAAAGTGTTCAGTGTTTCTTTTGGATTTCAAGCTGTCTTGGACAAGAGAGACTGCAGAGAGCATGCCCTCCACTGTCAACAGAGTGTTTTTCTGTGGAGATGCATAGAGAGAATATCAAGTTCACTGATCACATCTAAAGCAAGTAGAAGTCCCAGTACACCATATACCCTTTCACGGTCAAACACATAAGCCCTCCGCCCGGCTTGCAGATTCTGCCTTACTTGCAGCCATCTCATATAGTGCATTTAGAACCATCCCATATTGGCTGAGAACAGCACAGATAGGAGGTGAGCGTACTGACCACCTAGTGGGGCATAAAGGCCTGATGGACAGGGATGGCCCTTCCCCTTCAGCTGCTACAATGGCTTTAAACTTTTGTCTTTAAGCTTACCAGACTGCCCAAAAAATGTGCCAAGATCATGTTTTCATTCAAGTGCATTTTGCACGACACTGGAGGCCGAGCAAGCCTGTTGTGTAACTAAATTAACACTGTGCATTGTGCAATGTATTTATGGTGCTAGTGGCTGTGTTCGCTGAATAACAGCCTGGGAACACCACAGTCTTTCATTCTATATGTATATATTAATTAGTTACTTATTAACATTATTGCTTATTTCTTTTAAGCCAGCTATTCAAAAATAAAAACTTTGAATGTGGTGCATTATCTTACTTAAGATAATAAGCCATGATTTATTGTAAATTTGTAGTTGTCTCTGGACATTTTCTTATGTTGTTTTATATAAAACAATGTCATAACAGCCCAAAGAAAACTGGATTTTTCATCTGAAGGATGAAAGAGCCTAACTAAAGCAAACACTGATCACAATAGGGGTGACTTTAAACAACAATAAAACATCAAGTCATGGATGTTATGCTGCAGTCCCTGTGAAGCAGAAGTGGCGATCGTCTTCAGTATTCTGACATATTTCCAAGATGAATAATGGGTGTCGCTCATGTTTTTCACTGTGAATTGATTGGATGAATAAAAACAGGATGTTCCCGTAATTTAATGGTAGTTTGCTGGCAACCACAGCTGCCGGTATTTTTCTGTAAAAACTACGGAATTTGTATTTTCTCTTTTCTTTTCTGATAGTAAATGTTTTGTGGGTCACCACTATGCTGAAGAGTGGAGTCTGTGTTTAAGTCAAGGTCAGGCAATGAGATGTTGATGTCATGCTGCGTTCTGCTTTGTTTAAAAGTGACTTTGAAGTTTTAAATAATGAATTACAAAGAAATAAATTAAGTTTTCATTTTATATAAAGAAATTCTGTTAATATAAAAGACTCAAATGTATTAAGTTCATACACAGCTTGAAGTTTGAGCCCTGAAGTTTTAAACTACAAAGCTGTTTACGTTCTTTTCCTGTATTTTTTACAGAATTTTACTGGCAACCACAGATGCCGGTATGTATCCGTAAAAATTACGGAACATTTTTTACATTGTATTATAAAAAGATGGACGCAACATTAGGCTCGTTTGACATGGCCAAATTCTGCGCAGAACCGATCACCGGTGAGCGTGAGATGCATGCTGGTAAGAAATATGTCCGAGTTGGGTCATGTCGCTACCCGATCCGTCCCGGAAACCAATTTGTTCCGCGCATGCGCGAAAGTGCGTCTACTTCCGGCCGAAACAATTTACGGCAGTTTAAAAAAAAACTTGTTTTACACAACTCGTTCTATACCGGAAATCTTTTTTTCATAAACTCTTTATTGAAAATTGCACTTAACATCAAAAGACATTAAAAAAGTACAATTTGTAATGGTTTGGAGAAATGTACATAGGCTACACTACCATTTTAAAGGTCTTTTTTATTATTTTTGATACTTTTTCATTTTATTTTTTAATAACAATGGAAATACAATTAAAAAAATGATGTGTCATGAATGAGAAATATTTTTTATTTATAAAATACTTTTTTATATATAAAAAACGAATATACAATAATTTTTATTATTCTCTTTTTTTTGCAAAATATGTCAGTTAATATGTGGCACAAATTGTTACTCCAATTGAATAAATACAAAAAAATCTAACTTAATAGGTAAGTTATTATTACCTTAATAACACCATTTAGTAAAGTGTGTGTTTTATTTTTAAGTTATTCTGTATATTTTATCATACTTTAACAAATGTCTGTATTTAAGAAACACACACAATTCTTTTGAATTCATTCAATTTATTTATTTTATTAAAAAAAATCCTTCTCTTCACAAGTCATTACCTCCCTCCATCCCTGCCTCCCTTAGTCACACACTCTGTCACTCACTCACTCATCTATTCATATACTTAAATTGCTTATTGATGAGAATAACATTGACCTTTAGGCCTTGTTAATTCATTATTAAAAACATCAAAGTCACTTTTAAACAAAGAAACGTGTAGAATGACCTCAGTCATTAAAGATGACTGACAGACAAACTACTGTAAAATTACAGGAACATCCTGTTTTTATTCATCCTATCAAATCACAGTGAAAGCATGAGCCACACCCACTATTCATCTTGGAAATATGTCAAAATACCACTTGTGCTTCACAAATACTGCAGCATAACATCCATGACTTGATGTTTTATTGTTGTTTAAAGTCATCGTTATTGTGATCAGTGTTTGCTTTAGTTGGGCTCTTTCATTCTTCATTCCTTAATTTCTTTGGACGGCTGTGACAGTTTTTTATATAAAACATAATTTTGTAGAAAATAACATCTAAGGAAAATATGATAAGATTATTTTACAAGCTTTTTCTCTGATGATGTTTAATTTCTAATTTGAATAATTTCTAAGTTGTTTAAATTGTAATTTAAGTTTTTTTGGTTGTCACCATTGTTGAGACAAACTGTTTTATTCTTGATGTCTGCTAGAACATTTTAATGTGCTGTTATAGACCTTCAGTATATTGTTTAATTTAATTCAATACAATATCATAATTGAGGATAACAAAAAACACTTTAAATCACTACCTAAACTCTAATAAATATTAAAACTAGGGAAAGCACAGGGTCAAGATACCAACTAAAGCAAACACTCATCACCATAATGGTGACTCAACAAACCATCAACATGTAAACTTGTGTTAATTGTCAGTTAAAACTTTTGTAGACGTGCAACAGAAATAAAGTGACAGTGGTGTCTGTAAGTGAAAGTGATAATAGTGTTTGTGGATTTGAAAACTACGGAATTTCACTGTTCATTTCCGAGAGAATTGACAGTGTTTTCCGTATTTTTACGGACGTTTTTTGACAACAGTTTTCTCTATGAAAACTACAGAATTTCACCGTTAATTTCACGGGCATTTTTTAAAGTGTACAGTATGCCAAAAATGTCTATTGGTCCTTCCAGTTCGATTTCAACACGGAAGTGGAGTGAAGTCAGTCTATCATGGTGTGACGAGTCACCCCTGGCGCAATCAGTGTCGGCATGGAAACCAAGCGGATGAGAGCGGCCCTGGGACTTCTAAGGGAAGCAGGTGCTACGCGATCCCTTCTGCCGGATGCGAGAACCACCGCCCACCAACTTTTAACCAAGCTTACCGCGCAAGACGACATAGAGGCTTACCCTTCATACATTTGAGGTCATCGCGTCACGGGAGTCATGGGATAGAGCCGAGTGGGCGAAGATTCTGGCGCCTTTCCTTACCGGTGAAGCCCAACGGGCCTATTATGCCTTACCCACCCCCGCCAGTGAAAATTATGACCTCCTCAAGAGGGAAATTCTTGCCCGGATCGGTCTCTCGCCAGTCAGCGCCGCCCAGCAATTCCAGCAGTGGGTCTACGACGAGCAGCAGCCGGTCAGGCCACAAGCTGCCCAATTGACGCGACTGGGACACCTGTGGCTACTGACGGAGGAACCTTCAGCCCTCCAAGTAGCTGAAAGGGTAGTGGTGGACCGACTTTTGCGGGCTCTCCCGCGCAGGTTCCGGACCACGGTGAGCATGAGGGGCCCCACCAATATCCGCGAGGTTGTGGAAGCAGTGGAGCTCGCCGAAGCCACGGCAGCCCGGGACGTGGGAGAGAGAGTGGCGATTGTACATCGGAGGCTACCAACTGGATGGCGACCTGCGGAGGGTACCTCAAGGCCAGACCCGAGAACTTACCTCCTCAGGATGAACCGATGCCCACCGAACCAGGCTCCACCGGGCCCCCTGCGTGGTTGGCGGGATGCACGGTACATCAGGCGGTGCCCTCCGGGGCTCCACGGCGCGCCGTAAGGGTGAATGGGCGCCCAGTGACGGCCACTTTGGACTCCGGCAGCTCAATCACTCTGGTTCAGCCCGGGGTAATCCGGTCCTACACCGCAGGTAAGGCCACCATCCCGATCACTTGTTTCCACGGAGATACCCGAAGCGTACCGGCCCGACGGGTGACCGTATCGGCCGACCCAGGATCGTGGGTACTGGAGATCGGGGTGGTGGAAGATCTGCCGGTATCAATGTTATTGGGCCGAGATTGGCCCGGGTTTGAGCAACTGTTAACAGCCACCGTGCAGTCGGCTAACCACGGGGGACATCCTTGGAAGCCTAAGCCCCAAAGAGACCGGAGACCACGACCCGCCCTGGTGGCTACGGACACCGAACGGGAGGGTGAGTGGCCCAATACTAATGTATATGCTGACCTTTTTCAGCAGGTGACGGGAGGGGGCTCCTTTGGAAAGGAGCAACGAGAGGACCCCCGTGTACAGAATTGTTGGAGCCAGGTCAGAATCGTCGATGGGGAAGACCGCGTGCCGGGTCCCCACCCCCTCCCACACTTCGTAATCAACAAGGGTCTGTTGTACTATGCGGCCTCGAGAAGGGGGGAGGAAAAACTTATTTTGGTGGTACCGAAGACCAAGACGGAGGCGGTACTCGAGTTGGCACATACCCACCCAATGGCGGGACACCTGGCAGCGGCAAACACCATTCAGCGCGTCAGGGACCGGTTCCACTGGCCCGGCCTCGAAGGGGAGGCCAAGAGATTTTGTCAAAGCTGCCCTACCTGCCAACAGAAGTCTCCCCAGCGTCCTCCCCCCAGCCCACTGATTCCATTACGAGTGATTGAGGTACCCTTCGAGCGCATAGGGATGGACCTGGTAGGACCGTTGCCGAAGTCTGCCCGGGGATACGAATACATCCTGGTCATCGTGGACTACGCGACGAGGTACCCAGAGGCGCTACCCCTGAGGAAGGCTACAGCCAAGGCCATAGCCAAGGAATTCTTTTTGTTCTTCAGCCGCGTCGGTATTCCCACCGAAGTCCTGACTGACCAGGGAACTCCATTCATGTCCCGGCTAATGGCGGACCTCTGCCACCTGCTCCAGGTCAAACAGCTCAGGACGTCAGTTTATCACCCTCAGACGGATGGGTTGGTGGAGCGATTTAATCAAACCCTGAAGCAGATGCTCCGTCGTGTGGTGGCAGAGGATGGGCGCGACTGGGACCTCCTATTACCCTATGTGCTCTTCTGGATCCGGGAAGTTCCTCAGGCATCTACAGGCTTCACTCCATTCGAGCTGCTGTTTGGCCGTCAACCCAGAGGACTCCTGGATGTCGCCAGAGATGCGTGGGTACAACAACCAGCACCGCACCGCAGTGTAATCGAGCACATACAGCAGATACGAGCCAGGATAGACCGAGTGATGCCTATGGTAAAGGAACATCTAGTCGAGGCCCAGCGCGCCCAACAACAGTGGTATGACCGGCCCGCCCAACCCAGGGAGTTCCAACCAGGTGACCGTGTATTGGTATTGACCCCCACCACCACGTCGAAGTTCCTAGCATCATGGAAAGGACCATACACCGTTGTAGAGAGGGTGGGTCCGGTCAACTACCGTCTCCGCCAGCCGGGTCGACGACGGGAGGTTCAGCTGTATCACATAAACCTACTGAAGAAGTGAATACCCCCGCCAACCCAGATGGCAGCCTTCGCCGCGGATGAACCAACATTGGTTCAGATGGGGGAACAGCTGTCCCCCGTCCAGAAGAAAGATCTCCAGTCCCTGGTCAGTCAGTTCCGGGATGTATTTTCGGAAAACCGGGCAGACTAGGATAACACATCATGAGATCCGGACGTCTCCAGGAGTTATCGTAAGGCAACGGCCCTACCGGGTTCCAGAGGCTCGTCGACTGGCTATAGAGGAGGAGACCAGCCGGATGAAAAGACTTGGAGTGATAGAGCCCTCCCGCAGCCCATGGTCCAGTCCCATCGTCATGGTCCCCAAACCAGACGGCACTCTCCGCTTCTGCAATGATTTCCGGCGAGTGAATGAAGTATCCACCTTTGACGGATATCCAATGCCCCGAGTGGATGAACTTCTGGACCGGTTAGGGAAAGCCCGGTTTATTTCCACGCTCGATCTAACGAAGGGATACTGGCAGGTGCCCCTAGCTCCCGACTCCAAAGAGAAGACGGCGTTCAGTAGCCCGTCAGGACACTGGCAGTATACAGTGCTGCCGTTCGGCCTACATGGGGCACCTGCTACTTTCCAACGAATGATGGACATCCTTCTACGACCCCATCAGGCATACGCCGCGGCATACATCGACGATCTTGTCATCCACTCGGGGTCCTGGGACGACCATCTGGACAGATTGCGGAGAGTGCTCATGGACCTCAGGAAGGCCGGCTTGACGGCAAACCCAAAGAAGTGTCATCTCGGACTTGCCGAAGCCCAGTACCTGGGATACAGGGTAGGTGGGGGTTTGATCCAGCCCCAACCGAAGAAAGTAGAAGCCGTACGAAACGCCCCCCAACCTCAAAACAAGTCCCAGGTACGTGCCTTCCTGGGGCTAGCGGGTTATTATAGGTGCTTTATCCCCAACTTTTCGTCCATAGCCAGTCCCCTGACCGACCTGACCAGGAAGGGGCAGCCGGACAAGGTAAAGTGGAACCCTGAGGCGGAACGAGCCTTCCAGATGCTGAAGGAAGCACTGACAACATCCCCGATCCTACATGCTCCAGATTTTGGCTGCCCCTTCATACTCCAGACAGACGCATCGGATACTGGACTGGGAGCTGTACTGTCACAGAACAGGAACGGATCAGAACATCCGGTAGTGTACATAAGCCGTAAGCTCACCCCAGCGGAAACCCGATACGCCACGGTGGAGAGGGAGGCTCTGGCCATAAAGTGGGCAGTCCTGGAGCTGCGGTATTACCTTCTGGGACGTAAGTTCGACTTGGTGACGGACCATGCGCCACTACAGTGGATGAGCAAGGCAAAAAATTCCAACACCAGGGTCACGAGGTGGTTCCTAGCGCTCCAGGACTACCACTTCAAGGTGATACATCGGGCCGGAGTTTCCCATGGCAACGCAGATGGTCTGTCTACGATCTGGTCAGGATGGACAACTCGGTCAGGTGACACTTCCCCTCCCTACCATTACTCTTTTTCGTCTCTCCACAGGACCAGGTCGACACTTTGGGGGGGGGGAGTGTGACGAGTCACCCCTGGCGCAATCAGTGTCGCCATGGAAACCAAGCGGATCAGAGTGGCACACCTGCCGGTCGTTACCAATTAAGACCGACTCTGCAGCTATAAAAGAGTCTGCCTAAGAACGCAAGGTGAGCAAGATCTCCTTCGGACATGCTTATCCTAAAGGCTGTTTTCTTACCTCTTCCCAGGCTCAGACGAGTAACGACCGACAGGACCGCTCACCCACAACCCGGAAGTACTGGAAGAAACCCCAGATAGCAAGACGGCGAAAACCCCTGTGACAGGAAAGCAGGAAGGACGCCCTTCTCCCCCACGCTGCTGGAATATACATGCGTGGCGTATTTAGGTTGGACTTACTTTTATTCATTGACATCTGTTGAATTAAAGGAACCCCTTCGGGGTCTTAAAAAAACCTGTCCACGAGTACGTGTCGTTGCTTCCCCATCACACATGGTTAAAAGAAAAGAAAAAAAATCTAACATTGCTCTGTATACTATGTTACGTAAAATGAGACAAGTCTTTTTTGATTGCACTTATGCTTTTTGTGTTCCTTATGCTGTCCCAATTGCTTCCATTGCTAACCACCTGTAAGTCGCTTTGGATAAAAGCGTCTGCTAAATGACTAAATGTGGTCATATATGAAGCAGTTGCTTGCATGCTGAATATGTGCCTACATTCATGCATTAACATATACATAAATGAATACAAATTTGTGTCTTTACTTTACCAGGTGTTGCAGAAACCTACATTAAGCATGGTACTGAGTACAAAGTCACAGAGACTTATTCCGTGGTGAGGTGACAGAGCCTGTATTTTTGCGGATGCACGGGGACGATCAACAAAATGTCCTCTGAAAGATCCTCAGGGATCAATTCTCCAAGGCGAAGGATACTTTTTGTTGGTATTTCAGTATCAAGAAGACAAGGAAACATTTTTTGGCATACTGTATTGATAAACAAGGCCTAAAGGTCAATGCCACTCTCATCAATGAGCAATTTAAGTATGTGAATAGATGATTGAGTTCAGTGAGTGAGTGAGTGACTAAGGGAGGCAGGGATGGAGGGAGGTAGTGAGTGAATGAATGATTAAAGAAGAGAAGGAGCAAATGTATAAAATACATAAATTTAATGAATTTAGAAAATTCTGTGTGTTTTTAAATACAGACATTTGTTAAAGTACGCTAAAATATTAAAAATAAAACACAGACTTTACTAAATGGTGTCTAACAAATGTAAACTATTATGTTCGATTTAAAAATATATATATTCAATTGGGGTAACAATTTGTGCCACATTAACCTGACATATTTTGCCAAAAAATGAGAATCACTAAGAAAACGTATTGTATATTCGTTTTCAATATATATATATATATTTTATATAAATAAAAAAATATTTCTCATTCCTCCTGATGCATATCATTTTTTTAAAATGTATTTCATTTGTATAAAAAATTAAATAAAAAAGTAACAAAATTAATTTAAAAAGACGCTCTTAGAAGGGTAGTGTAGCCTATCCCTTGTTTAGTACATTTCTCCACACCATTACAAATTGCAATTTGTTTAATACTGTATTGATAAACAAGGCCTAAAGGTCAATGCCATTTTCATCAATCTGCAATTTAAGTATATGAATAGATGAGTGAGTGTGTGACTAAGGGAGGCAGGGATGGAGTGAGGTAGTGAGTGAATGGATGACTTAAGAAGAGAAGGAGCAAATGTATAAGATAAATAAATTGAATGAATTCAGAAAATTCTTTGTGTTTCTTAAATACAGACATTTGTTAAAGTACTCTAAAATATGTACAGCATAACCTAAAAATAAAACCCACACTTTACTAAATGGTGTCTAACAAATGTTAACTATTCACTTAAACATTGAGTAATTGTGGTCCTGGAGAAACATTATCTCAGCTGGTCCCTCTGATAAAACACAAATATATGATCATTAGAAACAACAGGAATTATTCACACATAACTAATATGTTAAATCCAGCATTTAATTTTAAACTGTTGTATGCAGAGTAAGTTTTTTCTTTCAAGCACTTACTTTTCACTTACCGCTTTGGAAGAGATGGTGGCCACAGTCAATGCTTCTTTGTGCTGACTTGTAAATGTGTGTAAATGAGATAGGGGTTGTTTATTTTGTTCAGCAGGGTATTAAAACATATATAAGTAAAGTGAAAGTGATCCAATTGTCAGATATGGTGACCCATACCCGAAATGTGACCTCTGCATTCAACCCATCCAGAGACTAGTGAAGTGAAGTCAAGTTGTGAACACACAGACACCCGGAGCAGTGGGTAGCTGTCACTGCAGAGCCCAGGGAGCAAGTAGGGGTAAGGTCAGTGTTGGGTGTAACTAGTTACTAAGTAATTAGTTACTGTAATCCAATTACTTTTCCCTTGAAAAAGTAAAGTAAGGGATTACACAAATGTTTTCTGTAATTTAATTACAGTTACTTTAGATGTAATTAAACTAAATACTTTGTGAAATATATGCGTGTGCAATAGTGTAATTGACATCAAAATTCAAAGTCTTACTTTGAAATCTGTGCTTTAATGTATAATTCTCACATTTGTAATACTTTGGTCATTTAATAATATTATTTATTTGAATGAATTAAATAAGCCGTTTCATGTCTATCCTTGAATCACTTAACTAATCAAGGTTGATGTAGGATATAGAAAGTAATTAGTAATGAGTAACTAAATACTTTTTGGACAGAGTAATTTGGACAGTAATCTAATTACACTATTGAATATGTAATGAGTAACTAGTAATTAATTACTTTTTCAGAGTAACTTACCCAACACTGGGTAAGGTGCATTGCTCAAGGGCACCTCAGTCATTACCCGCCGGCTTTGAGAATCGAACCGGCATATACTATGTCATTAGTGATCATAGTGCAACCTTTCCTCTTGAAACAGATGACAGACTCTTCTACACCGGCCCTAACAGGCAGAACATTCGGCTAGTTGTCCTGTCAGAGGAAGAGAAAACATCCGTTCTTGCAGAGTGCCACAATAATCCTGGACCTGTCAATCACAGGGGTGTCAGAGGAACATGAAACAGGGTTATCGCTGGCTACTGTTGGTCCACAATAATCAACAACTTCAAAGAATGGGTACACCTAGAGGTTGTTCTATACTTTTAACTTATACTTTTGCCACCTCAGTTTGTTAGGTACGGAGCCCGGGAGGGGACATGCGCGTTTCACTTAGTTTTGTCGTGGCCACGAGATATTAACTCGTGGGAACGTGATAATATGACGAGACCACGACATATTATCTCGAGGGAAAGTGATATTATGTTGTCGCCACGACATCAGCATGTTGAGGTAACGCCATCCTTATGTTGTGGCCACGCGATGTTAAGTCGTTCCCTCAAGATCCTATAATGTGGGAACGACATCCGTATCTCGTGCCCACGACTTCTTATGTTGAGGGAACAACATCAGTATCTCGTGGCCACGACTTCTTATGGCACGTTGATCAACAGAGAATCAACATGGATCAGCACGATTTTTTAAGGCAACGCAACATTGAGGAGGAAAACATAGCCCAAATCGAACAAGACAAGGTGATGGGACATTTATTTGCTTATAAATATGTAAGAGGCCAGTTTTTAAATGTGTTTATGTGTGTCATATCGTGTTCACACCACATGTACGCCACGCGATTCTTTTCAAATAAAGAATTCAGCTTGTGCTGTATTGCTGCTGCAGCTAGTGTGGACAAAGTCTTTAAATAACATGGAAAAATAACTAGTGCGTTGAGACGTTGGGCATGTAGATAGACACGTATGTGTTTTAAGGAAATTCGTTCGCACTTTATGATGCCCGTAAACAAGATCGTGCAAAATTCATACGAACTAGCCACCTTCGTTCAAATTACCCTAAAATTGTGTTGAACAAGCATATTACGTTCATATGCAATGAAACCATGCATTACACAGAACTGGCATTTGTAAATGAGTTAGAGGAGAATAAGTGTTTAATCCCAAATTTCCGTGACATTCCGCGCTTTATTTTTATGCCCTCATGCCACATCGTGGCGGAAAAAGTGGAAGCTGGCAGAACATCTAGCAATAAAGGATTATATTGCAAGCTCTCCTCGTATTTATAAATGTTTTTTGGGCTGCAATAATTATCAGAATTGACTCATTGATTTCAATTGAATTCATAAAGTTTGTCAAATGGATACAAACAAGGTATTTTTGATTGTCTTCTTTCTCGGGAACGCACATTTTCTTTCTACCGGTGATTGGCGTTATATATCCTCGTTTTGTCCGTAACATTTACATTAAGGAATTTAGCAGACGCTTTCATTGCAAAGTAAATTACAAAATCGAGGAAACAATGAGGCTATAAATCTTAAGGAGTCCACTATAATACAAAAACTGCTATCACAACCATTAAAAGTGCTTGGCAGTAGCCTATCTGCACGCAAAACATGCCTCATCATTTGAATGTTATTCAATTATGTGGCAAATTTCCACATAAAATGGTTGCATTGATATTTTTTCTAATAATGTTTTTGGATGAAATCAAACTTTTTTTGTTGGAACTATCACAATCACTGAACTAATATGATTAAGTCAAACTTGGCTATATACGGCCTAATGTATTTGTTATTCAAATCAAACGTACATACTTTATATTAAACCAATGTGTTTTCAGTCAAACAAAATACACTGAACATATTACACTCACCTAAACTGTTTTCATACTGATTTAATCTTGAACAATATTCTTGAATAAAAAATTCTTTACGCAAAATCTTTTTTACCGAAATGCGCTTTTTGTTTTAGACTTAATGCATGCTCAATAAGGATTCAATAAATTGGTAATGAAAACAGGAGTGAAGAGTACTTTCTTTCAAATTTCGAGAAGTAAAAAATTATTCAATGTATTTAATTTAGCAATGTAATTGTATTTTCCATATTTAATGCATATAGAACACCTATACTTAAACTGAGATGAGAGAATGGCGTCGCCTAGCTGCCTAAAAATGCATCTTAGAAGTGGAAAATTATTTTGAACCAAAAATCAACACGAAATTACAAACCGTTTTAATAAACGTAATCGCTTAGGAACCTCTTGGACAAAAGGCTAGGCTTTGCAGCCAGCCTGATGACTGGTTTTACACGACAAAGCACGTGAAACAATATTAACCTGATAATCGCCAACTAGCTCGAGTGTTTATGCATGTTCTCTAGGGGTTTTTTTTGTGGGCAGTCTGCTTTATTATTGTTTTTGTTCGTGTGCTAAAAATGCTTTTGTTCTTCACCCTTTAACTCCAGTAATCTCGGGATATCATGTAAATTAGTTGTGAATATAGCTTAGCCCTATTATCAGCTATATGTTCAAATAATTTATTAATAAAAATGCCATTTACTAATACTTGTATGTTGTGTGTAGCTATCGCTGCACAAATATTGGCTAAATTTTAACTAAATATATTAGCCTATATAAGTTGTATTTTACTTTTATTTTCGTTTGACAATTTATATTTAGCTTAAGATGCAGTGTTGGCCATGGCCCGGCCACTTTAGTAAACTGTGCCCTCTCACTTTTTGAAATGATAATAAAAAGAATCGTTTAAAACTATTTGCCACATGAATTTGATGAACACGGATTAAAGAAACAATACCAGCAGAACCATATATGGCGTCTGTTTTATTTCCAGATTCCGTTTTTCTCTGCGTGTATTCTGGCGTGAAATTATTTAACTATTCAGAATTCTTCTTAAGAGGTTAATTATTTTTTGTCAAGCGAAAAGCGTGTCTAAAAACATGAAACGTATACAATTAAACAACAATTATTAAAAGTTTAAGTCATAAATTTTATAAAAACAAACATTTCATTATTTCAAAATCTAAAGATACTAAGATAGAGGACATCTGTTTAGTGTACAGTTGTGAATTGTTGTGTTCAGATTTTAAATTATAACAAAAGAAATTGAGCTATTGATTACATTTCATAATTTTCACCCTGAATGTAGTGAATTAGAAATGCACAAGTTTTAAGCAATAATTGTAATCACTTGTTTCATTCAACAGATTGATGTATCTGTAATACCATTGATGTCAGAGAGAGAGCTAGCCAAGTACATTCCCTGTTATGGGGACAGAGTGGCAGTAGTGGCCTTTTGTCGAAAAACGCAAGATTCCATTTCAAATACAGACAGAAAAAGTAACTTGTTTGAGAGGTTAAGGAAACGAGTATGCACCACAAGTACCAAAGAAGAACATCGACAACATATTTCAAAACGATATGTTGGAAACTCAAATGCCAAGAAGAAATCTAAGCGTGTGGAACTGGGCTGGATGAACTTCAGTGCAAGAGAAAATGACTTCAAACAAGTTCGGTCTGCTAAAGGTGGAGGAACCAGGCATGTTTCTATGGATGTGAAGTCAACAGTTAGAGATGTACAGAAAATAGCAGAGGGGCTCTTTTTTCCAAATGGTAAATCCAAACATCTAGAACTGAAAAGTCTTGACTGCAGCATTCGAGATTTCTCCCACAGAATGGTTGAATCAGAATTTACCATTGAAGATTTGTATGAAGAAACAAAGGTAAAAATTCTCAGACTTTATCTTTTTACCAAAACCAACAATAGAGAAAGTACTGCAGAGAATTCTGACACGAACCCTGAAGCAGATGTCATGTTCACCGAGGGCGCCCAAGATGATGGTCAATCATCTAGCAGCTCTGGCATCAAAGAATGTGAAACAATTGACCTCACAACTTTAGAAGAGTCAGAGGAGACTAGTTTTATGTTACACAGTCCACTTTATATCATGGACCAGCAAATATCAGTCATGCAGACTGAGACGGTGTTCGATTACATGGAGACAGAAAACAGTGATGATATAATGCAAGAGCAAATGGCAGCACTGATTCAGGAAACTTCTGAAAATGTGAACACAGTGCAAGAAGTATGGAGTCAAGAGGCTTTCAACACCAATACCCCAGCACAGAACGTAAGGATTGCAACTGATGTGGAAGAGTCGCCATTTGAGGACTCATTTGACAATGTGGTCACAATTGGAGAAGGTTTAAGTGATGTTGGGAATTTGGAGGATACAATTCCACTTGAGGATCCTCCAAAAACAATTATTTTGGTGCGAAGAGGACAAGCTCTATGTGATTTGATGCAAGCTTTCAGTGACCCAGCATTAATGGACAAAGAGATCAGTATTCGAATGAAACTCCCTAATGGACAGATTGAAGAAGGTGTTGGACCAGGTGTTTTTCGTGACTGCTTGTCTGAATTCTGGGATGAATTCTATTCTAGGTGTGCTTTGGGCACCGATGTCAAGGTCCCATTTCTAAGACACGAATTTCAGAGTAATGAATGGCAAGCTGTTGGGAGAATATTGGCTAAAGGGTGGGATGCTGTCAAGTATTTCCCTATACGTCTTTCCCTCCCATTTCTTGAAGAAGCTCTATACGGTACTACATATAGCAGTGTTTAAGATTCCTTTATGCACTATGTGGCAAAACATGAGCGTGATGTTTTTGAAGAGGCAATGACAAACTTCAGCTCAGTTGATCATGAGTCGCTACTTGATGTTCTAGATTCGAATGATTGTCATCACAGGCCTACAGAAGAAAATCTTCCAGAACTTTTGGCTCAGTTAGGCCACAAAGCTCTCATCCAAACCCCTATGTTTGTGATTGAGTCCTGGAGACCTATACTTAAGGATCTTGCTAATACTTTGCCCCCACAGAAATTAGCAAAAATTTTGCAAGAGCAAAAACCAACACCTAAGAGTGTGAGGGAAATTCTTGTTTTTCCTGAAGTGATGACAGCCCAGCAGAGTTTTGTATCTAGACTTTTGAAGAAATACATTATGGAATTGGATGACACCACCTTAAAAAACTTCTTGCGCTTTTGCACAGGGGCTGATTTGCTTACTGGTAACCGCATCACGGTGAATTTCATTGAAACAAGTGATTTTCAGTGTCGTCCACAAGCTCACACATGTGGTTGCTATCTTATGTTGCCTTTAAACTACCAGAACTATCCAGACCTTCGCAGCGACTTCAATGCTGTTCTTAACAGTTCAGTTTGGGTGATGGATATTGTATAAGCACTGTACTGGTAAGTATTCTAATAAATCTTAATTAAGTAATTCAAATATTAATTAAATGAAGAATTGATAAAGTAAATATCAATATCAATGCATGTTAAATATAAGTAAATACAAACTTTGGGTCATTTTTTAACCAGTGTATCAATTATTGCTTTTTCAGGTGATTTGTTTTGCAGTAATGTCCCAAGTCATTGCCTCAGCAATTTTGGAATGGTCCACATAAACCATGGTGTACTTAAACTGAGAACAGAGGGATTTGTATGTGCTTAACATGTTTCTTATGTTTTCTTTTTTTATAAAGATTCAGTCTAATCTTGTCAAAATGTATTCTTATAATTCTGAAAACTAGAGAAGTTACAGGGTTGTGATTCTTGGAAAAATATATTTTTGTTAACTCTCTTATAATAGACAACACAGATAATTTAAACCAAACAGTTGGGCTGTTGCTCCTAGTGTCTTGTGGAAAAAATGCATTTAAGAACCAAATTATAGGCCTACTGAGGTTTTGAATAGCAAAAAAATATATGTTTTAAAGTTTTACAGTTGAATCTCGGCATTTCATGTAAACATAATTTTTCTACAAAAATCACTGACAGTGTTCATGTCAACCTTTTTCTCAAAACGCAGAGTTTTTGTAAGTTTGGCAACATTTTCTTTATATTGAGGGAGTTTAATGTGTTTCTTGTCATTTAAAGTTGGTCTAATCTTGGCAAATTATGTCTTTATAATCTTGCCATTTCCTGTAAACAGAATTTGTAAATTTGTGTTCATTTAATTGTTTTCTCAAAACCTTCGTCCATTTTTGTTAACTATTTCAGAAAGCTCATGGCACTTTAATTTCCTAGAACAAGTGGAAAATATGTTTAATAAGAAATGTTTAAATCCTTTCAGAGTTCCATCTGTTGCTTTTAAATGTTCAATAAATAAGTATTCAGAGTTCAAACGTCTTTTATTGACTTTTTCATTTACATGCTGGCATATGTACATTGTGAAATATTTAAATTTTGAAGTTTTTTCTAATCAAATTAATAGACATTGCTGTGTCAGTAATTGACTGTAAATATGCAGAATCCAACAACATGTGTGGAGATTAAGATTATTTACACAAAGGTATTTGTGCATTTAAGCTCATACAGCTTCTTTGGCTTTGACACATAGAAGTACTTATGTTAATTACAGTTTCCTGTAACCACTGATGAAAGTTTAAATCCAGATCTAGATATAGTTTTGTTGAAAGAGAAGTCATGTAACACTGTTTAATGACACTGTTGGAAATCTCGCTGCAATAACTGTCCAGTCAGTTTATATTATTCTGTAATCTGGGAACAGATTGCATCCCGAAGTTCTACATATAGCTCAAATGCCTCTCTTCTGTCACTGGGGAATCTTAAATTCCGCTCCTCCATGAGAATTGTACATAGATCAAACACCTCCTCATCACAAGGTATTGCTGACAGAAACATGCAAGCCTCTTGCGCGATTTGTAGATGATCACTATCCTGCTGCACAATAAAGTCCTCGGTTCCCCATAGTTGAGGTGCCATGAACATGATGTTTGGGATCCCGCAAGGAACATTGCAGTTCGTTGAAGGTCGAATCCGGTGCGCATTCCAAACACACGCGATCTCATCCAATTCCTCCTGCAATTAAAAGTATACGAATATTAAAGCAGGTAAACAATAGCATTATTGAAGCATACATACTTTTTGCAAAATATAAAAAAAAAAAATATTTAGTAAAAAAAAGCATTTTTTCGAACGGGAAACATGCATCGACTGGGAAACCGCATTTATTTACTATAGCCTATATCATTGCCTGCCGATACACATGGTAATATGGCTTTTGATTGTGACCAGTGGAGTGAAAAAATAGATCGATAAGCTTAATCGATAGTCAATTTAATCTTAGATCCTTTAGTTTTGACTATTTCATTTTTTCGAATCCATGTGGACCCATGTGCACTGCACTGTTCTGTTTTCTTCCGAAAAAATAAATCAACTAAAAATAGACTTAACGAAATTCTTATGCCGTGTAAAATATATATATGCTCCGTTTTCACAGTCAAGGCTTATGAGTACTCCCAGACTAAATTTAATATTGAGCTTTCCTAACTAAAAATAACTTGCCGTGATGTATCTTACAATATGTTAGTGCCATTGTTTTGTCACAGGATGCAAATCGTAATGTTTTTTTCTATGGCATTTTAATAAAAGCGACTATAGCCTAAATTAACTAAGGGATAGTCCTGGTTAAGGCTAAGCCTTGTTTATGAAACCGGGCCTACAAGTTTAGGATCACTTGCTGCTTTTTATTCATTATTTGATTCAAATTAAAACATATAAAAATTGGCAATAATAAAATACAAAAAAGCAAGTACAATAAACGAATAAAAAAGGAATCTTAAATAATAGCATTCAATTACTCAAGACCTTACTAAAAACCACCACTGTAACGAAGTAATTGTAGGCTAAATGTCATGGTTCCACCTCTCCTTGTCAGGTATTTCTTGGTTTAGAGGTGGAATCATACAGAATCCCCTGTTTCATGTGAGGAGAGATATTTTTGACCCTTGCGGTCTTCCATACTCTCCTCAAGTCGCGTCATTGCCCAACCCTCCTGTTTCCTAGTTTGTGTTAATTACCTTCCCTATAAAGAGTCCTCATGTTTCTTTGTCTCGTTGCTCGTGCATTGTTTGAGGTACATGTTCTTGTACTCGTTCCTGTTAATGTTATGCCAAGTTGTTGTTCCTGTTTCCTGTTTCCTGTTTCCTGTTTCCTGTTTCCTGTTTCCTGTTTCCAACGTGTCTTAGTAAGTGTTAGTTTATTGTGTCAAGTCTTTGTTTTCTTAGTTGAGTTAGTCCGTGTTCTTGTGTTGTTTTAGTTTACCCAGTCTTGTTTTCCCCATAGTGGGTTTTGTTTTGCCTTTTTGTCTTTGTTAAATAAATACATAACCCCTTCATCCGCCTTGTCGTCTGCCTGCACTTGGGTTCTCACGCCATGTCTCACACCAGAGTTCATGACAGAATGCACGAGCCAAGATTGAACCCAGCAGGCATGGAGGCGAGACGCACAAGTCAGGCACGTCGCCTGTGTACTGTTCGTCAGGGATACGGCGACGTGCTTGGCTTCGCGGATCGCTTCTTTGAGACTGCAGGGGAGATGGTCCATGATGAGCAGGAACAGATGGTCCTGTTCAATGGCGGCCTCAACCATCCTCTGATGCGGGAGGAGATGCAGATGCTGAGACCGCTGGGCTTCACCGAACTGATCAGGTACGCCATGAATCGGCCGAAGCCCAGGGTCTCAGTTGAGTCCTGCTCTCCTTCTCCGCTGGCCGCCATCCCCGAGGGTCATTCCCTAGAAATCGGGGTCATGGGCCTCTCCCCATCCTCTGCAGTCTCTTCACCACCACCGACTGGTCTCCGTGGCAAGTGGGGGAGGAGATCTTCTTCGGGGTCTTCCTCGGAGGCCTCCAACCCTGAACCAGTCGAGCCCTTCACCTCCTTCCTTCAGCCAACCACCAGGCGGGTGGCTCGGCTGAGGAAGAAGAGACAACGGAGGGCAGCTCCGAGTCCGGTGGTCCTGAGTCCGGTGGTCCTGAGTCCGGTGGTCCCGAGTCCGGTGGTCCTGAGTCCCACATTTTTTTGGAGAGGCGCCGTGGGGAGGTGACGGTCCGAGCGTCCAGCCCGGCCGCAGATTCCTCCCAGGGGCCGGAACCAAGCCCGGTCCAGGAGCCGGAATCAAGCCCGGTCCAGGAGCCGGAACCAAGCCCGGCTGCCCAGCCGCCGCCGCCGTCAAGCCCGGCTGCCCAGCCGCCGCCGCCGTCAAGCCCGGCTGCCCAGCCGCCGCCGCCGTCAAGCCCGGCTGCCCAGCCGCCGCCGCCGTCAAGCCCGGCTGCCCAGCCGCCGCCGCCTTCAAGCCCGGCTGCCCAGCCGCCGTCAAGCCCGGCTGCCCAGCCGCCGCCGCCGTCAAGCCCGGCTGCCCAGCCGCCGCCGCCGTCAAGCCCGGCTGCCCAGCCGCCGCCGCCGTCAAGCCCGGCTGCCCAGCCGCCGCCGCCTTCAAGCCCGGCTGCCCAGCCGCCGTCAAGCCCGGCTGCCCAGCCGCCGTCAAGCCCGGCTGCCCAGCCGCCGTCAAGCCCGGCTGCCCAGCCGCCGTCAAGCCCGGCTGCCCAGCCGCCGTCAAGCCCGGCTGCCCAGCCGCCGTCAAGCCCGGCTGCCCAGCCGCCGCCGCCGTCAAGCCCGGCTGCCCAGCCGCCGCCGCCGTCAAGCCCGTCTGCCAAGCCGCCGCCGCCGTCAAGCCCGGCTGCCCAGCCGCCGCCGCCGTCAAGCCCGGCTGCCCAGCCGCCGCCGCCGTCAAGCCCGGCATTCAAGCCGCCGTCCAGCCCAGCAGTCCTGCAGGGGACAAGAACAGTTCCCCCCAGGACTTCCCATGTCAAGTCCCCTGGGGCTCCGCGCTCTGGTGCGTCCCCAAGGGCTGGAACTTCCCCACCCAGCCCTACCCCTTCTGGACAGTCCCCTGTGTATTCTTGTTTGCCCCCGCCCCCCCCTCCCATGTCTGTTATTTTTACTGAGTCACCCTAATCCCCTGATTGTTCTTGCCTGTCTGCCCCTAGTCTTGTTCTCCATGTTTTGTTTGGTCTTGTCTTTGTCCCAGTCTGCCTTGTCTTGTTCGTGCCTTTGAGGAGCATCAGGGTGCTGCTCCTTAAGGCGGGGGTTCTGTCATGGTTCCACCTCTCCTTGTCAGGTATTTCTTGGTTTAGAGGTGGAATCATACAGAATCCCCTGTTTCATGTGAGGAGAGATATTTTTGACCCTTGCGGTCTTCCATACTCTCCTCAAGTCGCGTCATTGCCCAACCCTCCTGTTTCCTAGTTTGTGTTAATTACCTTCCCTATAAAGAGTCCTCATGTTTCTTTGTCTCGTTGCTCGTGCATTGTTTGAGGTACATGTTCTTGTACTCGTTCCTGTTAATGTTATGCCAAGTTGTTGTTCCTGTTTCCTGTTTCCAACGTGTCTTAGTAAGTGTTAGTTTATTGTGTCAAGTCTTTGTTTTCTTAGTTGAGTTAGTCCGTGTTCTTGTGTTGTTTTAGTTTACCCAGTCTTGTTTTCCCCATAGTGGGTTTTGTTTTGCCTTTTTGTCTTTGTTAAATAAATACATAACCCCTTCATCCGCCTTGTCGTCTGCCTGCACTTGGGTTCTCACGCCATGTCTCACACCAGAGTTCATGACACTAAAGTCTCACTGCTGAGACTGCAAAAGGCAGCGTAGGGGAAGAGTCATGATTCTTACAATACATTAGTTTTAAATATAGTCATTTATTGTAATTATCCTAAAGAGGGTGGCAAATGTGGTTCTACAGAAGGTTGGCAAAATAACATTTGGCTTACCTGAATAATGTTTCGAAAACACAGCTAGAACAATGCCTTATCCAGAAAATCTCCAGCAAACAGTCCCTCGTCTTTTAACTCTCCAAAAAACTGTATCCAGTATTCAATTCCTTCTTTGCGCATCTGCCCCCACAAACTTTCAATTCTTTGATTTGCTGTACTTACACCGACGATGCAGCTGCGGGGACCTGCGCGTTCATCATTGTTTCGTCTGAAAAACATCTGGATGTCACGCATGATCACATTCTCTGTTCCTAGGTCACATCTTATAACTCGTGGACATCCCATAGAATTCATCACACTCTCAACGAAATAACCAGCGATGACTTGGGGGTTGCTGTTAGTGTGTGCTGCCTTGAGCCAGATAATTCTACGGGAAAATCCATCTATGCATCCGTTAATGCAGATTCCATATGGTTTAAGTTTATCATATGAATCTACATGCCAAATATAATTAGGTCCTTGAGAAAAATATCGCCGACGATGAAGTCGTCGTCGACGACGCAGTAATGAACTTTCTGGATCAAGCTCTTTTAAAATTATCCGAACATCCTCTTTTCGCGCACGTATACCATGTTCCAGGCATTTTGTATGCATCCAACGGTATCCGTGGAGCCGTCCGGGTCCGTTTAGCTGGTCAATGATGAATCCGATTATTTCATTTAAGTCAGCATATCTTCGACGGCACAGCCCATTACTCTTTAGGAGGCGCTTTAGGGTCCTCTCACTTATAACCTTCCCATGTACCAATGCCAGAGACCGCACTATGTCCATATATGACATTCCTAAATTGAAGAAAAAAGTTATTTCATCTGTCATATCCATTGTATGACTGCTGTGCCGTATGTGAGGCGGTAACAGTCATACATGGTTTACATTTAAGAATGTCGTTCCCTCAAAATGCGAAGTCGTGGCCACGAGATACTGATGTTGTTCCCTCAACATAAGAAGTCGTGGGCACGAGACACGGATGTCGTTCCCACATTATAGGATCTTGAGGGAACGACTTAACATCGCGTGGCCACAACATAAGGATGGCGTTACCTCAACAAGCCGATGTCGTGGCGACAACATAATATCACGTTCCCTCGAGATAATATGTCGTGGTCTCATCATATTATCACGTTCCCACGAGTTAATATCTCATGGCCACGACAAAACTAAGTGAAACGCGCATGTCCCCTCCCGGGCTCCGTAGTTAGGTACCTTCTTGATTTAGAAGTTATTTTTAGTTTATTGTCCTCGCAAACCTAGAACTTTTTTTGTTTGTTACTTTTAGGTGAATGACCCCATCAAGACTGTAATGCCAGTCTTGCATTCCATTAAGGTACTGCTTACAATATTTGAGCGTACTCATGAGACTAACCATCTAGTCTCAAGCTTTATTTTTATAAATAAATAAAAATTCTCACTCCTGACACTCCTGTCATTAGTATTAAAAAATAAAATAAAAAAGTAACAAAATTATTTAAAAAAAAACACAAGGAATCCTGTAAAGAGTGAAAAGTAGTTTTTCTCTAATAATCTTTATGTTTCTTTTTATTATATTTTTTGATTCCAAGAAAATACAATATGACAAAATATTATATGTCAGGAGTGAGAAACTGATTTTTATATATAAAAATACTTCTTTATTTATAGAAAAACTATAAAACTTAAAATGAATATGTTTATTAGTGATTCTCTTAAAACCTTTTTTTGGCAAAATATGTCAAGGTTAATATGTGGCACAAATTGATAACCTAATTAGATTATTGAAATCCTTACATGGTTGCCCTTGACAAGCAGGATTTTCAGAATTCATCCAATTTATTTTTACATTTGTTCCTTATTTTCTTTAGTCATTCACTAAATCTCAACCTCCCACCCAGCCTCTCTCAGTCACACAATCAAACATCTATTCATTTACTTAAATTGCTGATTAAGGAACAGGGCATTGACCTTACTTTTCTAATATTTTAACAAATGTCTGCATTTAAGAAACACACAGAAAAAGTTATTTATGTATTTATTACATTTATTTACACATTTGGTTATTCCAAACAACCACCCAAACCCCACCCACTCAGTCAACCTAACGACGCTCTGAAGGACTGACTAGAGAAATTTCTGAAGTCGTTCATAAAACACAAACGAATCCATAGCGCTGTCAACCATTTTTGTACTCTCCAACATCGCCACTAACAGACTGTCGTAAAACATCTAAGATAACAGGAAGTGGCGCCAATTAGAACGCATCGAGTCGACTGTGTCGCTACCCGATCCGTCCCGGAAACACGATTTGTTCCGCGCATGCGTGAAAGTGCGTCTACTTCCGGTAATTCCCATTTTCACGACAGTCGACTCGATGCGTTCTAATTGGCGCCACTTCCTGTTATCTTAGATGTTTTACGACAGTCTGTTAGTGGCGATGTTGGAGAGTACAAAAATGGTTGACAGCGCTATGGATTCGTTTGTGTTTTATGAAAGACTTCAGAAATTTCTCTAGTCAGTCCTTCAGAGCGTCGTTAGGTTGACTGAGTGAGTGGGTGGGTGGGGTTTGGGTGGTTGTTTGGAATAACCAAATGTGTAAATAAATGTAATAAATACATAAATAACTTTTTCTGTGTGTTTCTTAAATGCAGACATTTGTTAAAATATTAGAAAAGTAAGGTCAATGCCCTGTTCCTTAATCAGCAATTTAAGTAAATGAATAGATGTTTGATTGTGTGACTGAGAGAGGCTGGGTGGGAGGTTGAGATTTAGTGAATGACTAAAGAAAATAAGGAACAAATGTAAAAATAAATTGGATGAATTCTGAAAATCCTGCTTGTCAAGGGCAACCATGTAAGGATTTCAATAATCTAATTAGGTTATCAATTTGTGCCACATATTAACCTTGACATATTTTGCCAAAAAAAGGTTTTAAGAGAATCACTAATAAACATATTCATTTTAAGTTTTATAGTTTTTCTATAAATAAAGCAGTATTTTTATATATAAAAATCAGTTTCTCACTCCTGACATTTAATATTTTGTCATATTGTATTTTCTTGGAATCAAAAAATATAATAAAAAGAAACATAAAGATTATTAGAGTAAAACTACTTTTCACTCTTTACAGGATTCCTTGTGTATCCCTCCGTACGTTTCACCAAACCATTATCATTTGTAATATGTTTGATGTCTTTTGATGTTAATTGCTCTTTTTTTATATAGAGTTTATTATAAAAAATATTTCCGGTATGGACAAACAACTTTTTAATTAAAACTGCCGTAAATTGTTTCGAACAGAAGTAGACGGAGTTTCACGCATGCGCGGAACAAATCGTGTTTGCCGTAAATTATTTCGGCCGGAAGTAGACGCACTTTCGCGCATGCGCGGAACAAATCGTGTTTCCGGGACGGATCGGGTAGCGACAGGATTTGTTTCGCGCATGCGCGGAACAAATCGTGTTTCCGGGACGGATCGGGTAGCGACAGGCCTTTTTATAATAAACTCTATATAAAAAAAGAGCAATTAACATCAAAAGACATCAAACATATTACAAATGATAATGGTTTGGTGAAACGTACGGAGGGATACACAAGGAATCCTGTAAAGAGTGAAAAGTAGTTTTACTCTAATAATCTTTATGTTTCTTTTTATTATATTTTTTGATTCCAAGAAAATACAATATGACAAAATATTAAATGTCAGGAGTGAGAAACTGATTTTTATATATAAAAATACTGCTTTATTTATAGAAAAACTATAAAACTTAAAATGAATATGTTTATTAGTGATTCTCTTAAAACCTTTTTTTGGCAAAATATGTCAAGGTTAATATGTGGCACAAATTGATAACCTAATTAGATTATTGAAATCCTTACATGGTTGCCCTTGACAAGCAGGATTTTCAGAATTCATCCAATTTATTTTTACATTTGTTCCTTATTTTCTTTAGTCATTCACTAAATCTCAACCTCCCACCCAGCCTCTCTCAGTCACACAATCAAACATCTATTCATTTACTTAAATTGCTGATTAAGGAACAGGGCATTGACCTTACTTTTCTAATATTTTAACAAATGTCTGCATTTAAGAAACACACAGAAAAAGTTATTTATGTATTTATTACATTTATTTACACATTTGGTTATTCCAAACAACCACCCAAACCCCACCCACCCACTCACTCAGTCAACCTAACGACGCTCTGAAGGACTGACTAGAGAAATTTCTGAAGTCTTTCATAAAACACAAACGAATCCATAGCGCTGTCAACCATTTTTGTACTCTCCAACATCGCCACTAACAGACTGTCGTAAAACATCTAAGATAACAGGAAGTGGCGCCAATTAGAACGCATCGAGTCGACTGTCGTGAAAATGGGAATTACCGGAAGTAGACGCACTTTCACGCATGCGCGGAACAAATCGTGTTTCCGGGACGGATCGGGTAGCGACACTGTCGTGAAAATGGGAATTACCGGAAGTAGACGCACTTTCGCGCATGCGCGGAACAAATCGTGTTTCCGGGACGGATCGGGTAGCGACAGTCCGGCTTGCTCTGATGTCAAGGTGACGTGTGTCAAAAAACTCTGGCTAACGGATTCTTCAGTCGGGCGCAGTTGCTCTTCACCTACTGCGCTGATCAAAAGCATGATGGGAAACGACTTCCTTACGACACAGCTTAATGCTCATTGGCTAAGAATGTCCGCTGGTTTTTAAGAAGTTCACAATTTATAGTGGTTTTTATATATATATTTTTTAATATGTGATAATGAAAACACCTAGGTATAATCGTATACTATAAAGGAATGTTTTCAATAAGCAGCCTAATTATGGCATGTGCTTTATTTGATTTGATTCTTTTTAATTTTTACTTGTTTAAGTCCTATTTGTTTTCTTTTTTACTTTGTTGTATTTTATGTTGGTGTACATTTTTATTCAATAACATTATTCCATGAAATAAATAAGCCAGTCCATCAAAACAAATGCCACATGCTCATATATGATTATATTATATTAAACTGTACAGCATTTTAACATGATGCGTTGCTTGCTTCATACACCATGTAAGCTACATACCTCCACATGCCTTTTAGAAAGTCTAAAATGACTTTGAAAGCCAGAAGGACTGTACAAATTGACCATTACTTCAACAAAATGACAAATTCTAAGGACATTCCTAGCTAATGACAAACATTTGTTATTGGGACCACTGTGCCTTAAAAGCAACTTTTAATAATTTGAATAATTTGATGTTATCAATTCCTCACGTTTACAGTAACACAAAAAAACGAGATTCGGGGAGTGTCCGGCTTGCATGCACTTTTTTGACTCCTCCCCTTACTGCAGCCGCCTACTCCTCGGCAAGTTGCCTCTCAAACGAGCCTATTAGTATACACACGTCCAAATCTCGCGAGAAATAGTGCCTCAAGCCGGGAATTTCTCTCCTACTGTTTTGTGAAGTCCGAGATTTTGGACATACTATTCGTTCGCCTACTGTTTTTTGCTTACTATATAGTTGACAGTATGTGATTTTGGATTCAGCCCATGACTTGGAAAATTAATAAAAGTTTATATTTGTTTCAGCTTACCCGCTCTTTTAAATAAAACCAACGCACAACTGGTTTTGTTTGTCCTCTCACAGCTTCCGTAGTACCGCGTCATAACTGGGCCTCTGACCACCATCAACAAATATGTCTGGAACAACCGGCCGATGGATATCACAATTAAACACCATCTCGTTATTATAATTAATAACACGCCATTAACCCGTTTATCGTGGTACATGTAGGCTGCCTGTTTAGGTCGCATTTTGGTGGAAAACATCTTAATGTGCGAGTTATGAAATAATTAGGCGCTATGCATCGGATCGGGTTAAAATGAATTATATACGATGTTATACTCGATAGTATCTGGATTTCTTTCCGTTTCATTAAGTGGACGCTAGGGAAGGATGGATGAAAGCGCAGAAAAGGTCGAGTCGGAAGATCTGGTGATCATCGTGGAGAATGAAGCTGAGAGCAAGCCGGTGCAGGAGTCTGATGTCGGGGATCGGAGCGCTGTGAAGATGATGATGGGTCTGATGGACATGTGTCCCGTGTGTAAGCTCAGTTTTACCAACAGAGAACCCAAGTTGATGCCCTGCCTGCATTCCTTCTGCAAGAGATGCTTACCTGCACACAACAGGACTGTCAGCACAGCAAACCCTGCTAAACAAAGTAAGACACTAGCGATACAAACCATACAAATATAGTGACCACCTTATGATTATCTGCTCCTAAGCAGAGAGTGGCTGAAACATAAAATATATAATAGAAACCATCACAGAAATGTCAATGGATTAATAAGAATAGTATTTGTTTTAATGACAATTTAAAAAATCTTATTTGTGGATGTTATCTGGGGGATGGGAACCAACAGAAGACCAATAAATCCTACAGAAAAAGACAGAAAACACGGTTAATAAGCCTTTAGAATGGTTAGTTTTTTTTTTAGCCTTTATAAACTATGTCAGTGAGTCCGGTGCCTGTCTGTGAACTAAACTCATATAAACTGATATGCATCATGCGGACGCGTCACGTAGTGTTGAGCCTGGATTCTCTCGTGATTGCTCGTGGGAAACTTGCACGGTAGGCAGGAAATTGTTGAAAATAGTGGGTATTTTTTTTCGTTTGCACACAAAACGTATCCTCGTTGCTTTATATAATTGAAGCCGAACCACTGGAGTGACATGGACTGTTTCAACAATGTCTTTCAGCGCTTTGAAGTTAGGTTGCATTGCAGTATATGAAGGAGGTTGCTGGTTCGATCCCAGCAGCCACCACCAGTGTGTCCTTGAGCAAGACACTTTATTTACTCCATGCTGCGCCAGGGGGATTGTCCCTGTAATAAGTGCACTGTAAATTGCTTTGGATAAAAGCGTCTGTCAAATGACTAAATGTAAATGTAATTTGCGTTTTGAAGATAAACGGTGGTCCAAGGGTTGACGAACGACTTGTGGGTGAATAATTCCTGGAAGAATTTTCAGGGTCCCTTTAAATGCTAATGCTGACAACAATATACCTAACATCATGTATTAGGTATTTTTTTCTGTGTGGTTTGACACTTGCCCCAGATTTGTTTGACACTCATAGGCAGAGAGATAACTAAATATTTGTATTTTACATTGCTTAACATTCTAATTGAAAAACTTATTATCTTTATTTTTAAATAAGCTGAGACAAGTTGCATGTGTTGTTTTCGTTTTATGCACAAATGTTGTTCTTTTTTTCTTGTGTACATCAGTGAACATGATCCGCTGTCCAGTTTGTCAGCAGGAGTGTATGGAAGTCGAGGTCTTGGATAACTTTTTCGTCAAGGATTCCATGGAAGTGCCGAGCAGCACAATGGAGAAAAGCAGTCAGGTGCATGTTTGTTTTATGCATCAATGTCTAAAAGGGTCGGAAATAGGGCTGCACGATATAGCCAAAATTGTTATTGAAATATATTTCTTCATTTCGGACGATACGATATAATTCCTATAATGATATGAACAATATTACAAAAAGCAAAATGTAAGATATAAGTTGAGAGAGCTCTCTGATATGAACAATAAAATGCTGATCAAAATCATTTTAGATGCCAGCAGTGTGCAAAGCTACATATGATAAGAATCTTTTTGTATACAGTTGGGCAGGACTGAATAAAAAATAAACCTTCATTTTAAAAAATCCTCTTATTTTTACAAAAGTTTAAGCTTTTTCCAGATTCTGCAAGGGGCGTGTAAACTTTTGTAGGACTGTGCCCTTAATTTGTGTAAGTAGCAAATAATAGAATCATGTTACCAATAAAAGACAGAATAACTTCTCTAAGGGTGCTTCAAAATTCCATAACTTCAAAATGTGCTTTAAAGCATCTTCAAAGTTCTACGGGGGCACCGGCCTCCCATTACTTGACACTTTTGTCTTAAAAAGCCAGTTTTGACATATTCATCAGTAATCATAAATTAGTAATCTCAATTATTTACGCCCACTGAAGTTTATGCATGACTTTATTTCCATTTTTTTTTTCAAAACTTTAAACAAGATTTGTTCTGTTGACAGAAATAACCATTTAAATAAATTTCAGTGTCTTATGCTTTATTATCTGAGCTATAAAAAATGGATGAAATTTGTCATTATGTCCTCAAAATTTACATTGCAAGGGCTCAGACCCGGAGTCGTGTGATGTTTTTTGAAATATGTGTTCAAAAATCATATCACTGTAATCGAAATTAATTAATTTGAATTATTGTCCAGCCCAAGTTGGAAATGAAAAGCTGGTTAAATCGAGACATTTCAGTGTTTTTTTATTACTAGTTGCACAGAACAACAAACACTAAACTGTACGTTGGTTATTGTTTTATTCAATTTCAAATGCCCAACAAATAAAGCCAAGACAAATAAAAAAAATAAGGCATAAATACATTTTGGTTATAACATATTACTTTGTACTAAACGTTTTGTTAAATTTAATGAAAACAGTTAACATTTTGTCATCATTTATTCACACTCATCTTGTTCAAAACCTGTACTTGACATCAAAAGATATTTTGAGAAATACCTCAGTGGTTTTGTGTCTGTAAATTGGAAGTCAATGGAGTCCAGTGTTCTTTGGTTACCAATGTTCTTCTAAACATCTTTTGTGTTCTGGAGTAGAAAGTAACAGGTTTGGAATGACATTGAGAATTTTCATTTCTCTTCATTTGTTAATAGAAAAAACCTAAGTTACACTTATGGAAATATATGTCTAA
The DNA here is from genome assembly GCF_015846415.1 of Triplophysa dalaica. NCBI lineage: Eukaryota > Metazoa > Chordata > Actinopteri > Cypriniformes > Nemacheilidae > Triplophysa > Triplophysa dalaica. The sequence goes on along the minus strand of NC_079546.1, from coordinate 14,145,847 downwards.
GTTTGTAAAATAGCCATACTTTCATGATGTCTCTTAAAAAATCTGTCGGTTGATGTAACATCTTCTGCTTTCAGCTGTGCATGAGTTGCGATGATAACACAGAGGCGAGCGGTTTCTGCGTGGAGTGTGTGGAGTTTCTGTGTGTCACTTGCATCGATGCTCATCAGCGTGTGAAGTTCACCAGAGACCACACAGTCCGACAAATTACAGAAATGTCTTCAGGTAAACATTTGTAAATCATTATATTCATTTATATAAAATAGATTTATATGTAATTTTGATACTTATTAGTTCATTTTTGTTCACAGAGGCAATGGGCGCTTCCACACAGAAGCCAGTATTTTGCGATGTACATAAGCAGGAGCCTTTAAAGCTCTTCTGTGAAACCTGTGATCGCCTCACATGCAGAGACTGCCAGCTCCTCAAACACAAAGACCATAAGTATGGCCGACATTTATCCCGTTTTTAATGATGTTAATAGATGACACAGGCAACGTGTATTGCGTTAATTTATGTTAACATAATGTTGATGTCTGCTGATGTTCTACATAGAATTATTAAATATCATGTAAATGTATCTAACAGACGGTTTTACATTTCAGTTACCAGTTTCTAGAAGATGCATATAAAAACCATAAGGAACACTTGGAAAGTATGACTTGCCAGCTTCAAGAAAAGAAGAAAGTGATTGAAGACGTGACTAATACTATTAACAATGGGTAAATATCTTAAGTAGGGGTGCAAGACTGTTTAAAAAAGGGATTTTTCAATGGTGGTAGGTATGGAAATGAACTCTAATTAAAGCTTAAAATAAAATATTTCTTAAAACTATAATAATGAATAGAAATAATATAAAGTTACTTTACATACTATAAATAGTATGGACGTCTCTCACTTTACCATTTGAGCAAGCCGAAGCCGGCTGGCAAAATACCTCCTGGGTGGCAAAACACTTCAGTGCCCAGGAATACCTGATTCCTTTGTATGCTGTAGAGAAGTCATTGGGATCACTGTCGAGTCCAGCTGATTGTAATTTCAGCAAATAATTGTGTGTTTTAGTCATGGTTTCTTTGTTTCTCCTATTCTCCTCAGCCATTTTGATGTGTGTTTTGCCACCCAGGGGAGCGTGTCCCGACATGATCACGTGGGAAAGTGATGTCAATGCATACCATCTATACTATAAGAATATTATAAATACTATAAAATTGCAATAATGTTAAGATTCAGGAATATTGTAATATTATTATGCGGTTATATATACGCATTATTCTTTTGTTATTTAAAGCCAATACCCATATTATATTTCTGTCTGTTATTTTCAGTCTTGTGCAAGTGGATGAAAACCGCAATGCTGTGGCTACTGAAATAAAAAAATCCATTAGCAATCTCATAATGGAGATCAACAGGAAAGGGAAGATATTAATGAATCAACTTGAGGTACCGTTTATTGTTTTATCATCTTCGACATCATATATTTTGTTATGCACACTGTAATGTTACAAACTATTTTGTAGGCTATCACGAAAGACCACGAGACGCTGCTTAAAAAGCAACAGCAGGATGTGATGTCACTCTCCACACATCTGGATCATGTGATCAACTTCACAAAATGGGCCACAGCCAGTAACAGTGGCACAGCTCTCCTGTACTGCAAGCGACTGGTAAGTGCTCCTTGGGCATCAGGTGGTGAAGACAGGTGAAGCAGTGTTCTAATTCTTGCTCCACATAGCTGTTTGTTAAAATTGTGATGTGTTCTGATTGGCTACAAACACTATCTCAAAATTTTTAATGTTTTAAGCCCTCCCGGCATCTTCTGAACACAAATAAAGATATTTTAGGTGACATTCAAGAGATTTCCAGGCCTCCTCATAGATATCATGGTGGATCATATCATCAAGCCGAACTCTGTGTTTACAAGCAGACGCACGATGTATATAAGCTGGTCTTTGCAAAATCTTTGACGATTTCGATATTTCGATAGAGTTTTCACTTTTTTGACCAACCAAATGCAGATGCGTCGAAGTGCTCTCGTGGTCGCACACCATAGACTGACAAGAGAGAGTAGAATATATAAAAACAATTGAGGGACTATGAGCGGATGAACCAATTAAATGATGTCTTTAGTACTTTTCTGGACCTTGACAACAACTATACCGCCCTACAAAGGCAAAGTGCAGTAACTACACAATCACTAAAACTGAGAAATGCCTTCAAAGTTTTCACACCATCCAGTCATTGCAGCCAGTTACTGCAATTTTGACACTCTTGTTTCTGTGAAACGGGACAAAATTGAACCAGGAGACTGGTCAAAAGACAGAACCGACGTTACAAAGCCCATTTTAAACCTTATTTTAATTTTGACCAAATGTGTAGTCACTTTGGACAGTTTAACCATGATGTCTATGATTAGGCCTGGAAATCACTAGGATGTCACCTAAAATATCTTTATTTGTGTTTTGAAGAAGCCGGGAGGTCTTAAAGCATGTTGAACGTCATGTTGGAGACACCCTGTGCCACATTGAGCAACCTGAAATTATAAAAATTTAAATGGTGTGCTGATGGGTCTCTCACCTTCCTCTTTTCAATCAGATCACATGTCAAATCCAGTACCTAATGCGGGCAAAGTGCAACATCACGTATGTTCCTCAGAGCTCGGTTCGCTTCCAGTGCCGATCTTCTTTTTGGGCTTCGAATGTGGATCTTGGTAAGACATTTCAGAATCGGCTCTTTAATAATTTATGGTTTGGTTTGACTTTGACATTTTTCCTGTCTCAGGTTCCCTAGTTGTGGAGAAATCTCCGGCCCGTCATCCGAGCAGTCCACATCCAAACGGTCCACAGCAGATGTCTTTCCAGCCGATGAATCCAGGCCCCAGACCAGAGGGTCTTCATACGGGGTTCCCGAGCTCGCATCCTCAGCAGCAGAGGCAGAGCACGCTGGCCCAGCTTCAGATGCAGGTGGAGAAACTCACGCAGCACACCACGCGCCACCAAGCACCCAATCAGTGGCCGTGGTACCACGGCATGCGCTTACCCGGGCCGACCCCGAATAGACCCATGCAGGGGGGGTCACCATCTCAGACCTTACCCGGTATGCCTCAACACGGGCGGAGGTATAACGCGAGGAGCCCCCTGCCTGTTCTCCAGAGCTCCATCATGCCTCCGCAGGTGAAGGTGGTTCAGTATTACAGGAAGTGTTTCCAAATATTTTATGATGAATTAACTTAACCGAGGTGCAGCGTGATTCAATTAGAGATTCACATTTGGACATAGTATAAAAATGGGTGTTTTCTATAAAGAAACAATTGTGTAATTCTTTTTTGCTTTTAGACCATGAGGGGCATGATGAACAACCCCATTTACCCCCCTAAACCACTAGAGGGTGTGCCAAGAACTGGTCGTTATCCGCACAACACAGCCTACTCCGGCGGAGGTATGCTTTCCTCTCCGCATGTGCTCCATCAGGTAAGTGTGGGTAACTGATATTCCCACTTCTCTGAGAATACTGTTAAATTGGTTCAAGCATCCATATGTAATGCTAATTATCGGCTTGAAATTTATATAAGAGTTTGAAAAATAAGAGTTGAAAGTACACAATGTGTTTTTCTTTCAAATTATGCTAATGCATTAAATAAATAAACATAATTTCATTTACTTACCCATGTCTCTTTCTTCTGTGGAAGATATTTTGAGAAAAGTCTGATTTTATGTTCATACAATGGAAGTCAAATATGTCCCAAATCCTTCAAAATATCTTTTCAGCAGAAGAGCAAGGGTCATAGCTTTAGAATGACATGAGGGTGAATAAGTGATAAAATAATTGTTATTATTTTGGAGAACTTTCCATTCACCAAATTGGCATCTTTAGCTGTGCCTTATTGGCCAATGAACAAAACAGAGATTCCAACTTATATCCATTCCAAAACAACATTCAGTTTTTTTGTGTGTGAAATATGTTTTACTGTGCATTGCTCATTTGTCTCATTGAATCACACTTTGCAATATGTAAACACTGGTCAAGAAGCACTTCAGGTTTAAGCTTTTTTCCCTTAGTCCTGCTTATATAATTAAATCTTAAAAATATTTGTTTTAACATTTCGATTTTGTTTTTGAATGTTTTGTTGGTTGTATTTTATTTAAACCTGTATGGAGTGTGAAGAAACTCGAACAGGAACTTCTTCTGCACCGGCATTGTACACTTGTGTTAATTGTCAATAAGAACTTTGCAGACATACATGAGAAATAAAGTGAAAATGGTGTCGTGATAAGTTATGTTGGTAATGGTGTTTGTGGTGTTATTTAATAGTGAGTTTTTACAAAAACAAATTGTTGCCAGAAAACTTCTCTAAAAGCTATGGATTTTACTATTAATTTGACTAACAGTTTTTACAATATGTAGGGTTCGTTTTCCGTAAAAACTAGGATATTTTATGATTAATTTCACAGACAATTTTTACAATTTCTGGCAGGTTTTATTTAATAAAAACTATTACATTTCACAGACAATTTTTACAATGTCTAGCAGGTTTTATGTAATAAAAACTATGGACTTCCACTGTTAACTGTTCACGGAAATTTTTGGACAACAATTTTTCCCTGTGAGAACTACAGAATTTCACTATTAATAAACTAATAATTGTTTTGTAAGTTTGTGTACTTATTTAGTTTTATAGTCTTTGTTATATGCTTTTGTCCTTTTTATTGATTTGTTTATGTTTTTGTGTGGCTATATAAGATTAGTTAGTTTTAGTGCTTTAAATTTATTTCAGTTTATTTCTGAGGCAACTTTTCAACTTTTGGTTAGTTTACTTTTTCCTAATACTTTTAGGCCAATATTTTATTAAACAAAAAGGTTTAATTTTATTAAACTAAAATAACCTTGATATGCAAACATTTTTCTATGTTATTTACTTTTTCAGCAAAACAATCCAGTAACATCGTACCTGAACAGGAGGTGTGAACCTAATGTGCTTCTGCCTGCTCAGAGGCACAGTTATCCAGCCAGTCAACTATCCACACCACCAGGCCAAGCGGGTATACAACGTTTTATGAATATAACCTAACACTTCATTCTTTGTTTTTACCTGAAGTTTTGACCTATGTTAAATTTCACTATACAAATTACTTTATCTTATGATGAGTTTAAAACTTACAATTCTTGATGAAAATAATAAAATGTATTATAAGAAGAAGTAGCACAGTTAATCCTTTTTCATTTGTTGTGTGGATCAATGCAATAAACTTTTTTTTATTATAGAAATTTTGAAGTAATGTTAAAACTGGCATTTCTGAACGTTTACAATACTTTAATTGACTTTCAGCACAAGGAAGACAGTTTTCTCTTGTGCCTGTTACGTCATCAGAACCAAAGACCAGGTAAATAATCAGAAAATTTTATCTGAAATAATTTTCTGGCCAAGTGTGACCCATTTATGATGCTGTATTAGTCCATTTTCTTCTTTATGAGATTTTTTCCCTTTAAGGTCCTGCCCCTTGAAGCGTGTGGAGAACCCTCAGAGTGGCCTGTCGAAACAAACCACTAAGAGAAGGCGGAGGGCATCTCCAGGGCCGGTTATCATCATCAAGGATGAACCAGAGGACGATGATGAAGTTCGTTTTGTAAGTTCATTTAACCTTAACAACTCATCAAAGCTGTTTTTTATCTTCATTTGCTCACTAGTAGCTATTATTCTTAAATGCCACAGGAGATGGTTTGGCAACGGGCGTTCTTTTCTGTGTTGATAGCCTGTGATTTCTTCGATATAGTTTTAAAATAGGGGTGGGATCTTGAAGGCGTCCTCAATCCACTTTTCAATGGAATCGTGAGGATCGAGATCTTGTCTGTCCTCTGAAACAAGAGGTGTATTCGACATTATTAAGCGCTGCACAGACGCATAGGGGTAACTTATGACATTGAAGCAAGCACCGCGAGAGCAGAGAGCTCAGTATGCTTTCGGATCACTCTCGCCATGCTTGGAGGTCTCACGCATGTGATACAGTTTGGCAAGTGGATTGGACAGAGCGGCTTGTTTGTGTGTGACGTTAATCGAAGGCGCCCTGCTAATTCACTAAGTTTTAGTCTATTTTGCGATTGAAACTCTTTTCCCGGCTGCATTGAGTTCATATAGCCTATATCTAGAGCCCCATGATTTCCGTGGTGCGGATATGGAATCCTGAATCCTTTAAATCTGTCTTCTGGTGGTTCTGATTGTGACACATGTGCTTTAACTGCTCATGGATTTGTATGTGTCTCACTGTATAATCATCACTTTATAGACATAAACACATGAACATCATTGTAATAATTCTCCATAAAAGGGAAGGAGTCGGGAACCGGAAGACATTTTAAACATTTAATAAAGTAATATAACAGAACTTAAACATAAATACAAATACAACCATAACACACGGTCAGGCCCGGTCCTCTCTCCTCAATGGTCAGGTCGCTCGTTCCTTTTAAATGCTCCCTTTCTCCTACGTGATTCGAGCCCGGTGTGCCCACAGCTGGCGCTCATTCACAATTACTCACCGGACTCGAACCACGGTCTCTCCCCGCCTACTCTACTACATACCCCCATCACCCCTCACAGGCCAGGGGGTACCCCGCGACTGTGCAAGCTCCCTCCCTCTCCCTCGGGGGGCATGCTGTCGGAGATTCCTCGCTGCCGAGTGGCCTCGCGGTATGCAGTGACGAGACGAGACAACGGAGACGGGAGCCCTCGGAGCGACCGGAAAGAGAGAGGGGAGAGAGGAAAAAAAAAAATGATAGTCCGGTTCCCTGACATGCTGCCGCTCGTTCCTCAACCAGCCGGAGTACTCTTTCGCAGTGCCTTGCGGTGGCACTGGGGCTTCAGTGGACGGCTCGACCGTCCGCCCCCTGACGGCCGGCGGTGGCTTCTCCTTTATCTGGGAGTCGGGGCGGGTTCCCAGTCCCCTTTTCCTCCCCCTCGGGCGGACGGACGCAGGCTCCGGCCTCTGGCGGACGGCGGCAACTCCCACGCTCCCGCTTGGACGAAAGCCACCACACCTCGACCCAGGGGCGCGGCAGCAAAGGTCGCCGTTCCACCGAAGCTTTGACGGTGGCGGCACTGTGCACTTCCGTTTCCCCAGAGCCACCGCTTCGGGCAGGCACTGGCCACTGGACGCCCTTCGTCCGCACTGCCTCCGGCACCGCGAGGCCAGTCGGCAGCGAGGAATCTCCGACAGCATGTCTCTCCTTCCTCCCGGGTTTCGGCACCAATGTAATAATTCTCCATAAAAGGGAAGGAAGGAGTCGGGAACCGGAAGACATTTTAAACATTTAATAAAGTAATATAACAGCCGGTGGCCCCTCACGGACGACCGCCGGCGAACAAAACATAAACATAAATACAAATACAACCATAACACAAGTTCTGGCCCGGTCCTCTCTCCTCAATGGTCCGGTCGCTCATTCCTTTTAAATGCTCCCTTTCTCCTACGTGATTCGAGCCCGGTGTGCGCACAGCTGGCGCTCATTCACAATTACTCACCGGACTCGAACCTCGATCTCCCCCCGCCTACTCTACTACAATCATGTCCAGAGTTGCCCTGAAAGTTTATTTCAGGTGCATTTAACTGTTATCACTGTTTGAGAAAAACTATCATCACTGAATTACACACACTAAACTCAAGTGTCTATTGTGGAAGTGTCTTCATGAAGACCTTTCAAAATAAAACACAGGTTATCCTAAACGCTCAAATGAAAAATACTGTAGTGTTCTATACTGCCCTACAAAGGCAAAGTATAGAAACTACACAAACTCTGAAACTGAGAAAAAGCCTATGAAGTTTTCACACCAGCCAGTCATTGCAGCCAGTTACTGCAATTTTGACACTCTTGTTTCTTTGAAACGGGAGAAAATTGAACCAGGAGATGTTACGAAGCCCATTTCAAACCTTATATTAATTTTGACCAAATGTGTAGTTACTGCACTTTGCCTTTGTAGGGCAGTAAAGTATTGATATAGAAAATTGTGGTATTCTTGTTGTAAATTGATCAACTATAGTAATAGTAGTATACTTTAATTTTACTATAGTAAGGTTCAAACACACTATATTATCTAGGAATAATACTGCAGTTTACTCTAGGCCTAGTAAATTCTATAGTATAGGCTACTACAGAATTTTATGTGGATAAATATATTGCTATTGTATGGTAAAAAATGGACAACACAGAACAATTAGAAATGGGTCAACTAAAAATGATATGTCCCTTATTGATCCATTTGTATATAATTTTAATTTCCTTTGTTGTTAACCAGTCTATTTATGTGATGATCTGTGCATTTTTTTTTTTTTTAAAGATGATAACAGACGTTTTGTTCTTGTGCAACCTGTACAACTGTTTGGCCTGTGCTACATAACTTTAAACCTCTGTAGCTCCAGTGCTATGTGCAATTCAGATGGTGGTTCGAGATTCTTTGTTATGAAGATCTTGCTTTGTTTTTTGGGAAGAAGGCCCAGCCCTATTTTATTAAATTGAATAAGATCCCATTCCCTGTGATCTTATTTTTCAACCTTAAGTTTGTTATGTTGCACAATGTTGCATAAACAAGATGCTGCCGAGAATGGCAGCCGTGTTGCGAGCTCTGAGAAAAATCAGTTTATTGTATGTTTTATTTGTTTGTGAAAAGGGGGAAAAGAGCCGGCGTCCTTGTCAGACTCAGATGCCGTCCCCTCCGACATCCTCTCCCAACCATTTTACTGGCTAACGTTCAGTCACTGGACAACAAACTATGTGAACTGGGGGCGCGCATCTCATACCAATGAGAAACAAGGGACTGCTGCATTATTTGCCGCACAGAAACCTGGATGTCTGCAATGGTTCCAGACTCAGCCATTGAGCTTACGGGGTTCTCCGTGCACCGCTCGGACAGAATGAAAGAGCTCACTGGAAAAAGCAGAGGTGGGGGCTTTTGTTTCTTTATCAACAATTCGTGGTGTGATGAAAGGAACCTACAATCTATTAAATCCTTCTGCTCCCCTCATCTGGAATTTCATATGCTTCTGTGTCGACCATTCTGGCTACAGAGGGAATCCACAGCGATCATAATCACAGCTGTTTACATTCCCCCTCAAGCCAACACAGACCAGGCACTGAAGGAACTGTATGGGAATATAAGTGAGTAGGAAACCACGTATGAGCTTAATAAGTTTTATGATCGCTTCGAGGCTCACAACACCACCCAAACAGAGATTGCTCCAGTGGCTGTTGCAGAAGAGGTGAGTGCACTCTCCATTTCTGTCGCGGATGTAACCGATCCTTTCGACGGGTAAATATACGCAAGGCTGAGCGTCCCGATGGCATCCCAGGACGTGTGCTCCGAGCATGCTTATTCCAACTAACCGGGGTTGACACAGACATTTTCAACCACTCCCTTTCTCAGTCTGAGGTTCCCTCACGATTAAAAAAATCCAGCATTGTGCCCATACCAAAGAAAAATTAAATAACACAGTTGAATGACTTGAGGCCCGTTGCTCTAACACCCATCTTCAGCAAGTGTTTGGAGAAACTCATCAGAGACTACATCTGGTCTGTCCTGCCTGCCTCACTGGATCCGCTACAACTTGCATATCTCAGCAACCATTCCACAGACGATGCTATTGCCTTCACCCTCCACACTGCTCTCTCCCACCTGGAAAAGAAGAACACTTATGTGAGAATGCCGTTTATGGACTACAGCTCCGCATTTAATACCATCGTGCCTGCCACACTGTTTGCGAAGCTCCTGACTCTGGGACTAAACAGATCTCTGCGCAGCTGTATCCTGGACTTCCTGACAGGCAGAAGTCAGGTGGTCAGAATGGGCAACGAAACTTCATCCCCACTGACCCTCACCACAGGTGCTCCTCAGGCTTGCGTTGTTAGCCCACTCCTGTACTCCCTGTGTGACTGTGCAGCCAAACACAGCTCCAACAACTTGTCAAATTTCCTGACAAAACAAGGGTGATAGGCCTGATCACTGACAATGATGAGATTGCCTACAGGGAGGAGGCGAGTACCCTTACTAAATGGTGTCAGGAGAACCACCTCTCACTCAACATCGATAAGACCAAGGAGCTGGTGGACGGATTTCAGGAGACAGAGCTGAGAACACACACCCATCACCATCGACAAGACACCCGTGGAGAGGGTAAACAGCCCTAAGTTCCTCTCCGTTCACATTACTGAAGATCTCACATGGTCCGCTCACACAGAAGAAGTGCTTAAGAAAACACATCAACGCCTCTTCTTCCTGAGACGGCTAGGGATGTTTGGAATGACCCACAGCATCCTCAGAACATTCTACACCTACACTGTGGAGAGCATCCTGACCAGCTGCATCACCGCCTGGTTTGGAAACAGCACCGCTGGCAACCGCAAAGCTCTGCAAAGGATTGTGTGATCTGATCGCCACATTGTGGGAGGTGCGCTTCCCTCACTCCAGGACATCTACACCAGGCGTTGTATTAGGAAAGCCCGGAGGATCTTCAGTGACTTCAGCAACCCATCCAACAGACTGCTCTTTCTGCTACCCTCAGGAAGACGTTTCGGCAGCATCCGATCCCACACTAGCCGGGGATTTTTCCCTCAGGCTATCAGCCTAATGAAAAGTCATAAATAATGCATACTACAGGATACTCCCACTTTTCGGTATGCCACACACTGCACCTTAACTCTAACACAGTTCAAACTGGACTACATGAATACACTGCACTAATACAACAATCTATCTGCTACGGCTGGATACCATCAAATGCACATCCATGACATTAACCTATCCAGTTTTTGTACAATTTGTTTCACCTTTGCGTATTATTGTGTGTATATATGTGTACATAATGCAGAATGTGTACATATGGTATATAATGTGTACTGATAACTGTAAATATGTCTAATAGTACACTGTGTGAACTGAGTATATTTATGTGTATATTACACACTGTCATCTGTATAACCCTGTATGTAAATAGTACTGTCCATATGTAAATTGTTTCAGCACTTTCTGGAGCACGCTCTCAAGAATTTCACTCACCAAGGCACTTGTGCTGTACTGATGTAAAGATAAAAGTGATTTGATGTTGTATACCTGTAAAAAGATAAAGCTCAAAGTTCAGTGTCAAGCAAGATATTGTCTTTAACAGAATTTGCTTTTCAATGACTACAGAGAACGGCTGGAATCGGACTAAACAATTTAACTTTCCTGGCACATGATGTCACTATTCCGAGTAATAATAACCTAAGTAATAACCCGAGTAATTAATAACCTCTGCCCAAAGGAATACACCAAAGAGGGGCGTGGCCTTCCTTAGAGAAGAGAAGGAGCCGCTGGAGAAGTGTTTGGTTAACAGAGATTTTTTTTTTATTATTTTTTTAAACTTTCACTTTCACTACATAGCTACAGCTGGTAATAACAATTCCGCTACACACATTCTAAGATAACTGTCGGTAAAATAACAGCTTCCATGACTTTAACATTGGCTGTGAAAGCTGTTCTGTGTAATAGACTGATATTGTGTATGTGTGTTTGAGCATTTGCGTGCACGTGCGCGTGCGCTTAGCTCACCTGTAAAAGCACTTCTATGAAGTCTTGCTTTCAAATGTCTCCTAGTCAATCTGCTTGATTTATTATTCAACTTGGGTCCAATATAAAAAGGCAAAACTAAATCTTCTGTTATTTGTGTTAATTAATAAAACCGGTCTGATGCCATTCGGTCCGGTGTCATTTCCCTCGCCACAGAAGGAAAGAAATTTGTGATCTCTAACAAAGATTAACGTTTGTAAATGCACTAGCAGACCTCCTTTAAACTTTGATCGATCCGCATGTTTTTAACTGATAAAGTGAAGTTGAGGCTATTGTTACTGTTTATTTGCTAAAAGTTAATGAATACACGTGCAGGGGCACCGACCAATCACAACAGCCTGTGAAGCGAAAGCTCGTTGCTATGGTTTGGGTGGGACATCTTCACACACTCTTAAGCGGGGAACAAATCACGACAGAAAAATATGTTAAATACAAGAAACATGAACATCCATTGTTTAACACCCGAAAAACATAATCAAAGCCTCAAAAACAGCAAAAGACTGACTCCTTTAAATTTGCATCCAACTTTGAGTGCAAGATGATGTCATTAATGTTTTTAGTTCTTTTTCCCGAAAGAGAAAGAAGCAGAAATGAAATGTCAACGTAAAGTATAGGATAGTATAGCTGTAAGTCCTACATGTGAAATGCTGAGAATATTCAGACTTTTCTTCAAGCTCAGTGTTTAGAGCATGGTACTAGCAATGCCAACCAAGTTCATGGGTTCGATCCAAGGGGATTACAAATAGTCAGAAACAAATGTATAATAGAATGCAATGTAAGTCGATCTGGTTAAAAGCATCTGCCAAATGCACAAATGTGAATGTAATAAAGCCAGATAGAAATCTTGAATTAGTTTTGAAACATAAAACAATAACAAAGTCGTACTTTAAGGAAATAATCTATACCTTCAGGTTTTGAAAAGTATTAAAGTATTAAGCATTCATGCATGTGTATGTCCATTGGTGTATTTCAGGTGAAGACGAGTGCTAAAGCCAGTCTTCCAGACAGCACGGGCGTTCAGTCCCAGACCCCACAGCAGGGTGAGCAGCAGTCAGAGATGACCCCAGAAATGGATGAAGACCCCAATGATGACTGGTGTGCTGTATGCCAGAATGGAGGGGAGCTGCTCTGCTGTGATAAATGTCCTAAAGTCTTCCATCTTAGCTGTCATATCCCTACCCTCACTGCATCACCAAGGTAAAAAATATAAATCATACTTTCAAAATTACAGATTCGAATGGACTGGGCATTAAGTCATCAACATTGATAGAAGGAAACACAACAAAGTTTAACAGATGCTTAAAATTAGATGGCTGGGTGGTTCTGGCAGCATGTTCTGTGAAGCTAATCTCAAGATTAATTCAGTTTAATTCAATTGTATTTATATAGCACTTTTCTGAGTTTTGCACTGTCACAAAGTAGCTTTACATACATTTATGTAGTTTCTGTAGTAAAGAGATATATAAAAAATGACTATGTAATACGAAGATGACACAATACATGGTATTATAATACATTATACTATCAATAGTATGTAATTTGATGAAACTTAACTGAAGTTTCATAAATTAGTTGTCGGAAATTTCTGTTCATAGTTCTAAACCTGTGTACTATTGGGGACAAAAATATTAGCCCCCATGGATAAATATGAGCAAAATATGTTGTGAAAATGAGTTTTCTACTTTTGATTTTTTTTTAACACAAAAATTTTGTGTTTTCAATGTTACATTGAAGAAAAGCAACTGGAAGTTGGTGAAAATATAACATTGTCATAAACCTTTTTTCTTTTATACATTCTGGTTTCAATTATTATATAGTTAAAACAATAAAAATCTCAATTCCAACATCAGGGCAAGATCAATAAGTTTTAATCGCCTGGAGATGATGCAAATCTGCCTGAAAAAGAATGTGTGTCTATATTGTCTTAATGCACAGTGAGGAGAATAATTTGAGTGGCCAAATACTCTTCAAGTATCACAGAATCGGTTGTATTGAAGGTCAGAAAGCATTTTAAAATAATAAAGGAAATCTGCACCTCCATCACCACAAGTTGTTTGGAACACTGTTCAAGAAATTTTTTTTTGCTCTAATTCTAAAACAAAGTCTTCATTTAGCATATTCATTTACCATACTGAAACTTCACCCAGTACTGGGTTCTTTGGCCATATGAAATAAAAAGAGTGTTTTCCCATAGTGGCCCATAGTTAAATATACCGCTGGAGGTTCTGGACATCTTGTTCAAGTACATGGCATCATGGATTATATCAAAACCAACAGATTTTTTTTTTAACTTGACTTGCTCTGCTAGTAATATTATAAGGTTGTGATTAGTTCCTCCATCAGCATATTGGTTCAAAACACACATAAAAAATGACTCGCTGAGCACAAAATCAAGGTCCTGCATTGCCAGTTCCCTGGCCTGAACGTTATAGATGATAAGTGGGATGAACTGAAGAGGGAGCACCAACATTTGGAGAAAAGTCTTAAGATCACTTGTCATGTATTCTTCAACCTCATCAGACATAAAAAGATCAGACTCTTCTATTTTTCTTGCAAATGGAGGGGGTTCTAATAATTGTGGCCGAAGTGTATTAGAAAAAAATAAAATCATAATGAAGATTCCCCCCACTTTCAATTGTTTTATTTTAACGAAACATTGGATTTTAAAAAAAACAATAATGAAAGCTCAAAAGTTGAAATTTGAAATAAAGTTGATTTATTTTCACAGCATTCCTTGCTCATATTTACAAAGGGGCTCATATTTTTTGTCTCCAACTATATATACTTTTTTCATATCAGTAGTCCTTGATATAAAAATAACTTTATAACAAATATGTTGATAAAGGGGCAAAGGTTACAGGTTACAGCTTTAATATATGAACTAATTTCTTTGTTATCAATAATCATATTCTGCTTTTAATTTTTTTTTACATTAAAATATTTCATTGTTGAATTTTTTTAATTTACTGGATTATATAAAAATAGTCATCACTTCAAGGTTTAAAAATATAAGACAACTAATAGCTGAATATAGTTGAAAAAAATCACTGTAGTGCAATAAGTTTATCCTAACCGTGATATATTTTTGTTCATACCGCCCACAATATCAGTGCTCTTGTGTTTGTTCTACCTGCAGTGGTGAATGGTTTTGCACATTCTGCCGTGACCTAAACTCGCCTGAAATGGAGTACAGCATTGCTGCCTGTGGAGACTCTGACAATGTAAAGCAGGATCCAGATTCAGAGGCATTTACACCTGTGGATAGACGAGTACGATTGCTTTACTTTTAATGTTTTGAAAAGCTTTGTTGAAGGGTAACTCCAGCGAAAAATAAAAATTATGCCATGAATTACCCTTAAATTGTTCGACAAGCCCTGGACTTCTGTTCATCTTCTGAACGCAAATTATGATCATTTTGATGAAGTTCGGGAGCTTTCTGACTCCTGCCCATAGACAGCAACGCAACTCAGCAATGGAACTGACACGACCAAGTCATGGCAGAAGTTTCATTTTTAGCGGAATTCTTGCTAAATAGTGTTGATGTTTTTTTCATACATTTCTTTGTTGATGTAGAAATGTGACCGATTGCTGCTGCGACTTTACTGCAATGAGCTCAGCATGGACTTCCAGGAACCAGTTACTCCATCAGTAAGACGATCCATCACACACAGCAGATCAATAGAATATATTGCTTCCCATTGAGAAACACAAGAAAAAGAGCTTGCAATTATATCTAAATGTTTGCGAATTAATTGCAAATTTAAAAAACCCATCATCTGAAAAGAATTCTAAAACATTAGATTATCAGCACACAGGAGAAAATCCCTAAATATGCATTACAAAATGTTTCTGTTATTTATATTTTCTTTAAACATGAACCTGTCACTTTCCACAAAAAGCTTTCTATTCTGTAAATGATATTTTATGTATTATAAGTTTGTTTGTGTTGACCAACCTTCTTAATCCAAATATAAGCTTGAAAATGTTTAAAATGTTAGTTATCAGTTTGCCATTGAAAACGTCTTTATGGGATGTTTTTCTTAAAATAACTTAACTGGCAATTGCCTTTGCTGCCAGACAGTCTAAAAATATTGGTGTTTTCTCTCTTGTGCACTTACCCTGTCTTACTCTTTAAATTGTAGTCAATGCCGGAGTACAGCGAGATCATAAAGACACCAATGGACCTGTCTGTCATCAGAAGCCAACTGGAGAAGATGCATTATAAGAGCACAGATAACTTTGTTGCAGATGTCAGGCTGATTTTTAAAAACTGTGCAACTTTCCACAAGGTATGATGACTAAACATTTAACATTTCCCTTCTGTATTACATTTATAAAACACACCTTTTAGTGGAAGGTTAAATTCCAATATGAATTATTTATATTGTTATGAATAAAGTCCTAACATTTAGTTATAAAACATCATTACATAATCTCGTAATAATATTTTGAGAAAATAGTAAAATTGATCAGAATATGGTTACAAGAATAAATGAAACCTAAAAAATACTATCACAAGAAAAGGTGTGATTTAACAACAGATTTAACCCTTTATAGGGCACACATTGAAATACTTAGACATTGAAAATGTCAAGCCTGGTGTGTTATTGGAGGTTATCACAATACTTTTGTGACTTGAAAGAAAAACAAACATTTTGATAATGAAAAGTCAATGGTCTATAAAGTTTTGGGGGGAAATGGCCATATATTTAAAATATGAGGCACATATATAAAATATAAATAAATACAGAAAACATATATAAACTTCATAGAATATTCATTTAGGCACTTTTTCCTTTTATTTAGGAACTCAAAACCACACTCAAAACCGTAACGGGGAAGTGCAGATCTACTGACATATAAATTGCAAATATGTAATAAGTGAAAAATAGCTTCAAGGATTTCCCACTTGATCACTGTATAATGGTATACAAACCTGTGGCAACATTCAATGCACTTATAAATATTGTTAACCTACTTTATAATGCATTGTAAGTAAAAGTATGGCTTACTAGACGGATCAGGCGTATGTCTAAAAAAAACACTTTGTCACTTACCTGCTCAAATATGATCATACCATTTTTCAGCGACACTGTTCACTAATTTTAAAAAATCTTATGCAAACAACATCTTTTTCAACATTTTTTTTGTGCGTTTTATTTTTTTTGCCTTTAATTTTAAAGCTCAGTTTTAAGAGAGGACAGGAAGCGAAGTGGGAGAGAGAAGGAGGTGGGTTCGGGAAAGGACCACGAGACTGGAATCGAACTCGGGTCGCCCGATGCGTAACTGCGCCACATGTCGGAGCACTGCCCTCTAGGCTATCTGCTCTTACTATCTCAACATTAAACACAACTATTCAGCCATCTAATGTGTGAGTTTCATTAACTCACCATTGTTCGTTTCAATGCTATTTGCGTATTTGTGGGAGTAGGTTGGAGCACAGATCAGATCATTGACTGGGAGGGTCCCTTGAATACAGTGCTGAGATTAAGTATTTGGCCTCTTCTGGATCTTTTTTTTTGCATATTCATTAAACTAAAATGTTTCCGATCATCTAACACATTTTAATAATAGACAAAGATAACATGAGTAAATAAAACATGCAGATTTTAAACGATGATTTCATTTATTATAAGAAAAAGCTATCCAAACCTACCTCGCCCCATGTGAAAGAGTAATTGCACCCAAACCTTATAACTAGTTGTGATATTCATGGCGGCAACAACTGCAATCAACAACCGGCAATGAGTTGTAGATAGACCATGAGGCTTTAATTCAACCACATTGAAAGGTCTTCAAATGAAATGTCATTTTTTTGTACAATGCTCTCGAAGAATGTTGGTTTATTCTTTTTAATTCAGCCACATTGAAAGGCCTTAAATCATGACCAAACTGTTTAGGGCCATGCCACAGCGTCCTAATTGAATTTATGTCCCAACTTTCAGGAGGCCACTCCAAAACCTTTTTTTTTTGCTAATCAGAGGTGGACTTGGTGCCATGTTTCAGATCATTGTCCTGCTACATAACTCAAGTGCGCTTGTGGTCAAAAACTGACAGCTGGAAATTAACCTTAGGGATTTTCTGGTAGCGCACAGTATTCATGGTTCCACAATTATGGCACGTTGTCCTGGTCCTTAAGATGCAGACCAGCCCCAGACTGTTGGGTTGATGTTCTTTTTATGAAATGCTGTTAAAAAAAATTGGCAAATCGTTGTCTACAAAATCAAAGTTACAAGAACTTAAATCCACAGGCACTAATAATTGTATTTAATACTAGTCATAAATACATAATTTCAAGGGTTTACATTTTAAATTTGCTCCATGCATTCAATCAATGATTTATTTGGTTTGATTCATTTTCAATATATAAAAAGTGTAGATACAGTTGTTGATCTTTTCAGTTATTAATGTTTGCATTCGCTCTGTGTATTGTGCAAATTGAGAAATACAGCGAGTGAGATCAGAGTGCCTGTGCTGTGTTTGGTCGCGTGTATTCCGATGAACGTCATTCATAAAAAATGGCAAAACCCAACTCTAACATGATTTAGCTTTATTTCCTTAGCTTTAAACCGAATGTGCTCAATAATATCGTTGGATTACCAGCATCTATCCCCAATAATACCAATGCAAACACAGCTGCGTTTCATCGATGTTAACCCAGGATAAATTATAAAAATTCACGTATACATATTGGTACATTCACATACATGTGGGATATGTTGTCATAAATCAAGAAATGTCTCAGCGATGTCTCACGGCTTTTCATAATGTCAGGCTTTTAAAGTTCTTTTAAATGTGGCAGCCACATCAAGTGCGCGTTCAGAGACAAGCCCCTTTTACGAATTGTATTGTTGTGAAAGCGTGGTCTGTCAAAACATATCAAAACATTAAAAATGAAACCGTTGATACAGTTTACCATATGAAAGCATGTTGTGAAATATATGCCATGGTATTAAACAGGACGTGATGAGATCTGTGGATAGCCTACCGGAACCACAGGTTTCATAAACATTGAAGAAATGTTTCTTTTTTTGTTTTATGCCTCATTGGGGCTATCATTCATTTCAGAAACTACCTTTTTACCATTAGTAATGGGCAAAACTGAAAAGTATTTAGACAGCAATCTGACAATAAGCTTTTCATTTTAAACAGTAATGTTTTGTAAACACAATTTAGATTTATGAAAACCTGCATATATTTTAAAAATAACAGTTTGCTAATAGTAAATGTAAATGTTCACAACAGAAAGACTGGATTACAAATGACAGGTACGCACAGTCTCAAAACAACAAAATCTAATTGTGAAAGATTAAGTCTATCACTTGCCTGCTCTTGTGATGATCTAATACATAAACCAATCTAAACAAAAAAAGGATATATAATATTAGTTCTGGGCACAGATTACAAATTATAATCGCATTACTTTCTGTGATTAATCGCCATAAATCACATAACTTTTGAATTCAATATTTAATTTTACGCTTAGTGTATTGTGCTCTTTTATTTTAAAAGTACTGCTATTTGAACAAAAGTACAGTAAGATTTGGTTTGCAAACAGCATTTCCTTTACATAGTAGTATTATCAATTGTAACATAAAATATATCTTGTCAACTTAAACATTAATGTAATCAAATCAAATCTAAAACCAAAGCTATCTGCTACTGAAAGGGCATTAACATTCTATCTAGTTTGATATAGAAAACAAGTAATAAGGATTATTGATTATTTTGCTTATGCATAAACTCTCTTTCAACACTCTTTCAACATAAAGTGGAAAGTGTACTGTTTTTAAAGCACCTTTTTAAACTAAATTACTGTTTGCTACTTTTTTCTTTATCTTAACAATTCATATAGGGTGAACACAATTCCTTTAATATAAGTGATTGTTTTTGGCCCGTCCTTTGTTGTATGATGAACATTATAAACAGAGATCTTTAATGCGGAAAATGAACCATTCGATCAAATGTACATTATTTAGTAAACTTATTTTCACTTAAATAAAAAAACATATAACAATTTAACCATTTAAGAAGAAACTTGATGTTTTGTTATGGCTTTTGGAGCAAGTGTGCCGCCATCTTGCAGAGCCACGGCACGTGACATCACCGGGTTGGTTTGCGACATTGCAATATTATCCGATTGCAATACCCTACATTGAGCAGTGAAGAAATACAAGTATTTCTTTACTTTTTGAATGCACACGTGTTTTAAAATGGATGGAGACGAACTAGAACGAGCTGATGAGCACATTATAAGGTGAAGAGCGGGTCGGAAACACTACCTGGTGTCAGGTGGATTGTGTGTGTCGATGCCTACAGTGTTAGAGTCTATCTGCTGTCAGGAGGCTGATTTGGACCGTACACTGCTTGGCTATTTCTGCATCACCATGATGCGTACATTTACTATATTATGATTCGAGGTGGACGTGTTGGACGTGACAATACTATCTCATAACGATGTCTGAGCGGAAACACTGGAAGGCCCTATTATCAGCAGGTAAGCAACTGTCATCGCTGGTGTTACAAGATTTTAGTTTTTTAAGATTTTCGGTTTCACTGGGTGTGAATATATTCAATATCATGAATATTCATGAGCTTCATGAGCATGCGTGGGAACCGTGTAACAAAAAATGCCAGACTTCAGTTTCTGCACGTGCAGCACATTTAATGGATTGTTTCGAGAAGTTAACTCTTTCCCCGCCATTGACGAGTTATCTCGTCATTTAAAAAAAAACATTCTCTGCCAAAGCAAGTTATTACGGCAATCGGTGTTTGAACTGTTATACAGCAGGTAGTTGTTACACACCTTTGGAAAAAGTACAGAAACTGAATCTTGAACGTATATGTTTAATCTGTTTTTAATGATTGTTCTGAGTGTAATCTGGGTCGAGTCTTTGACCAAATTTTTTGAATGATCTCAACTGTTTAATCAAATTGATGCATTTTTTAAGAAACCTACCCACATCTAAGGGGTGATAAAAAAAAGAACAAATTTAGATGGAGGAATACAGTTTTTTTGTTTGAAAGCTGAGACTCTGTTCTTTCATTTGATATATTGTTTGTCCATGAATTATTTACAGAAAATGTACCGTGAGCCATCAAAATCTAGTAAAAATGTTAAAAAAACACTGGCGCTGGCAACTCTTTTTAAAACGGCTGGCGGGGAAAGAGTTAATTAGTTTTAACTAACAAAGACAAGCATAAACACAAGTGTTAACAAAATAATTTACATTTTCTAGTTTGTAATGATTAGTCAGTGCATTTTGCTGTATAACTGAACGTTTAGGCTTTTAGTTTGTAAACTAACGTATAATATGAAAGAGAAAACATAAGATATTGGCCGTAGTTTAAGTACTTTTCTGTAACTTTCCCTTTTGCGTTTTCATTCATGGAGGCTTTATAACAGTAACGTTAATCTTTTATCCTGGATTAATTATCATCAAGATCTAACATAAATAACCGTGACGCATGTGTTGATGGCCTAAAAAACTTTTGGAAACTATTTAATTTTTCTGTGTCAGTGATCACTTCTTTCTTGACCTGTTACCACATTTGAACATTACATGGATTCTGAGATAGGCCAATGCGTTCAGAATATATGTGGCAAACACATCAATTTGTCATGTCATTTAAATGTATTGTTTTATTATTATGAATTGCATTGTTTTATTAATGTATTTAAATTAGATTATTTGTTATTATTAAATGTAGGCCTGCTTATTTTATACAGATGTGAAGTGTGAAAAGGCATGTGTTAACTTACCCTGTCCTGTTTATGAAACATTGTCTTGTTAAGATGTGTTTTGCAAGTGTTTATTGACAAATGTTAGCTAATTCATTTCACATAACAAATTTACAGTGGTGTGAAAAAGTGTATGTCCCCTTCCAGATTTCTAAGTCTTTTGCATATTTGTCACACTTCAATGTTTCAGATCATCAAACAAATTTAAATATTAGACAAATGTCACAAAAGTAAACACAACATGCAGTGTTTTTTTATTATTAAGGTAAAACTAAATCCTAAACTTCATGGACTGGTGTGAAAAAGTGTTTGCCCCCTACACCTAATAACAACTGCAATCAAACGTTTGCGATAACTTGCAATGAGTGTGTTACAGCGCTCTGGAGGAATTTTGGTCCACTTATCTTTGCAGATTTGTTGTAATTCAGCACCATTGGAGGGTTTTCGAGCATGAACCGCCCTTTTTACGCCATGCCACAGCATCTCGATAGGATTCAGGTCAGGACTTTGACTAGGCCAATCCAAAGTCTTCATTTTGTTTTTCTTTAGCCATTCAGAGGTGGACTTGCTGGTGTGTTTTTCGATCATTGTCCTGCTGCAGAACCCAAGTTTGCTTCAGCTTGAGGTCACGAACATTCTTCTTCAGGATTTTTGGGTAGACAGCTAAATTCATGGTTCAATTTATCACAGAAAGTCTTTCAGGTCCAGAAGCAGCAAGAGAGCCCCAGACCATCACACTACCACCACCATATTTTACTGTTGGTTTGATGTTCTTTTTCTGAAATGCGGTATTACTTTGACACCAGACCTGATGGGACCAACACCTTCCAAAAAGTTCAACTTTTGTATCGTCAGTCCACAGAGTATTTTCCCAAAAGTCTTGGGGATCATCAATCATCAAAACTGAGAAGAGCCCTTATGTTCTTTTGGCTCAGCAGCGATTTTCGTCTCGGAACACTGCCATACAGACCATTTTTGCCCAGTCTCTTTCTTACGGTGGAGTCATGAACACTGACCTTAACTGAGGCAAGTGAGGCCTGTAGTACTTCGGATGCTGTTGTGGGTTCTTTTGTGACCTCTTGGATGTCTTCGCTGCGCTGTTGGGGTAATTTTGGTCGGTCGGCCACTCCTGGGAAGGTTCTCCCCTTTTCCATGTTTTCACCATTTGTTGATAATGGCTCTCACTGGGGTTAGCTGGAGTCCCAAAGCTTAAGAAACGGCTTTATAACCTTCTCCAGACTGATAGATCTCAATATTGTCAAGCTTTTGATGATCTTTTGGCCTCCTTCACTTTGTCAGATAGGACCTATTTAAGGGATTTCTTGATTGCGTACAGGTGTGGCAGTAATCAGGTCTGCGGGTGGCTAGAGAAATTGAACTCGGGTGTGATAAACCACAGTTAAGTTATGTTTTAACATGGGGGGCAAACACTTTTTCACACAGGTCCATTGTAGTTTTGGATTTTGTTTTCCCTTTATAATAAACATGAAAAAAAAAAATACAAAATCAAGAAGGGGAAAACACTTTTTCACACCACTGTATATTACATCAATTCTTGCATTTTATGCTTCGATAAATATTAACGACATGCAATAAAATGTTGCCATTACAAAAACTCATAAAAGTTCATGAAAAGGACCAGATCCTACAGATCATACAATTAACCTAAAGCCAATGTATGGCAGACTCTCGTGAGCTCATCCAATCTTAATACTGCCTGGACATGATTGCCTCAATTATATTTATTAATTCCTGACCCTATCATGCATTCTGCCACTGCAGCAGCCATCATCACATATAATTACAAAGCACAACACGCTTTAAATAATCTATTGATGAAAACATTACATAATAAGGCGGATACGAACCTACTTCATGGCAGAGTCAAAATCATTGGTTGTGAGTCTATTGCACTAAGCCACATTAGCTGCTCCTAAAGCGATGTTATTTTTGTGAGGCAGGAGCCACCCATATTTTTCGTTCTTTTTCGCAGTAAATACTGCAGTAAAATATTACTTTAAATTGACCAGACATCCGCCAGCCCCTGCCATACCCAAATGACGGCCCACATACATGAACGAGCAATTTTTAAAGTCAATGTTTATTAAAACAGGGCCTTTTAGCAAACTGGTCAAATTAAATCAGACTCCATGTTTGTTACAGGTCTAGGAATTCCAGTTTAAATTTTCAATTCTGTAATCAGGAATATGTTAAAGGTTACCCGTCACACAACAGCCTCCAGTCTTTTGTCCCCCAAGTATGCTCATCTTGAAAAAAATTGTAACAAAAAAAAATCATGTAACACCGGTCAATAATATAAAATATGTTACGTAGCTATGAACTAGTAACACAATGTAATGCACATATGTATGAAAACTCTTATTGTGTGAAGCGTTTACATCACGTTTCGTCTTACGTTATGAAATCAATGTTTGTTTGGGATAATTTCGCAACCAAACCGGTGATGTCACATGCCGTGGTGCTGCAAGATGGTGGCGCCCTTGCTCCAAAAGCCATAACAAATCATCATGTTTTTTCTTAAAAGGTTACATGTTTCGCATCTGTTATGTTTTTTTATTTAAGTGAAAATAAGTTTACTAAATAATGTACCTTTGATTGAATGGTTCAACTCCACTTTAAGAGAGCTCTATACAGAATTTTGACGTATTTTTGTGTTTCTTTGTCGGTTTCAGAGGAAGAAGACATGAAAGAGAACTCTGTTTTGTAGTTCAAGCTCTGACTCTAGATAGGCACGCATGTTTAAACATGTTTTCTGCATTAGCCTCACACTGCATACAATACACGCAACAAAATTTGTTATCGTCCCTGTTTTTTGTATTCTGCAGGCTATTCACAGATAAGCACATGGCTAAAGGATGGGAGACGAAATGGAGTAGATCAACTCCACTGTTAGGAATAGATTTAAAAACAAAATGTCCATGTAAGAGTTCGGTACCTATCCATTCAGTTCTCAACTCAACTTTATATATATATATATATATATAGCGCTTTTTACAATTTTCATTGTTACAAAGCAGCTGTACATGAGACCTATTGTCATGATTCCGCTATCATGTCATGTTTATTCTTATTCTTGCAGCGGAGTCATGACTAAGTCTAGGGTTTTGTGTGAGAAGGACATGGCATGGCTTAGATATTGGCTGTCATGCTCCTTCTCGTGTCTCGTCTATGGCCCCGCCCCTCTCGTCTCCTCGTTAGCTTCCCTTGAGTGTTTCATTACCCACACCTGCCTATTGTTAAGTATCCTTTGTTCGTCTCCCTATTTAATGCCCTTGTATTCTCTGTCCTGTGCTCGTTTGTTCTTGTACATACTTGTAAACTTTGATGTCCGTTTGCCTGTCTGAACTCTGGTTCCAAGGAGTTATCCATACGCTGTGTCCCAGCGTTTATTTCCAGCGTCCTGTTCCTGTTTTGTGATCCTTGTTGATTTTGATGCAGTTGGTTTTCCCTCCGTGAGTTTTACGTTCCTGTTTGGCTGTCTTTGTTTATCCCCTGTATTTTACCCCATTGTGGGTTTTTGTTTTGTTTATTAAAATCTTTTGTTACCCCATACCGCTGCCTGCATTTGGGTTCTATCACCACACGTTTCGTGACAGAACAAACGAGCCATTACTGAACCCAGCAAGCAGCCATGAACACTGGCCGTTGTGGTGTTGCCCGTCGCCTCTGCAGCCTTCGCCAGGGGAGGGAGACGGTGCATGAGTTTGGGGAGAGGTTCCTCGACATCGCCGGGCAAGGCGTCTTCGGGGAGGAGGAGCTGGCGGTGCAGTTCAACACCGGTCTCAGAGACCCACTCTCCCGATCAGAGATGAGAGCGATGAGGCCGTTGGACTTCGAAGCCGTGTGGCTAGCCGCCGCGGCTCGTGCGGAGTCCACGAACACATCCCCATCCGACTCCTCCTGCACGGAGCTAGCCGTGCCTCCCACCGCCTCTCTTCTGTCGACCGCAGTCCCTGTGGGCCGCTCCCGGAAGAGGAAGCCCAAGAGGGGAGATCGTTTCAGTACTGCCCAGCATCCGGTGTTCCCGAGGCTGGCTTTCAAGCCGGTCCAGCAGCCGGCACCAAGTGCTGCCCAGCCACCGGAGAGCGCTGCCCAGCCGCCATTCCAGCCGGTCCCGTCCGGCACTCCCGGGCCTCTCCAGCCGGTCCCGTCCGGCACTCCCGGGCCTCTCCAGCCGGTCCCGTCCGGGCCTCTCCAGCCGGTCCCGTCCGGCACTCCCGGGCCTCTCCAGCCGGTCCCGTCCGGCACTCCCGGGCCTCTCCAGCCGGTCCCGTCCGGCACTCCCGGGCCTCTCCAGCCGGTCCCGTCCGGCACTCCCGGGCCTCTCCAGCCGGTCCCGTCCGGCACTCCCGGGCCTCTCCAGCCGGTGCCGTCCGGCACTCCCGGGCCTCTCCAGCCGGTGCCGTCCGGCACTCCCGGGCCTCTCCAGCCGGTGCCGTCCGGCACTCCCGGGCCTCTCCAGCCGGTGCCGTCCGGCACTTCCGGGCCTCTCCAGCCGGTCCCGTCCGGCACTCCCGGGCCTCTCCAGCCGGTCCCGTCCGGCACTCCCGGGCCTCTCCAGCCGGTCCCGTCCGGCACTCCCGGGCCTCTCCAGCCGGTGCCGTCCGGCACTCCCGGGCCTCTCCAGCCGGTCCCGTCCGGCACTCCCGGGCCTCTCCAGCCAGAGAGCGCTGCCCAGCCGGCAATCCAGTCAGTGTTCCTGCCGGTCTTCCAGCCGGTGTCAACCCCCGCCCAGCCAGCCTTACACCCGGAAGTCAAGCCTGCCCCTGTTCCCCACTGGACTTCCCCAGTCAATCCCCCTGGGGCTTCACGCTCCAGAGCGCCACCCCGGACCGTGACTCCCCCTAAGACTGTCCCACCCTACCCATACCCTGTTGGACTGCCCCCTGGGAACTCTTGTTTTGCCCCACCACCCCTCCCATGTCTGTTATTTTTATTATGCCATCCTAACCCTAGAGTCATATTTGCCTGTCTGCCCTTAATCATGTTTACAATGTTCTGTTGGTTTTTGTCTGTTACCCAGTCTGTCTTGTCTTGTTAGTTACCCCTTGGTGAACACCTGGAGGTGTTCATTTGAGGGGGGGCTTATGTCATGATTCCGCTATCATGTCATGTTTATTCTTATTCTTGCAGCGGAGTCATGACTAAGTCTAGGGTTTTGTGTGAGAAGGACATGGCATGGCTTAGATATTGGCTGTCATGCTCCTTCTCGTGTCTCGTCTATGGCCCCGCCCCTCTCGTCTCCTCGTTAGCTTCCCTTGAGTGTTTCATTACCCACACCTGCCTATTGTTAAGTATCCTTTGTTCGTCTCCCTATTTAATGCCCTTGTATTCTCTGTCCTGTGCTCGTTTGTTCTTGTACATACTTGTAAACTTTGATGTCCGTTTGCCTGTCTGAACTCTGGTTCCAAGGAGTTATCCATACGCTGTGTCCCAGCGTTTATTTCCAGCGTCCTGTTCCTGTTTTGTGATCCTTGTTGATTTTGTTGCAGTTGGTTTTCCCTCCGTGAGTTTTACGTTCCTGTTTGGCTGTCTTTGTTTATCCCCTGTATTTTACCCCATTGTGGGTTTTTGTTTTGTTTATTAAAATCTTTTGTTACCCCATACCGCTGCCTGCATTTGGGTTCTATCACCACACGTTTCGTGACACCTATTGACTACAAGCAAATCAGATATAAGCAATCAATGACTGGCTGAGAGTAGAGTACTGTTCTGCACTCTTTGATGCAACAAGTACATCAGTTGTTGTTGGAAGTCTTCCTGGTTCTGGTTGATCTAACTAATGCAGCCTAAACCCTGAGAGCATTTATATGATGGAAGTGTAGTGTATGCAAGATTAAAAAGATGCATCTTTAGTCTAGATTTAAACTGACAGAGTTCTGGTGTTCCTGGTTGATGTAAGCATGTCGGTTTTTAAGGATTGTTCTGAGTGTAATCTAGGCGGAATTTTTGACAAAAACGTTAATTATCTCAGATGTTTAATCAAAGTGATGCATTTTTTAAGAACCTACCAACATGTACGGAGTGATTAAAGAAGCACACATGAAGATAGAAGAATACGGTTTCTTTTGTTTAAAAGCTGAGACTCTGTTCTTTCATGTGACATATTGTTTATCCATATATGTTAAAAAAAGCTGGCGTAGGCTGGCAACTTTTAAAAAAAAGGCTGGCGGGGAGTGAGTTAATAAACCGCCATAATAATACGTTAACTTTCCCAGCCCTTATCAATATTTTTGAAAGGCAAGAACTTTTTCACATAGGGCCAAGTAGGTTTGAACAGCTTTTTTCCTTTATTACATGAGATAATCATTGTAAAATTCAGGTTATCTTGGTTTAATAGTATAATTTGTTTGGTGATCTGAATCATGTAAATGTGACAAATATGCAATAAAAGAAAAAATCTACACCTAACCTCACTTCAGATTTTCTCAACAGGCCTTCCTCTACTCAGGTGTAATCATTTTCTAAATAAAAGTAATCTACTTTCTACCAAATTAATATCTGTAGAATATGTATAATAATATGAATTATCCCAAAATAATCAATAAACAAAATATGAAATTTCAACTCAAGAAAACTTGCCAGGAAATGATAATGATGAACATAAAATTAAGGCACATATTAAACCCACATATACCAAAATGGTATATTTTTTTCTTAACATATCCTTATACTATTTGTAGAGCCTTTTTATAATGGCTTATGTTACAATGTTACAACCAAACGACCACAATCACTGCATTTACAGAGAAGCCCTATCGTGTGAAAGAAACTGTATTGGACAACTAGTTGTCTGTCATGTCATCCATCACTCCCTGTAACCTTGCTAATGAGTGCACAGAGTTGACTGTAAACTGCTTTGTAATGTTTTGCACAGGCGATCTATCAACACAATAGCTGCGAAACAGCTTTCATAGACGTTTGGCTTTTTCATAGCGCTTGGTTTCAAGTAGTCAAAATGTCATACTGATGATGTGTATTCATTTTCTTCAGGAAGATACTGAGATGGCCAGCGTGGGTACTAATCTAGAGAGTTTCTTTGAGGAACAGTTGAAACTACTCTATCCAAACCGGACGTTTCCTGGTGTGAAGGAGGAAGGTTTTGCATTGGCCGCTTCTGAAGAAACTTCAAGTCCTTCATCAAAGACTCCTCAGGACATTTCCCAAACTGAGAAGACTATGGAACCCTCCAATGAAAATCTCCCTCAGGAAGAACTGCCTACTAAAGATATTGAGGGAAAGCCAGAGAACTTGCCTGCAGACCCCAGCCATGTAAATGCCGACACAGACAGTACGGAAACTGTGTCGGTTCAAGAGGCCTCATCTGTCTCTTCCATCCTATAATAATAATTATTGTGTATTATTATTGTTTTAGGTATTTGGAAATGCACTACACTAGACCACCATGATGCAATGTGTAATATAGGCTAAAATAAACTACTATCTAAAATATATTCTTTCCATTGTAATGAACAAAACAAAAACAAAAAAAATATTGATAAGATAAATGAAAATCAAATGTAATTGCCCCAAGAAATTAAATTAAATGTATTTACTTGTATGCTATATTTTAATGAAAATAGATTTATAGTCTTTTACATTACTGTCACACGCAGTAGACCGTTAATTGTGACCATATTTGTCTGTATGACATATGAGCCTGGATTAGGTCCTAAAAAATATTACAATATTTGTCTGTATGGTGAAAACGAAACAAAATATGGGACCCTGGACCGCAGAAAGGCAGCACAAGTATACAGTATTTATAGCAATAGCCAACAATACATTGTATGGATCAAAATTATTGATTTTTCTTCAATACTAAAAAATTATTAGGATATTAAGTAAAGATCATGTTCCATGAAGATATTCTGTACATTTCCTAGCGTAAAAAAAATCCAGCAAAACCGTTAATAAAAATGGCCGGAAACATGCCAACAAACTTCACTCACTGCTGCCCGCTATTTGAAAATAACCCATTCAAGATATTTATCTATAGTATCTATGTAAAGCTTAGAATTTTAGCTTTTGGGTTCATCTACTCACCACACGTTCATTACAGCTGTAAGCCAACAGATAGTTTAAAACAAACCTAGTTCTTCTTAGTAACAAAACTGCTACAGTGCCTGTGATGGACAACTTTGATGCAGTTTTCTCGATATTAAACATTTTTTGCAACCTCAGATTCCAGATTTTCATAGTTGTATCTCAGCCAAATATTGTGTCTTAGTTACATGTACATTTGAACATCACACACCTTTCGCCTAATTCACAACACGCGTGCGTAAACACGTGAATTTGTTCTTAACCTCGTCCTAATGTTAGTGAGTTTGGAGTATTCTAAATGAGCAGCCGAATGCACGAGTTTAGTCATTTGAATAAAATGCCCCCAGACCATCTCCATATTACGACTTACTGCCTTACTTTTCCTTTACCACCTGTCCTCACTTAAGATACTCCAGGCAACCCCATGTGACGCAGTCTACAGACGCACTCTCGCAAGTAATTCCAAGTGCTCAGTCCTCAAAGTCAGTTCATACACATTAAAACACTTTTTATATAGACACGCAGTTTAAAGAGTTCTCGTTAGCCGGCTGTAAAAGCACTGTTACTCAGAAACATTGCAGCTCGAGCTTTAGTCTAACGCAGCTTTTCTTACTCTTTCACTGTATATTATAAAATAATAAATAAATATATGTATACATCTAGATGTAATTAAATAAATATTTATTAAATACAAGTATTTAAAGAATATAACTATTATCCTAAGATGAAACATACATTCATACTTCGAGAGAGAGAGAGAGAGAGAGAGAGAGAAGGAAATAAAGAGATTTTTACACATTTTCTCAACTGTTCCTATCTTTTCTCATATGTTTAGAATACATTTCAGTACGTCAGTTTTTGTGAATAAAGATTTGTTCTTGAAAACGTTTGTACGAAGGTTTCACGCACAAACTTGTGCGTACTCATGCTTATTGAATTAGACCCAGTGTCCTATCCTAACAAATCATGCATAAATGGGTGATGTATAAGTCTCAGTTTCAAAAAATTGACCCACATGACTGGTTTTGTTGTCCAGGATCACATATTGGCCTGCATTTATTGAAACTTTGGTAACTATATCTTTCTGGGTTTTTTTGGACTGACCAAATTGTAACATGTGTATATGTTGCCTTGGTGATTTTAATACACTCAAAAATGTTGGGTTATTTCAACCCAGTGTTGGGTGAAAATGACAAACCCAATTTGAGGGTTACAAATGAACTTGTTTCAACCCAAAATGTTGGGTTGTTTTTTGTCCTTTTTTGACCCAATGATGGGTTAAAATAACCCAAAATTCCTTTGCATGTTCTCCACTATGGATAGACTAATGGCTGCCCCAATGTCGTCTATGGCACTTGACAGACCATGTGAAAGATGAAGCATCCACGGTGGCTCTCTACGTTAGAAGGAAGTTACCTGTGATTGCAGCATTCACGTAGGCATATTCCCACAACCAGAACGTTATTGGTGAGCCAGACATTTTAGCCAAAGTTTTTGTCAGTCTTTGTCCACGCTAGTGTTTTTAAGCATTTTTTTCATGTGCTGCCCATCCGCACTGAAAGCTCATCCATATACTGCTCACAACATTCAAACCAGTGTCATTTCTGTCAGCCATTTTTTTCTTTACATCATTATAATAAAGCATAAAGGAAAGACGCAATGAGATAAAGGACCCTATTTTAACGATCTGAAACGCAAGTGTCAAAGCGCGAAGGGCAAGTAACTTTGTGGGCGGGTCTCGGCGCTGTTGCTATTTTCCCGGCGGGATAAATGGCTCTTGCGCCCGGCGCAAATCTAAAATGGGTTGGTCTGAAGTAGCTTCATTATTCATAGATGTGGTTTGGGCGTAACGTGAAATAAACCAATCAGAGCGTCATCCAACATACCCTTTAAAAGCAGGTGCGCAAGTTCCATTATGGATTGCTATTATTATGGCGTATTTACCAGGCGCAAAAATATGAGCACGCTCAACTTAACTGGTAAGTTGAAGACTAAGGTTTTTAATGTACTTACATTATGGTAAAGGTGATTTCACAGTCTTTTTTTTCAGTCTTTCAGTTTTTTCAGTTTTTCAGTCGATTTTTTTTCCTGGTTCTTGACGGACAAACCAATTTGTCAGATGTCCTTATATACATATATGTCTTATTGCCACTATTGGGCAAACAGGTCTGATCCTTAATTACTACAATTAGCCTGAATAATTTGTAAGCTAGATTTATGCATATTTGGTCTGAAGTAGCTTCATTATTCATAGATGTGGTTTGGGCGTAACGTGAAATAAACCAATCAGAGCGTCATCCAACATCCTTCTTTTCAATTTTTACTCTTTTACTTTGTAATAATTTGTCCACAAAAAAGCATTGTAATTTAGTTTTGTATTTTATTTTTGTTGTTTTGGGAAAGGGTTTTATATCTGCCTTGCGTGATGACGTCATTTCGGGTAAACTCACGCTGCGTCCTCAGATCGCTTTGAGCATGCTGAGGAGAGGTAAGCAATTAGCGGTGCTTTCTCAGCACATGTCTGTAAAAGTTTATAAAAGTTTGATTAAGGCAACGGCATGCAGTAATATTGTATTAATGGTTTTATTACCGAGTAACAGAATGTCAACAGAATGTTGTGACTAACAGATAAAATAACTGCTCTTAATCTGTTTAGGTGAAAAGTTACAGACGTAACATCTATTCATACTGTACTCTCTTTAATCCATCCAGGTATGATTAAATCTGTTTTGTTTCTTATTACATCCATTTTGTTTCGATTGTTAAACTTTCGTGATTGATTTAAAACTAGCTGCAGGAGATTATATTGCATGTTTAGATAAGTGTTTGAAACAATTCATTGTGCGCGTTACGCGCTTTGTAATGTGTTTTTGGCATTTTGTTTTGATTTATCCTTGTGATGTGTACTGAGATCGCTTTGAGCATGCTGAGGAGAGGTGAAAAGTTACAGACGTAACATCTATTCATACTGTACTCTCTTTAATCCATCCAGGCCTCATAATAAAATCTCCATCAGCAACAGTTCCAGTTGTTTCTTTTCGTATTCTGTTACACAACGCAGAGTAGTAATAAGCAACAAGTACCAGCCGGTTACAGTGGTGCCGTGACCCGGATGAAGATCAGCTCACTTCGGATCTTCGTCCATGGATCAATGTCGTTTGGTCGCCGGTGGGCGCTGCACTTCAGTCAAGGTTTCAATGGACATTAACATAAAGTAATGTATATTCACTGAACCAGAGATTTCACTACATGATTAGTGCCACTACTTTTACTTTCCCCCCACTTGTATTCTCTAGTGTGTTTATAGTTTAGAGTTTTTTTTTGTCATTTGAGATATACGTTAACCATTGTTTGGGGAATTGTATGCTAATGAGAAGGGATGGCACATGGTTACAATATGGACAATTTTAATGCTGAAGGGAAAATGTCGGACTCAAGTTTCGGTAGAGGTAGACTTTTCAGTGACCGTACCTTTACACCAGTTACAGGGAGGGGTAATGTAGCACAAACTCCGCCTGAATTTTGTTCCACTCGTGTAACTGAACAAACACCTAGTCAATTACGATGTAATCCGATATCAGCCTGTCCAGACTTAAGTGATCCAGCTTGGGTTGATCTTATAACGCACATTGCTCAGGAAGTAGGACAGACTATAATTTCTGCTCAAAGTGGGGGAGCGCATGGGGAAAGGGAATCTAGCAATGCACAGAGTCGAAGTTCAGGTGCAGGTCAGTCATTCTCAGAGACACCCTCTCTTAATTTGACGGGAGTTAAATTAGTCATGCAGTCCGACGTAAAAGAGCCTCCTGTCTTCCGAGGAGATGGGACAGATAAATTCAGTGTGCATGAGTGGGAAGATTTGATGGATACATACCTACGCAAAAGAGGCATACCAGTGGTGGAGCACCATAACGAAATCCTTTCAAGACTGATGGGTAAAGCGAAGGACATTGTTTGAATTACTGTTCGTAGTAACACTTCCCTGAGACCCTCTGAAAACCCCAAAGCGATATTTGATATTCTGAAACAGCACTTCAGCGAGGTCAGGTATTCGTACATGGCGTTAGCTGATTTCTACGGCACAGTGCCTGTCTCGGGAGAAAATCCAGTTGACTATTGGGTCCGTCTAAATAAATCTGTCGATGTTGCGGAGGAGGCTTTGACTAGACTGGGGCGAAAGATGGATAATCCATGCCAAGAGGCAGCCATGATGTTTGTCAAGTATTGCCCGGATCCAGCCTTGTCAGCCATTTTCCGCTTAAAAGCACCTGATAAATGGACAGCGAGTGAGGTACAAGCGCATCTTGACAGGTATCAGACTGAACAAAAGGAAAAGTTTGCGGTAAAATCCAAGCGTAACTTTGTTATGAGTAATGCTGCAGCTCACTCTCCGTCAACTATGGAAGGTGAGGCCGCAACCAGTGTTTTCCCTGCTGTGCCATCTGATGATACTAATCCTAGCACCCCATCATATTCACAAAATGACGATAATTGCATGAAGGCGCTTATCGGTCTGCTTGACCGCTCTCTTTCTCAGAATAGTCAGGCAGAGATGAGGCGCCCTCAGTCGGGCCAACCACCTATGAGGGCATGTAAGGTGTGTCGTTCCCTTGAGCATTCGACTTTGGCACACTGCCGACGCCATCGACTCTGCCTTGCCTGTTACCAACCTGGTCACTTACAGAGAGATTGTACAAAAATCCGACCCAGCAATGGCAATCAGTCAACACAGATGCCTCAAAGTTCTAAGTTTTAAATTAGATGGCCCACGCTTGGAGAGGGGACGTGTGGGTAAAGTGGAACAAACCCTTGGAAATGCAGATATCAAGGATGTTTATGAAAATGCATGTGCACAAGCTCCAGCAGAAGTCAAAGTGATTGCACAGAACACACAAACTCTTGAAGTGTTTGCCGAATTGTTTTATGCGCCTGTCTGTATCAATGACAAATTTCAGATGACGGGAATGTTGGTCTCAGGATCTATGGCATGTACTTTGAGTGAAGCGGTAGAGAGCAGGATGGTGAGCGAAGATGCATTGCCAAAACCCACGCCATTGCCACAGGAAATAATGTTGATAGGATGTGGAGGTAAAGCAACTAAACCCAAATGCATGTACGAAGTTGAGCTGAAGGTATATGGCGAGAGATGTTTGGTACCTGTTCTAGTTGTACCAGGACAAAGGGATGATTTGATAATTGGTACCAATGTGATTAAGTTCCTCATGCAAAGGATGAAGATCAGTGACGATTACTGGAGGATTCTGTCTAACAGTTTCTCAGAGCCATGTTCACCGTGTGAACAATTCTTGGATGTGATGGCAAATACTTGTCGCTGGAGAGGAGGAGACCCACCCGACAGAGTTGGGACTGTTAAGCTTCAGCGGTCAGTTACTCTTATGGCCAGACAAGAGCACCTTGTCTGGGGAAGGCTACCGAGTAATGCTGTCATGTCACCGGGAAGTACCGTAATCGTGGAGGCAACTTGTTCTAGATCCATGCCACGGGACATCCTCATTGGTCGTCTTGTTACACCGTTGTGGGGAGATCGATGGGTTCCTCTAAAAGTTACCAACCTTTCGGACAAACCAGTCACCCTCAAGAGGAATCGTAAGCTTGCAGACGTATCCCCGTGCCTGGCTGTTGAGGATTTTGATTTGTTACAAGGTTTCAGTCATGTTCAAGCGACGACATCTGAGAGGTCTTCTCAAGAAGGTGCTGCAGCTGATCTTAAAGAGAGATTAAATGCCGCAGGCCTTAACGACATCAATATTGATTTATGTTCTGTCAAGGATACAGTCAAAGAAAAGCTGGTCCAGTTGCTCGAGAACTACAATGATGTTTTCTCCAAACATGCTCTGGATTGCGGGGAGGTCAGGGGTTTCGTTCATCGCATCCGCTTAGTTGATGAGCGTCCGTTCCGACTGCCATACCGAAGAATACCACCCGCTCACTATCAGAAGTGCGTCAAGTTCTCTCCGACATGGAGGAGCAGGGAATAATTCGAAAATCAGTGAGCGAGTATGCTTCACCCTTGGTTCTAGTATGGAAGAAAGATGGAGGCTTGAGGATTTGTACGGACTTCAGGTGGCTGAATGCCAGAACTGTTAAGGATGCACACCCGCTCCCACACCAATCTGACTGTCTGGTGGCCTTGGGTGGAAACACTCTCTTCAGTACTATGGATTTAACATCAGGCTTCTATAATGTCCCCATGGCTGAAGAGGATAAGAAGTACACAGCTTTTACGACTCCAGTAGGACTCCATGAGTACAACAGAATGCCTCAAGGGTTGTGCAATAGCCCAGCATCTTTTATGCGTATGATGTTGAGTATCTTTGGAGACCTGAATTTTAGTAGTCTGCTGTGTTACCTAGACGATCTACTGGTTTTTGCACCTGACGAAAATGTGGCTCTGGAGCGGTTAGAGGTAGTATTCCAACGGTTGAGGGACCACAACCTCAAGTTGAGTCCCAAAAAGTGCCATTTGATGCGGGCGTCCGTCAAGTTTTTAGGACATATCATTGATGGGAATGGTGTTTCTGTTGATCCGTCGAAGGTTGAAGCCATATCCAGGCTGTCAAAAACTGACCTCATGGAAGAAGATGGGTGTACCCCGTCTGTACGGAGGATTAAGTCTGTTCTGGGAATGATCCTCTATTACCAGCACTTCGTTCCAAATTGTTCTTCCGTGGCCAAACCCTTTTTTTCCCTGACTGCTGGGCAGAAAAGAAGAGCTAAAGTCAAAACCGAGGCTAAGGCAGGCACATACAGGAAGCTCAAGCCAGCCGACTGGACTATGGAGTGTGATGATGCCCTTTCTAGCTTGAAAGAGAGCTTACTGCATTGTGTGGTGCTAGCGCACCCGGACTTTTCTCTCCCTCTAATTTTGTCAATTGATGCTTCCTTGGATGGACTTGGAGCTGTGTTGTCGCAGATACCAGCTGGCGAGGAGAAAGCTCGTCCCATTGCGTTTGCGAGCAAATCCTTAAGCAACTCTCAGAAACGGTATCCAGCACACAAACTTAAAGTTTTGTTTTTGGCCTTAAAGTGGAGTGTGTGTGAGAAATTCAGTCATTGGCTAAAGGGTCACACGTTTACTGTATGGACAGACAATAACCCGCTCACTTATATTCTAACTAAGGCCAAGCTCGATGCTTGCGAACAGCGCTGGGTGTCTAAGCTTGCTGCTTACTCCTTTGATCTGAAGCACATTGCTGGAAGGAAGAACATTGTAGCTGATGCTTTGAGCCGGGATCCTTTCACAAAAACAGTCAGTCAGAGGCTTATTACAGAGCGGTATGGTAGTTTACTCACGGAGGCTGAAGGTGTTAATGAAAATGGAATTCAAGATGCTTTCCGGTTGCAAGTCAACAATCTTCATGTGTCGTTACAGTTAAATTCTGCATTGTCCTGTGATCACACAGCAGTCGGATCTCAGTTGGACCTCCATAATCAGTGGGAGACTGTAACTGAGCTAAGGGCCATACAGGCAGTTCAGTCTATTCAGAATGCAGTCATGCCTGGATGTGACAACATTGCAGCCATTCCTCTTGAGGAGATCCAGCAAGGCCAAGAGTCAGATCCTGCAATCTCAAA
The DNA here is from genome assembly GCF_015846415.1 of Triplophysa dalaica. Classification (NCBI taxonomy): domain Eukaryota; kingdom Metazoa; phylum Chordata; class Actinopteri; order Cypriniformes; family Nemacheilidae; genus Triplophysa; species Triplophysa dalaica. The sequence goes on along the minus strand of NC_079546.1, from coordinate 14,108,858 downwards.
GATTATGCCCTATCTGAGTCAGAAAAAGCGACCATCAAGGCGAGAGAGGGCTGGAATGGATGCCAAGGCTTTAATTCTTCTTAAGCAATGGGATCGGCTGAAGATTCAGGATGGAGTAGTCTACCGTGTCTCCAAGGATCCTTTAAGCCATCACAAGAGGTTCCAGCTTGTACTTCCTTCTAGTCTCAAGACTAAAGCCTTAACTGGTGTGCACAATCTTGCTGGACATCAGGGACAGCCAAGAACACTTCAGTTATCCCGACAGTGCTTTTTCTGGCCTAGAATGGAACGTGACATAAGGGAGTACGTCAAATGTTGCCAGAGATGTATATTGGCCAAAACACCAGAGCCATCCGCACGAGCCCCACTTCAGAGCATTCAAACTTCTGCCCCTATGGAGTTAGTGTGTCTGGATTTTTGGAGTGCTGAGGATAGCAAGCAATGTTCTGTAGATGTACTAGTTGTGACGGATCATTTCTCAAAGTTGGCCCATGCCTTCCCGTGTGTGAACCAGAAAGCAAAGCAGATCGCAAAAAAGTTGTGGGATCATGTCTTTTGTGTTTATGGTTTCCCAAGACGCATCATTCGGATCAAGGAGCCAACTTTGAAAGTACTCTTATAGCAGAGCTGCTCAAGCTGGCAGGCGTTGAAAAGTCACACACTACAGCGTACCACCCCATGGGAAATGGTGGGACAGAGCGGTTTATTCGGACTCTTGGTGGTATGCTTCGCTCTTTGTCTCTCAAGGAGAAATGCAGATGGCCCGAGCAGACACAGACGCTGACATTTGCATATAATGCCACAGTACATGAGACTACTGGTTACGCACCATTTCAGTTGATGTTCGATCGCATTCCCAGACTACCCGTTGATGTCATGTTTGAGCAAGTGTTGCATGACCCTGTGATTGTTGACCATGGTAGCTATGTGAAAACACTCATGTCTTACCTTCACGAAGCAGTGGACATTGCTCAAAAACACGCTAAAATACAACAGGAAAAGCAAGCCAAGTTTTATGTTTGGAAGATAAAGGGCACGTGTTTGAACATCGGAGACCGAGTGCTTCTTGCAAACAAGAGTGAAAGAGGAAAGAAAAAGCTTGCTGATAAGTGGGATCCAACTGTCTATACTGTAGAGGATTGTAACCTTCAGACCAACATATACAAACTGATTGACGAGGAAGGCAAATCCAAAGTGGTGCATCGAAATTTGATTCTTGACATCAGTTTCCTACCTGTTGAATCATCTCAAGATGACAAGGACATGCAGTTTGATGCTGAGAATATGGAGAGTGAGTCTTGTGTGTCTGAACTGGCGGACTCATCGGAAGATCAGAGTTCGGATGATAGAACAAGGGCATGGTTGCTTGATGGTCAAGAAAAGACTGAAGGTGCAGAGTTTGCGGATGATGTTCTGGAATCTGATCGTTCATTCTACAGTCGAAGTGACAGTAACCAAAATCCCAGTGAAATCGAGGCTGTTAGAGGTACTGATCAAGTGTCTAACATAGAGATTGAAGCCTCCGCTAGTAATTCTGAGCCACAAATAGGAACTTTGAATGACTTTCATGCTAACAGAATTCCTGACACACAAGTACAAATTCCTACTGACACACAGGGTGTTAGGACCCGTGCAGGAAGGGTTGTTAAAAGGGTTAGTCGCTTAATTGAGTCAATGGCACAGAGACCATTTTATGTTCAGGGAGTGGGGTCTTCTGTTGCAAGGAGATCGGGGTCATTTCTTTCTTTATTTTAAAAGGGGTTTTGATTGAATGAAAATATTGTGTTTACAGTGAAATGTTTACAATATGTTAATTTCCTGAAGTATACAATAGACTAGTTTATGGTGTGCTGTACAAGGCAGCATACTGTTCTAAGAATGTCGAAGACTTGATCAATCTTGGATTTTTCTTAACCTGTAAAATGGGTAGCTTACTATGTTGAACTGTGAATGAGATTCATTGAAAATCTGGTCTTGTTGTAATGATTTTGTTGTATGGTTAGGATATTAGTGAAATTCAGGAGGGGTAAATGTGACGGATGTTAATGAGTATATACTTGTATATACTAATATTAATGTATTTCACTAACAATCCTTCTTTTCAATTTTTACTCTTTTACTTTGTAATAATTTGTCCACAAAAAAGCATTGTAATTTAGTTTTGTATTTTATTTTTGTTGTTTTGGGAAAGGGTTTTATATCTGCCTTGCGTGATGACGTCATTTCGGGTAAACTCACGCTGCGTCCTCAGATCGCTTTGAGCATGCTGAGGAGAGGTAAGCAATTAGTGGTGCTTTCTCAGCACATGTCTGTAAAAGTTTATAAAAGTTTGATTAAGGCAACGGCATGCAGTAATATTGTTGTTCACAGTGTTATGGATGTATTAGAAAGTGTTTTGTGAATGGATGGATTGTATTAATGGTTTTATTACCGAGTACAGCGGTTTGAGTATGTGTGTGTGCGTCAACAGAATGTTGTGACTAACAGATAAAATAACTGCTCTTAATCTGTTTAGGTGAAAAGTTACAGACGTAACATCTATTCATACTGTACTCTCTTTAATCCATCCAGGCCTCATAATAAAATCTCCATCAGCAACAGTTCCAGTTGTTTCTTTTCGTATTCTGTTACACAACGCAGAGTAGTAATAAGCAACAAGTACCAGCCGGTTACAGTTGCAAAAGTAATAAAAAATGTACTTGCGTTGTGCATTCCATCTCCTTCGTAAAATGCAATTTTGCCACTGTGATGTTAGGATTAAGGGGGCCTTTGTCATTGCAACCTCGTAAAATATGCACAACTTTCCCTGATGTATACACACACTGTCTGTACAGTGAAAGTCGTGCTGACTGACATGAAAAAGGGGTAGTCGTGTCTATGAACACAAATAAATAGATTTTAAATTTCGTCCCTATGTCATGAACTTCTGTGCGACTGGGTTGTAGAAATAATTTTAATATTAGTATATCAGTAGTTGTATTAATAGTAGTATAGCTACTGACGAAAAGCTCTGTGCTAACGTTTCTTTTCATAAAGATGGGTGTTTGCAAATTATGTACCATGATGGAAGCTTAGTGGTATGAGAGTAGTAGATATGATACACCGTGTGTCAAAAATTGTGATTTATTACCCAAATTTATGGCCCCCTGCTGTGTTTTTATGATTATGACCTCGTTTGACCCCCTAATTTATGGCCCCCTGCTGTGTTTTATGATTATGACCCCCTTTGATCGTGCAACGTGTGTACATTTATGACCTTTGTTGATGATCATAAAAGATGTTTGTAATGTCCAGACCTCGCTGTCACACACCCCCCCTTCACAGGATGTCATTGACCAAACATTGAACTCCTGTGAATGAGGGCAATAAAGAGTTAAGGATAACAAGCACTGATGTTGATATTTTCCAGATCTAGTTGTTTCACCTACCACCCCCTGATCATACTAGGGTATTTAAACAATGTTGAGAAAAGTTGTATTTTTTAAAGTCCCCACTCTACTGGTACAATGGCTGTTCCAAAGGCTCCTAAAACAGTCCGAAGGGTTATGTGTATTTCGCCGACAAGAGGATCTGTGGAAATGGATGAAAAGCTTACTTATGCATCTAAGAAAAGACAGAGAGTTAGTCTGACAAACTTTCTCCATGAAGACTATGATTTTGTAAAGCGTGATTTTTCTATGTCAGGCAATCGCGTGGGTCGGTATCTATTTGACAAGAAATCGCGCTGCGTCGAGCTCTATACAGGTGATATTGGAGATGATTTCACATCACAGGACCCCTGTCTGATTTTTCCTGCCAAAGACTGGTCTATATTTTTTAATTTTGTTTGGAGAGATTTGAACGACTGCGGCGACAACCCTTTGTACACCGCTGAGTGGGATGGTGTTATTCCTGAAACAAGGTATCGAGTGGTCGGCGATCATAGTAAAAAGCTACCGGATGACGGTGTCTATATTTTTCGATGCAACAACAAGACAAAACTACGTGAATATATCTATCCGATTACACAGTCTGAGCATCACATGCATTATGACTTGATATTTTTGTTTCAGTGGAAAGATCTCCGTATGCTTGACAACATTTTCTCATGCATTGATAAAATGTTTAAATTGTGTGATCACTATGAACGATACACTTCCGTTAAAGTTAAATTGTTCCAACCAGAGAGGTGTTTCGCCAACTCTAAGGACCGCCTCTTAACCCCACCCACTTACTACAGCCATTAATAGGGTTCCAGTTTGGTTCACTCGCTACAAACGGCTAACATGTCTCAAGAAACTCTGTCAACCACCATTCATGCCGTCAACCCCTGGACTGCTGCTCTCTCATTGCCTGACGACAATGCAACACCAATGGACAACGATTTGCCAGCTGACCACAGTTGGTTGGATAAATTTTGTACGGATCTGGGGTATCACAACCTGACTTTCATCACAACACCGTACGGCAACGCTGGTGCATTAGCAGGAGCCGCAGCTTTTGCGGGTATCGACGACACAGATGGATGTATTCGAGCTGATGGATTCAAGATTATAAAGGCAACTGTCGTGGTACTTCTGGAACATCTTATCAACAAAAAGATGAAAGAACTTTGCATCGGTTGCGAAGTCGACCATCCTAGCCAAATTAGACACAGCTGTCTGTTTGAACCTGATGCCTATTTTTTTGACACTAACTTTGAGGAGCTGTCACGTGGTATGATTAAACCAGAGCTTAAACATATCATAGCTCAAGCGCTTGCTCATTGTGGTTTAAGGATCCATCCCCTGAGGATTCAGGGGTCAGTTGACACAATTTTGCACGAACTGCGTGACGAGGCCTACATTTTGGAAAAGCTTCACCAAGTCAGAGAAAAACTTGTGGATACCAACAGTGAAAAGATTGTCTATGACGCTGTGGACAGTTGGAAAGGTTTTGTCCAAATTGACAGAGACTAACATCGTTATGGGGAATTCATGCTATGCAACGGGGATGGCTAAATGTCTACTTAAACGACGTTTAAGATGTGAAATGACCAACTTATTGTGTAAGATTGTTGATGACGGTGCTGGTTCATCTGTTATTGTTGTAAACAGATGTGGTGTTGATGTTAAACGATTTACAAAACTTAAGAATCTAATGTCTGTTGTACGAAGTGTGTCAAATGAGTGGACCGAATTGATGCATATATGCATTAATGCGGGTGAAACAATTGCTGTAACTATCAGAAAAATCTTTGATCTGATGACTGAATTTGGAAATTCTATTAGAATTATAGACTTGTTATGTATGTGTACGTATGTAACTGATTTATGTGTAATTACAAAATCAAGAAATGATCAGACTGATGTGTGTGAGATTATTGAATCACTTGTTGATTACATTCTTGAGAAAAACATTGTGGTGTGTATAAATTTCCTACACAGTCTGGATGACGTATGATGTATCTTCTTTTACTGTTTTCAAATAAAAACCATCAACACTAAAACTATCTCTGTTATTCTTTTGCTGATACTGGTGTGGCAATATGTCTGAAGAACAAATGAAAAACATTTATTACACACCTTCAAACCCCGGTTCTTTAGGTGGTAAAAAACGTTTAAAAGATGCTGTTTTTAAAGAAACGGGTGTTCGTTTAACTGATAAAGAGGTATCAGAATGGCTTTCCGAGCAGGATACTTACACACTGCACAAAACTGCTCCTCTAAAATACAAAAGGAATAGGGTTTTTGTCTACGGTATCGACATGCAGTTCCAGGCTGATCTAGTGGACATGCGGCATATGCAAAAGAAAATGACAACAACCACTTTCTGTTGACATGCATAGATCTTTTTAGTAAATATGCTTGGACTCGTGTGTTAAAAAACAAAACTGGTGTAGAAGTTGCTAAAGCCTTTGAATCCATACTGCAAGAACGAATTCCAGTTAGGTTACAGACCGATAGGGGGAAGGAGTTCTTTAACAAACACTTTCAAAAACTCACAAAAAAGTATAACATTACACATTTCGCAACAGCCTCTGAATTAAAGTCATGTGTTATTGAGCGGTTTAACAGAACCTTAAAAGGTAGGATGTGGAGGTATTTAACAGCGACAAATTCAAAACGCTATATTGACATACTTCGAGACATAACGCAGGGGTACAACGCCTCCTATCATAGGAGTATCAAGATGAGGCCGATTGATGTAAACAAAGAAAATGAATCTGTGGTGCTACAAAATCTATATGGCGATAGCGGATCTAGCCGTGTCAAACCCTTATTTAAGTATAAAGTCGGCGATATTGTGAGAATTTCTAAAGTAAGAGGTCCATTTACCAAAGGCTATGAGGAAAACTACACGCAAGAGTTTTTCACCATAACCACATGTATACCAAGAGAGCCGCCTGTCTACAGATTGAGTGATTACGATGGAGATGTTATTGAGGGTGCTTTTTATGAAAAAGAAATACAAAAAATTCTTGTAGGTAAAAACAGGAAATTTAAAGTGGAAAAAATTTTAGACAAGAAGAAGAGAGGTAAAAAGACATTATTGCTGGTACAATGGCTCGGGTGGCCTGCAAAATTTGCCTCATGGATTGATCAAAAAGAATTGGGGGATGTACAGACACCATAAGACAGAGTCACCTGTCTAGAATGTATACATTTGTGTAAAACCTGCCATGGCTGAGGCTGGCTTTTATGTTACACTCCCCTGTAATGCATCTTCATCTGTTTATCCGGAGAATAAAATATCTAATTTTACAGCCCTCTTAGCGAGAGCTATAAACCTAAAAGGAGAATGGGAAGTAGGGTTGATAGAATTTGAATATCCTACGTCGTGGTATACCTTTAATGAGGACGACGCTGCTTTCATTCTGGACCATTTGGGGACCAGGACAATATATAGCGATAACCCTCCTAAAGACAAAGAAATTGAGATTTTCATCAACAGAGATCCAAAGATATCAAACAAACTTTGCAGAATAAAGTATGGATATTATGACGACGTTGTTTTCTTGATAAGGGAGATCAATACACACCTGCCAGTGGGTGTGAGTATTGGATTCGACCATGTTAAAAATAAAGTGTTTCTGAAGGGGCCTCCGAATACTTCATTGACATTTTACGGCAAGCTGTCTATTATTTTAGGATTAAACCATGGGGTTGCTATAGAAACCGGAGACCAGACTGTTACGTATGCACCACATCAAGCAGACATAAATGGTGGTTTCTATACAATGTATATATACACCGATATAATAGAATATCAATCAGTTGGCGATTATCATGTCCCCCTATTAAGGTGTGTACATATAGAAGGTGAGAGTAACAAGGCTTGCTGTGTTAGATACGACCGACCTCATTACGTGTCGATTAATAAATCTACCATCACCGAGATAAGCATACAAGTAAAAGACGATCAAAATCAAGACGTGCGTTTCAGTTACGGAAAGGTCTGCGCTAAATTACACTTTAGACCCGTAAAACACTACGTTTTTTAGGAAAATAAACTTGGAGAATGGTGTACTACAACAATCACAATGTAGACCCCATGCGTTACGTGGCATATTACCAGAATCAGGCAGGCAATGGCATCCCTGGCTATGCCGGGGGAGGGGTTATGTATGGAGCCGGTCTGGGTGGACTTTTTCGTGGTCTGTTACGTATGGCGGTACCCCTGCTAAGACGTGGATTTAACATAGCAAAGCCGCATCTCAAATCAGCAGCAAAAAACATACTAAGCGATGTTGTTAGCAGTACGGTATCGCACTCTTTTAATAACAACAACAACAGTCAAGATGGTTCGGGGTTGATGGTAATGACTCGCAAAAGAATGACTAGACCTCCAGGGACCCGGAGGAGTGGTCATACGCAGAAGAAAAGAAAACGACAGCCTAAGAAAACATCAGTTGTCAAACGTAAGCGCAAGGCTACAACAAGGAGTGCTGCTGCAAAAAGAGCAAAGAAATCTGTTAAAACAATATTTTAGATCATGGCATTACTACACAGCATGTCAGAAGAGTGTTTAAAAACCGAACTGGACCTGTTTACAGTACCGCTGACTCAAACCGCTATTGAGAAAAATACATATATTGAAGTACCCCCTTTATCTGCTATATCGGACTCAACACCTTTGGAATTTTTTATTGCGGGAACTGTTGAGGACTACGTGGATCTGAACAACACAATGTTGTTTTTACGCCTCAAAATCACAAATCCTGATGGCACAGATATTGCAGACGGAGCTCCCGTGGGGCTTATTAACTATCCAGGAGCAACAATATTTTCACAAGTTGATGTGTCGCTAGGGGATCGTCTCATATCACAGAGTTCAAGTACACATCCTTATCGTTGTATAATAGAACTGCTCACAAATTATGGCAAGGGTGCCCTGGAAACACTATTCTCTGCGGGGCTCTTTTACAAAGACACGGCTGGGCATATGGATACTACCGACCCTGCAGGGGGTAATCATGGTCTGACAAAAAGAGCTGCCTTTACCAACGCCAGCAATGTGGTCCAGCTTCTTACACCCATACATAGCGATATATTCTTTCAAGAAAAACTGATGCTTAATGGAGTGGACATTAAAATAAGGATGACCAGAGGTAAAGACGAATTTTGCTTGATGAGGAGTGACAATATAGCCTATAAACTAAACATCCTCTCAGCATCGTTATTTGTGAAAAAAGTGTCAGTATCACCAGCTGTAAGGTTGGGCCATGCGCAGGCCCTGCTCTCAACCACCGCTAAATACCCAATGGACCGAGTATGTCTGAAATTTTTTTCCATACCAGTAGGTTCCAGGGTGAGCACTCAAGAAAACCTATTCTTAGGAACTCTACCAAAATCTATTGTACTAGCCATGGTTGATAATGATTCATTTGTAGGTTCATATGATAAAAACCCCTTCGCGTTTAAAAATTATGATTTAGAATTCTTAGCCATCTATGTTGATGGGCAACAACACCCTGCGAAGCCGCTACAGCCTGAATATGAAAATGGGTCTGCAATGAGGGAATTTTACAAGTTAGCATTGGCTTCTGGAAGACACCTTAAAAATCAGTCCCTATCTATTGACCGAGAAGAATTCTTATTTGGATACACAATTTATATGTTCAACCTAACACCAGATTCTGAATGCTCTCAGCATATATCACTAATCAAGAGTGGTAATATTAGACTGGAAGCACGTTTTAGACAACCTCTACCCCGCACAATAAATCTGCTACTTTATGCTACATTTGACAGTGTTCTTGAGGTTTCAAATCGTCGTCAGATACTGGTTGATTACTATTAATACACCAAAATGAATACTATACAGCTTACGGCCGTGATGGATAAGGTCTCCTGCAATATCAATTTTCTCGGTGTGCTACCGTACGACTATCTACCCAAAAATCAAATAAAAAAACTCCCCTTGATGGTTATATTGAACACACATCCTTCTGGAATGCCGGGACAACACTGGTTAGCCATTTACGTAAATGAGGATGGTGTAGGATGTTTTTTTGATATTTTGTGGAAATCCTTGGTAATCTGGTTTATTACCAAAACTGTCAAAAAAACATCCTACACCATCCTCATTTACGTAAATGGCTAACCAGTGTTGTCCCGGCATTCCAGAAGGATGTGTGTTCAATATAACCATCAAGGGGAGTTTTTTTATTTGATTTTTGGGTAGATAGTCGTACGGTAGCACACCGAGAAAATTGATATTGCAGGAGACCTTATCCATCACGGCCGTAAGCTGTATAGTATTCATTTTGGTGTATTAATAGTAATCAACCAGTATCTGACGACGATTTGAAACCTCAAGAACACTGTCAAATGTAGCATAAAGTAGCAGATTTATTGTGCGGGGTAGAGGTTGTCTAAAACGTGCTTCCAGTCTAATATTACCACTCTTGATTAGTGATATATGCTGAGAGCATTCAGAATCTGGTGTTAGGTTGAACATATAAATTGTGTATCCAAATAAGAATTCTTCTCGGTCAATAGATAGGGACTGATTTTTAAGGTGTCTTCCAGAAGCCAATGCTAACTGGTAAAATTCCCTCATTGCAGACCCATTTTCATATTCAGGCTGTAGCGGCTTCGCAGGGTGTTGTTGCCCATCAACATAGATGGCTAAGAATTCTAAATCATAATTTTTAAACGCGAAGGGGTTTTTATCATATGAACCTACAAATGAATCATTATCAACCATGGCTAGTACAATAGATTTTGGTAGAGTTCCTAAGAATAGGTTTTCTTGAGTGCTCACCCTGGAACCTACTGGTATGGAAAAAAATTTCAGACATACTCGGTCCATTGGGTATTTAGCGGTGGTTGAGAGCAGGGCCTGCGCATGGCCCAACCTTACAGCTGGTGATACTGACACTTTTTTCACAAATAACGATGCTGAGAGGATGTTTAGTTTATAGGCTATATTGTCACTCCTCATCAAGCAAAATTCGTCTTTACCTCTGGTCATCCTTATTTTAATGTCCACTCCATTAAGCATCAGTTTTTCTTGAAAGAATATATCGCTATGTATGGGTGTAAGAAGCTGGACCACATTGCTGGCGTTGGTAAAGGCAGCTCTTTTTGTCAGACCATGATTACCCCCTGCAGGGTCGGTAGTATCCATATGTCCAGCCGTGTCTTTGTAAAAGAGCCCCGCAGAGAATAGTGTTTCCAGGGCACCCTTGCCATAATTTGTGAGCAGTTCTATTATACAACGATAAGGATGTGTACTTGAACTCTGTGATATGAGACGATCCCCTAGCGACACATCAACTTGTGAAAATATTGTTGCTCCTGGATAGTTAATAAGCCCCACGGGAGCTCCGTCTGCAATATCTGTGCCATCAGGATTTGTGATTTTGAGGCGTAAAAACAACATTGTGTTGTTCAGATCCACGTAGTCCTCACCAGTTCCTGCAATAAAAAATTCCAAAGGTGTTGAGTCCGATATAGCAGATAAAGGGGGTACTTCAATATATGTATTTTTCTCAATAGCGGTTTGAGTCAGCGGTACTGTAAACAGGTCCAGTTCGGTTTTTAAACACTCTTCTGACATGCTGTGTAGTAATGCCATGATCTAAAATATTGTTTTAACAGATTTCTTTGCTCTTTTTGCAGCAGCACTCCTTGTTGTAGCCTTGCGCTTACGTTTGACAACTGATGTTTTCTTAGGCTGTCGTTTTCTTTTCTTCTGCGTATGACCACTCCTCCGGGTCCCTGGAGGTCTAGTCATTCTTTTGCGAGTCATTACCATCAACCCCGAACCATCTTGACTGTTGTTGTTGTTATTAAAAGAGTGCGATACCGTACTGCTAACAACATCGCTTAGTATGTTTTTTGCTGCTGATTTGAGATGCGGCTTTGCTATGTTAAATCCACGTCTTAGCAGGGGTACCGCCATACGTAACAGACCACGAAAAAGTCCACCCAGACCGGCTCCATACATAACCCCTCCCCCGGCATAGCCAGGGATGCCATTGCCTGCCTGATTCTGGTAATATGCCACGTAACGCATGGGGTCTACATTGTGATTGTTGTAGTACACCATTCTCCAAGTTTATTTTCCTAAAAAACGTAGTGTTTTACGGGTCTAAAGTGTAATTTAGCGCAGACCTTTCCGTAACTGAAACGCATGTCTTGATTTTGATCGTCTTTTACTTGTATGCTTATCTCGGTGATGGTAGATTTATTAATCGACACGTAATGAGGTCGGTCGTATCTAACACAGCAAGCCTTGTTACTCTCACCTTCTATATGTACACACCTTAATAGGGGGACATGATAATCGCCAACTGATTGATATTCTATTATATCGGTGTATATATACATTGTATAGAAACCACCATTTATGTCTGCTTGATGTGGTGCATACGTAACAGTCTGGTCTCCGGTTTCTATAGCAACCCCATGGTTTAATCCTAAAATAATAGACAGCTTGCCGTAAAATGTCAATGAAGTATTCGGAGGCCCCTTCAGAAACACTTTATTTTTAACATGGTCGAATCCAATACTCACACCCACTGGCAGGTGTGTATTGATCTCCCTGATCAAAAAAACAACGTCGTCATAATATCCATACTTTATTCTGCAAAGTTTGTTTGATATCTTTGGATCTCTGTTGATGAAAATCTCAATTTCTTTGTCTTTAGGAGGGTTATCGCTATATATTGTCCTGGTCCCCAAATGGTCCAGAATGAAAGCAGCGTCGTCCTCATTAAAGGTATACCACAACGTAGGATATTCAAATTCTATCAACCCTACTTCCCATTCTCCTTTTAGGTTTATAGCTCTCGCTAAGAGGGCTGTAAAATTAGATATTTTATTCTCCGGATAAACAGATGAAGATGCATTACAGGGGAGTGTAACATAAAAGCCAGCCTCAGCCATGGCAGGTTTTACACAAATGTATACATTCTAGACAGGTGACTCTGTCTTATGGTGTCTGTACATCCCCCAATTCTTTTTGATCAATCCATGAGGCAAATTTTGCAGGCCACCCGAGCCATTGTACCAGCAATAATGTCTTTTTACCTCTCTTCTTCTTGTCTAAAATTTTTTCCACTTTAAATTTCCTGTTTTTACCTACAAGAATTTTTTGTATTTCTTTTTCATAAAAAGCACCCTCAATAACATCTCCATCGTAATCACTCAATCTGTAGACAGGCGGCTCTCTTGGTATACATGTGGTTATGGTGAAAAACTCTTGCGTGTAGTTTTCCTCATAGCCTTTGGTAAATGGACCTCTTACTTTAGAAATTCTCACAATATCGCCGACTTTATACTTAAATAAGGGTTTGACACGGCTAGATCCGCTATCGCCATATAGATTTTGTAGCACCACAGATTCATTTTCTTTGTTTACATCAATCGGCCTCATCTTGATACTCCTATGATAGGAGGCGTTGTACCCCTGCGTTATGTCTCGAAGTATGTCAATATAGCGTTTTGAATTTGTCGCTGTTAAATACCTCCACATCCTACCTTTTAAGGTTCTGTTAAACCGCTCAATAACACATGACTTTAATTCAGAGGCTGTTGCGAAATGTGTAATGTTATACTTTTTTGTGAGTTTTTGAAAGTGTTTGTTAAAGAACTCCTTCCCCCTATCGGTCTGTAACCTAACTGGAATTCGTTCTTGCAGTATGGATTCAAAGGCTTTAGCAACTTCTACACCAGTTTTGTTTTTTAACACACGAGTCCAAGCATATTTACTAAAAAGATCTATGCATGTCAACAGAAAGTGGTTGTTGTCATTTTCTTTTGCATATGCCGCCATGTCCACTAGATCAGCCTGGAACTGCATGTCGATACCGTAGACAAAAACCCTATTCCTTTTGTATTTTAGAGGAGCAGTTTTGTGCAGTGTGTAAGTATCCTGCTCGGAAAGCCATTCTGATACCTCTTTATCAGTTAAACGAACACCCGTTTCTTTAAAAACAGCATCTTTTAAACGTTTTTTACCACCTAAAGAACCGGGGTTTGAAGGTGTGTAATAAATGTTTTTCATTTGTTCTTCAGACATATTGCCACACCAGTATCAGCAAAAGAATAACAGAGATAGTTTTAGTGTTGATGGTTTTTATTTGAAAACAGTAAAAGAAGATACATCATACGTCATCCAGACTGTGTAGGAAATTTATACACACCACAATGTTTTTCTCAAGAATGTAATCAACAAGTGATTCAATAATCTCACACACATCAGTCTGATAATTTCTTGATTTTGTAATTACACATAAATCAGTTACATACGTACACATACATAACAAGTCTATAATTCTAATAGAATTTCCAAATTCAGTCATCAGATCAAAGATTTTTCTGATAGTTACAGCAATTGTTTCACCCGCATTAATGCATATATGCATCAATTCGGTCCACTCATTTGACACACTTCGTACAACAGACATTAGATTCTTAAGTTTTGTAAATCGTTTAACATCAACACCACATCTGTTTACAACAATAACAGATGAACCAGCACCGTCATCAACAATCTTACACAATAAGTTGGTCATTTCACATCTTAAACGTCGTTTAAGTAGACATTTAGCCATCCCCGTTGCATAGCATGAATTCCCCATAACGATGTTAGTCTCTGTCAATTTGGACAAAACCTTTCCAACTGTCCACAGCGTCATAGACAATCTTTTCACTGTTGGTATCCACAAGTTTTTCTCTGACTTGGTGAAGCTTTTCCAAAATGTAGGCCTCGTCACGCAGTTCGTGCAAAATTGTGTCAACTGACCCCTGAATCCTCAGGGGATGGATCCTTAAACCACAATGAGCAAGCGCTTGAGCTATGATATGTTTAAGCTCTGGTTTAATCATACCACGTGACAGCTCCTCAAAGTTAGTGTCAAAAAAATAGGCATCAGGTTCAAACAGACAGCTGTGTCTAATTTGGCTAGGATGGTCGACTTCGCAACCGATGCAAAGTTCTTTCATCTTTTTGTTGATAAGATGTTCCAGAAGTACCACGACAGTTGCCTTTATAATCTTGAATCCATCAGCTCGAATACATCCATCTGTGTCGTCGATACCCGCAAAAGCTGCGGCTCCTGCTAATGCACCAGCGTTGCCGTACGGTGTTGTGATGAAAGTCAGGTTGTGATACCCCAGATCCGTACGAAATTTATCCAACCAACTGTTGTCAGCTGGCAAATCGTTGTCCATTGGTGTTGCATTGTCGTCAGGCAATGAGAGAGCAGCAGTCCAGGGGTTGACGGCATGAATGGTGGTTGACAGAGTTTCTTGAGACATGTTAGCCGTTTGTAGCGAGTGAACCAAACTGGAACCCTATTAATGGCTGTAGTAAGTGGGTGGGGTTAAGAGGCGGTCCTTAGAGTTGGCGACACACCTCTCTGGTTGGAACAATTTAACTTTAACGGAAGTGTATCGTTCATAGTGATCACACCATTTAAACATTTTATCAATGCATGAGAAAATGTTGTCAAGCATACAGAGATCTTTCCACTGAAACAAAAATATCAAGTCATAATGCATGTGATGCTCAGACTGTGTAATCGGATAGACATATTCACGTAGTTTTGTCTTGTTGTTGCATCGAAAAATATAGACACTGTCATCCGGTAGCTTTTTACTATGATCGCCGACCACTCGATACCTTGTTTCAGGAATAACACCATCCCACTCAGCGGTGTACAAAGGGTGGTCGCCGCAGTCGTTCAAATCTCTCCAAACAAAATTAAAAAATATAGACCAGTCTTTGGCAGGAAAAATCAGACAGGGGTCCTGTGATGTGAAATCACCTCCAATATCACCTGTATAGAGCTCGACGCAGCGCGATTTCTTGTCAAATAGATACCGACCCACGCGATTGCCTGACATAGAAAAATCACGCTTTACAAAATCATAGTCTTCATGGAGAAAGTTTGTCAGACTAACTCTCTGTCTTTTCTTAGATGCATAAGTAAGCTTTTCATCCATTTCCACAGATCCTCTTGTCGGCGAAATACACATAACCCTTCGGACTGTTTTAGGAGCCTTTGGAACAGCCATTGTACCAGTAGAGTGGGGACTTTAAAAAATACAACTTTTCTCAACATTGTTTAAATACCCTAGTATGATCAGGGGGTGGTAGGTGAAACAACTAGATCTGGAAAATATCAACATCAGTGCTTGTTATCCTTAACTCTTTATTGCCCTCATTCACAGGAGTTCAATGTTTGGTCAATGACATCCTGTGAATGGGGGGTGTGTGACAGCGAGGTCTGGACATTACAAACATCTTTTATGATCATCAACAAAGGTCATAAATGTACACACGTTGCACGATCAAAGGGGGTCATAATCATAAAACACAGCAGGGGGCCATAAATTAGGGGGTCAAACGAGGTCATAATCATAAAAACACAGCAGGGGGCCATAAATTTGGGTAATAAATCACAATTTTTGACACACGGTGTATCATATCTACTACTTATGAGCATTGCGTTAATAACGCAAGGTTTTGGGTTCGATCCCAGGGGATTGCATATGCCTAAGTATAAATGTATAGGATACTGCAATGTACGTCGCTTTGGATAAAAGCGTCTGCCAAATGCATAAATGTAAATGTAAAAGGTTTTTCTGTTGCAGGAAAACGCTGAAATGAATAATGCACTTGAAAGAGCAGTTCACCCAAAAATGAAAATTCTTTCTTCGTTCACCCTCAGGTTGTTCAAATTCTGTATAAATTCCTTTGTTCAGAGTGAACACAGAGAAAGATATTCGGAAGAATGCTTGTAACCAAACATTTGGCCACCATTGACTACCATAGGTTACTCAAGGTAGGGTAAATAGGCAGAAGTTTCGTTTTGGGGGTAAACTGTTCCTTTAAGTTCAGCCTTTATAATAGTTTCTGATCTACTTGCTATACAGTACATAGTGTTTATTAATGAGGTATGTCTTTAATGCATTTTGCTTAAGTTCACTCAAAAAAAAAATGTTTGCTGTCTGTTCAATTTACTTAACTTGCTTAAGTTAAAGCAACACAACTTTTGGAAAATATGGTTACAACATGATTGTTTTATGTTTAGTCATTTAACTGAATCCATTCATGTTGGGACAACATAAAGGAGTTGTGTTGTGTTAACATAAAATAGTTATAATAGGGCAGAGGACTTATATTTCCCAGCATGCTTTGCGTACACTGCATTTTGAGAGCTATTTTCTTAAATTAAATGTATTATTTTTTAAGGAGGAAAATACATTTGACACTAAAATATTTCTTGAAAATGTTTAAATATAAGTTGAATGTGAGTTCACCATAGTCTAGAAAGCAAGCACTGCAATCTTGAGGGTTCTTTAATAAAATTAATTTCTATAATATTTACTTTGAGTTGTGTTCATGCTATTTAGGCATCAGGTCTTGATTTTGCTTAGGGCCCCCAAAATGGTAAACATACCCCTGGATGGCCCTGCACGATTAGCTCTCACTTATCCTCCACTTTTGATTTGTTGAAATGTTGATCTCTTTTGCATTTGATATTAATGTTGACACTTCATCAAACAACCATTATTTTGATCAGTGTTTGATTAAGTTGTGCTCCTGACTCTTAATTTTTCTTTAGCTTTCCATGTGTCCAAAACATATATGTTGTGGCAAAAAGAACTATCATCACAATTATATTCCTTAAATTACTTTTGATTGTGATATGTTATTAATGTGTGCAGAGTTATGACATAATTTTAAAAGATTAAAGCAGTGCTATGGAGAACTTAAGTTACGTTTCTGAATCAGTTAGACATGAAGAATTGGTGTCTGAATCTCAACAATGGTGACAACCAACAAAATAAAGCTTCATGCTACATCCATCCATCCATTTTCTACCGCTTATCCGAACTACCTCGGGTCACGGGGAGCCTGCGCCTATCTCAGGAGTCATCGGGCAGGATACACCCTGGAAGGAGTGCCAACCCATCGCAGGGCAAACACACACACACACTCACTCATTCACTCATTCACTCACACCCTACAGACAATTTTTCCAGAGATGCCAATCAACCTACCATGCATGTCTTTGGACCAGGGGAGGAAAGCCCCGAGGCACGGGGAGAACATGCAAACTCCACACACACAAGTCGGAAGCAGGAATCGAACCCCCAACGCTGGAGGTGTGAGGCGAAAGTGCTAACCACTCAGCCACCGTGCACCCCTCTTCATGCTACATCGCAAGTCAAATCAACTTTGTTTATACAGTGCTTTTTTCAATTTTCATTGTTACAAAGCAGCTGTACATAAAACATATTGACCACAACCAAAACATTTTAAGCACCGTTTAAGAAAAGGGTGAGAGAAACACTGTTCAAATAGTAAACAGACTATAAATTCCTAAATGTAATATTAGTAAGAAAAAAGTAAATTAAGTAAAAAAAAGCAGCCCCTCCCATGGCTTTTAAATAAAGTAAAATGAAAATAAACTTAAGGTAAATTATAGGTTTAAGATTATCATTAATAATCTATTTCAACATAAATAGCAGGTGTAAAAGTGATCACCATTTCTAACATTTCAACAAATCAACATTGGGGGATGAGGTGAAGGCTGACCAGGTGGGGCCAGCGCTAAGTGGCCAAAGTTTTGCCTGTGAGAAAATTCTCATGGAACCTGCGGTAACAGCCTTCAGGGTGCCCGTAAAGTGCTAGCACAAACTAACAGCTCTGGAGTCTAAACAGGACAAGAGTAAATACTAGGTAAAACTTATTATTTGAAATCTAGACAAGGCAGTCAGGCTTAGCAAAGAATACTAATGGTTTGACACAGGACAGAAAAACCCAGGGAGTTAAATAGCGAGACAGATGATAGCAGAGTGGAAACCGATGTGTGGTGATGAGAGGATAACAAGCAGGTCTGTGCTCATACAACGCCATATGTTCTCGACAAAATCTAAACACAGAGAAGATACTGACAAAACAAGCAGATGATCAGCCCCGGGACCTGACACTTTTAAGACAAGATGCTCTTTGTGCTTGAGCGAGAGATGTTGTGTGGCTAGAAGGGATACAGCTACGGTCGGAAGCATGCACAGCAAACTCCCTGGTGTTAAATGTACACCCTGGTGTATATATGAGTCCATACCTATGGGTGTACATTTTTACACTGAAGCAGAGTCTTTCTGGTGTAAAATGTTAATTTATTCATGCAGTTAATTAATCAATTGAGTTCACATTACAAGTGATGATTGATCAATAATGATGAACACCTACACAGCAAAATATGGAAAGTCAAAATAAGTCTGTAGGAGTTAATTTTAACACTTCGAAAGTGTCCCATGGGGTCCACTCCCAATAGAGTTATTTTAACACTTTTAAAAGTGTTGGCACATTGACACTCTAAAATAGTTAAAAACGTACTCCGCATAGAGTTAAAACTCTAACTACAGCCAACTCTAACCAGTGTAAAATAATTGATGTAGGTTGTTACAAATAAGCTCACCCCAGTGTAATTTTTAACTCCTGCGGTGTTTCATGTGGTGTTAAATATGGTAAACAAAGACAATAATATTTTACTTTGGGCAAATATTTTTTAATTGTGCTAATTTCAGCCAACAGTTTTAAGTATGTAAAAACATGTAACATTTTTTCAGTAAGAAAATTACAAAATGGAGAAATAGCTAAATTTTCAGACAACATTTTTTTAAATGTAACAGTAAGGCACCAAGAATTCTCGGTCATCCCCATAGTAAAACACTATCAAAGGGCTTAAAATATTTAAGTTGATCCATATTTATGACAGAAAAGTGGGTACACTCCTCAATGTAGTATGCATTTAGGTGTTCATCAAAGTACAGCGTGCACACATCACATGCAATAAAAAAAGCACTCTGTCCATGAATGACAATAGTACAGATCTTTTTAAAAATAGGAAGCTCATTACACATTCCAGTACAGACAAACAGATTTATCTGGTATTCTGTACCATAGCTTTTGACCCAGCTGGTAGTTGACACTTCTGAAAATGAGTCCAACTTTAGAGTTCGTTGAAGAATTTCACCACCTTCTATATTGCAAACAGTTTTCACCCTCACAAAATGTTGGGCACAAGCCATGAAGAAGAACATTGTGCAAGCGGTGGAGACGAAATGTTGGGCACAACCGATGAAGAAGATTCATCAGTGACCAGTTCAACGTGTAGGCCTACAAAACAGAGCAGATTGCATTTAGTTGTATGTTTTTGAATGGGCGTAACATACAACAATCAATCCAATAGTATCTACAAAGAGTATATGTTCAAAGACTGGAATACACGACAATGTCCGCAAATCATAGGCACTTTGCTGTTATTGTTAACTGCCAAAACATTATTCATTTTTAAATTAAGGCTAAAAAAAATATTCCTGTTGGACCTGGTTTAAATATTTGAAATATACATATCACAGCTTTGGTGTGACGACTGTCTTCCTGTTATAAATTAAAATTTAAGGTATATGGTGATAACAAAAGCAACAACAACTCCAGAATGTTTAAAATATAGAAAAACAATCAATCCCAATTATACTTACCTATTACTGGGTGTCCAATCAAGACCTTGAAGATCAGGACACCTGACTTTACAAGATCATCAAAAACATCCCCATCTACTTCTGTTCCGGATTCATCAGTTAAGGTGAAATGACCCTCAGTCTGATTTTCAGGTGAAAATCAAAATTTCTCTGTTACTAACACAAAAAAATGCTCCATTAAATAACTACTTCAATCCAAGTATACCACCACAAAAACCCTTCGTACACTGCAAAGGTCATAGGTTTGACCCCCACGTTTATCAATTGTAAAGCATGAATGCCCTGCATATCACATTGAATAAAAACAAACTTAAATGTAGAAAGTATTAATCTAAACAGAATAGAATGAAAATATGTGCATTTAATTACTAAAACATTTTGCATAAAATACTTACTTTCTTGATGAAATCTGTCGAAGTCAAACCTTTCCTCAGTCTGAGGTATTGTTATATATTTGTGTACTCCTCTGAACTCCACTTTAGCAAGCATCTCCTCCTGCATGCATTTAAGTATTTTTTAAACCAAGACAAAAACAACAGCTCTGAATAGAGGCAAATGTCTAACTAACATTTCAATTAGGCTCACATTGTGCACTGATATACAGACAATAACAAATTTTAGCATTAAAAGGATCCTGAAATTAAAATGTCCATGATATTTACAAAAAAATACTAAAATGAAAGTATGATAACACTTTCCTTTTGGCATGCATGTATAATGCATTTTAAAAGTATTTTTAAAGCTTTGTAATGCACCTTTTAATCCATTTGTGTCTCATAATGTATTAAATGGAGAAACAATTATTTATAACACTTGGCAATTCATTGTTACACTAAACATTTTATATTGTTTAATACTTTATAACAACATAAAATGCATTACAACACACATTATGAAGAATTATAAAGCATTTTACCCTTTAAAAACTCTCCATAATGCATTATACACACATGCTTTAAGCAAAGTCTTATCATAGTATTGTATCAAGGCTACATTAACTTTGTTTATTGAAACGCTGCTTACATTACGTTACACAAAGCTTACCTTAACGGTAAAGTCGAAACTGACTGTCCGAGAAGAGAAGCTTCGGCTTGATCTGTAGAGCCCCCTGTGAGAGAGGTGGTGGAGGGGTCCTCAGTTAACGCTCTAAGAGTTGACAACAGCAGGTTAAAAAAATGCTTTCACAAAGCAGGAGTTGGTATTAAACAAAAGTGACCAATAGCACAATCACAAAACACTTTCGTAATTTCACATAATATAAGTATTACAGTATATTGCGAATCTTTATGAAGTAAATTCTTCGAGTTATTGTTTATGCTGCAAATAATTAACTTACACCTGGAGGTAACGGAACATTCATACGCTAACATTAACGATAAAGACGATACTGACTGCAATATAAAACAACCCCTCATAGCGACTGAATGTTATTGATCAAGAAACGTAATTAATAAAACATTAACGTTACCTTTTACTGAGAAAGAGAATATTCGGCCTGATGAGTAACGTTAGTGTCTCAACGCGGATGCCTGCGAGTGAGGTGGGGGAGGGGTTCCTTATTTAACGCTCTAAGAGTTGACAAAAGCAGGTTCAAAAAAAACTTTCACAAAGCAGGAATTGGTATAAAACAAACTTGATCAATAGCACAATCACAAAACACTACCGTATCTCACATAGTAAGTATTACATTGCGAATCTGTATGAAGTAAATTCGTAGATGTATTGTTTATGCTGCAATTAATTAACTTACACCTGGAGTCAACGGAACATTCATTCGCTAACATTAACCATAAAGACGATACTGACTGCAATATAAAACAACACCTCATAGCGACTGAATGTCGTTGATCAAAAAACATTCTTGATCAACGTCAACTTAACTGTTACGTATTATAGAGAAAACATATATTCTTAAAGAACAGCACTAAATCAATGCCTCTTGCTAAGCACTTGTGTGCGGGGTTTCTTTAAAAAAGCTATAATACATTTTTTTCATCATCAACATAATCATCAGACAGTAGAAAATCCCACAAATTATAAACATAACAGTTATTTACAAATTTGTATTAAATTTATATTACCGCTTAAATTAATCGGTGTAAAGTCACCTGACATTAAAGAAACTGACAATGCTTATACGTTAACGGTAAAATCGATACTATGACTGCAATTTAAAACAACCCGTCATAGCGATCGAATAAACGCTTACCTTAACGCTGAACTCAACCATAACATGACTGGCAAGTTATATTGCTAAAATATTATTGAGATGATCTCCGACTTAAACATATCATCAACGTCTGAACGTGGCTTTCTGCCTGTGAATCCGATTTATTTAACGCTCTAAGAGTTTACAACTGCCAGTCACGGAGCACTGTAGAATTTTTTTTTTTTTAAGTTTCACTATCTGTAAAGACACCAACTCTTCATTTGATTCAACTACTTACAGTGTTGGGTTAACTTTAAATAGTGTTAAATTAACTCTAAATTCTTAAACTTTCCATCAACACCATAATTATAACTCTGCTGAATTTGCTGTGTACTGTTAACAAACACAATCACTGAAGAAAACATCAACAATAAGAAGTCACCCTGATAGTGTTTAGTGTTTCCTTAAGTTGGTCTCTTGATCCTTGTTTGTCCATGATAAAAAAATTCTTCAGTTGTAACATTCTCATTAATTTGTGTCTCTATTTCAGTGAAAGCAAAGTTCAAGAAGGCCACGTGGTAATTTTGGTGTATGATACAGAACCAAAACATTATACTTTAAAGATTTTGATGATATTAAGTTTTTATGACCCTTTAAACACAGACTTCAAGAATCTATGAATGCATCTCAATGATGGTGACAATTCTGTAGCTTGTCACCATCATTGAGGTTTGAATGAAGAGTGTTGATGTCTAGATGTATCAACGTTACTTGTTTCTCCAGAATGATTTAAGTGATATTTCTACAGCAGCAGGGTTATTTATGTGTTATATAAAGCATTTTATATTAATAGAGTCAAACTGAAAAGAACACAAAAGTTCCAGATATATTGCACAATCAACCACATACATATTTTGCCTCATGTATAACTTTAGCTAAACTTTGTTTTTAACAACTTATCAGTGTTAATAAGACAATAACACTGAAATAATTAAAATTAACATATATCTATAGTCAAAGGCAAGGAGTCATTGTTCTCCATAATGGTGACCTCAAAATCTACTTCTCTTTTTCATGTTTTCTTCAGAGATTGTGTTTGTTAACAGCAGGTGTTCATCATTAATAATCATTCATCACTTGTAATGTGAACTCAATTAATTATTTAGCTGCATGAATAAATTGACATTTCACACCAGAAAGTCTTTGCTTCAGTGTACATTTGTACACCTGTAGGTAGGGACTCATATATACACCAGTGTATATATGACTCCTGAATGAAATGAGAACAAAACAGTGTTTTGATATTATTAAATCTAGAGTGTTATTTCATACATTACTAAATGTTACAATCTTGCCATTTAACATTACACACATAAGAACATGAGTCACAAGGTTCTTGTCAAACAAATTAAGTTTTAACAAATGGATAAATTACTCTTAAAGCATAATCATTGACAAAGTCTGCCCTTTTATTCTTAGAAAAATGAACGTTGAAAATGAATGTTTTTAAAAAAATATTTGAGAATTACATTTAAGATGATTCTTAAAAACGTCCTATAATTTGTTATAAGAACGTTCTTATATTTTCTCTTAAGAACAGTTTTGTGAATCCGGCATGTTTGTGTGTGAATTATGGAAGAATCATAGGTAGAGGTGTTGTAGTGTGTGCTTAAATATGCAAGTGAGTTACAGTATGCAGGGAAATGTCTTGATATTGTTGTTGCTGGTCCAGAAAAGCATTGTCTGGCCTCTCCAAAAGTTTTTTTCTCCACTCTTATTCACATATACACATCTATTGTGGAGTTTTGGCTCCTTGCCACTGTTACTCACTGGGAGACTGCTGATGTAGTCTTATCCATAAATATAAACAACTTGCATTTAACAACACAGATGGATGTTAAAATGTTTTAACAAATACATTATTTCCGCATATGCTTTGGTATTATTGGAAATTGTTCTGGTATATTGAAATTTTAGGCTCCCAGTCCTGAAAACAATATTTTGATAATATAACTAAATTAAATATACTTTGATTAAATAATGTATAGTTTCTGACAATCCACTGACATAAGTGTACATTGGATATAGAAAATTTTGCAATAATACCATGTATCTTAATGCCGTATATTCTCTTTCGTTTTCCCCCTAGTATTATTTTTATTAAATTTCTTATTATGATGTATGTAAAGCTGCTTTGGAACAATGACAATTGTGAAAAGCGCTATATATATAAATTTGAATTGAAAATTGAATTGAACTATTGTTGAGATTCATACGCTGATTCTTGAAGTCTGTCCAAAGAAAAAATATATATCAGTTTTTTCAAATATAAATGATGTTGTAGTGAAATGGTACATTGAGTTCATCTGAGGGTTCCGCCAGTGTGGCGATGTGAAGAACCCCAAATGGTTTCTATTTAATACACTTCTTTTTAAATTCAGTCATACACTCAATTATTCATACAATATGTATAGTTTAGGCCTAAGTGATACATTAACACAAGTAAAACAGGTTATTTTTAATGATGCGAAGTCATGTCGTATTACATGAAATATTTAAAATCACAATCAAAGCTTTTCCACTCTTTGACCAAAAGATGACGCCATTGTAACTGGAGGGTATAGCCTCAATGCTTCGCAAAACGTTATTTCACCATTATTAGAATATACTGTTACATTATACTTCATTTTCACTGTCTAAATAAATACATCGTTGTAGTGCAATTGTTACCAGCAGATCACGTATAAACGTGATGACAATTCCAACATCCATCAACCAACACTATTTGAATGTGTTCTCAATTGCGTTGCCATATTAAATATACTTTCAAAGAACCCAGTCACAACACAACCAACAAACAAAAGCCAAGGGTCAAGAGCGCAAATCAAGAAAAATACCGATCACCATGATGGTGACTTTTGTTAGCTGGTTAAACTAGGTCAAAGTAAGGGACAACAAGTTGTGTTATTTAAAAGGATAGTCTAATTTTTATAATAAATACATCAAACTTTTGTCATTACAAAATACTAAAAAGGCATAGATTATAAAAAATATGTTAAACACAGCATATAGTGTTGTTACTTGCGTATCTTTTGAAAGACTTGCACCAATACTACTGAAAAACTTGACAGACAACAATAATAATGGACAATGCGCACAAGACATATATGTATAACATAAATATATAAGAATGTGTTTTTATGTGTATGTATTTGATTTTCTTTTGAGTTTCTCTGTACACTTTATGATCTTCTCCTTCTCAGACATTCTCTGATTGGTTGTGCTGATGAATGTAGTCATTGAGCTTTAGACATGTATGGCAGCTGTGAAAATTAGCCGTTAAATGCATTTTAGAGAACCGGGACCTTAAAAATAGCATGTGATGCTTTTTACTGTTTAACAGGCTTTATCACATTGATACAACTGCAGTAGGCTACCAGTCATAAATGTGTTCGTCTGTTTGGGTAGGTGTTTATTTCTAACTGATTGCCTTTCTAACAAGATGTTGTTATTGTTGTTTTGTTATTGTCATATAAAACATAGTATCGAGACACATTCACGTAGAACAAGATAATAGTAGCCTTATAAAACCAAAACAGAAGTAATAATAACAGCAACAACAAATAATGTTAATAAAATATTTTAACGGTTTCTTTAATAGCCTAGATAAGTGTATGTAAAATGTAAGAGTATCAAATATTGAGTAATTATATTATGTATTTTATGTATTTAAAATTACGGTAAGTTACTACTTTACTTGAAGAAACTTTACTACTTATTTTTTCCAGCGAGTTGTTTTAGTAACTATAAGCCCTGTTCCCGAGAGCACATTAGGTGGCACTAGTCGCATTGTAGCAGCGCCATTGAATCAGAGAAGAACAACGATACGGGCAGATCCATTCCATTCAATTTGACTGACAGCACAGAAACCAATCACTCCTTTGCAGCAGCAGATATCCACCAATCACGGTAAAGTATGGCGTTACCCTCATCCAGTCGCTGTAGTGTCCTGTGTTTGCTTAGCATCCTGATAGGCTAGCTCTGCTGCGCTGACTCAGTCGAATTACAGGAAGTGTTGTAAAGCTGACCCGTAGATGAAACTGTAGTGAGCTGGTTGCGTTATTATTAAAGTTCTAAACTGTTAAAGTGGCTGAAGCTAAGTAAACATGGAAAATGTGGGGGACAAGCATTTTTGCGAAGATCCTTTCAGGTGATTTTTTTATATTTAATTATTAATACTATAAAACAAAACAGATTTAACACATGTATAACATAAAATGTTGTATAAAAAACACAAAATGCCACTAGAACGAAGAGGAAAAGGGTACACAAGTGTAGTATACAAAATTAAGTCATTTGAAATTTAAGTTAAATTCTTTCAGATAGAAAGAAAAAAAATGATTTATTGTTGATGAGATTTTCGAAGATCAATTTAATTTGTAATAAAACAAGCATTGTTCAGGCTAGTATTTCATTGTCAAAAATGCTGTTTGGAGCTTATAAATATAAAAAATCGTCATGTCACCGCATAGTACTGTCTAAATATTTTTACAATTGTGAAGAAATTAAATAATATTGCATCAGTATTTAAAGGGATAGTTTACCCAAAAATTACAATTCTGTCATTATTCAATCAGCCTCAGATTGAACAACACTGATCCCTTTAAACAATGAGTGCGTTTCACAGTCAACACGATGATGTCACAGCAATCTCACAGTGATGTCACCATGAGTTTATAGAAAGCTCATGATGAGGTCAAAATGTAACCTCACAGCAAACTCACTGTGTGCTCAAACTGTGATTTTAGAGGTCAAGATGTGACTGGTTTGTCATTTTGTCACCATTATGTTGATGAGTGTTTGCTTTAGTTTAGATCTTGACTCATAAGTGTTTGACCTCATTTCCTCTGGCTGCTGTAGCTGTGTGTTAACTTTATGGTGAACATTTGTTATGTTGACTTATGCCAAAGGAGTCTTTGATGATAGTAAATGTTGAAGAGCAAAGTGTTGTGGAATGTGAGATTCCGCTGTTTTGAGACAAGCATATATTATAAAGATCTTCTAAACTAATTACTCACATAAAGACCTTTGAAATATCTGATCATTTCAAACCAGCAGAATCTCACTCTCTACAAACACACATATCAGACAGTTTTCTCATCAACATTTACCAATTATTATATTATCATCCAAGACTCCTTTGGTATAACTCGATATAACAAATGTGCTCTACCATAGTGAACTCTCAGTTACACCAACCAGCGGAAAAGAAGTCCAACAATGTAGAGTCAAGAGCTACATTTTGATCTCATCGTAAGCTTTCTGTAAACTCATGGTGACATCACTGTGGGATTGCTGTGACATCATCGTGTTGACTGGGTTACATGCGCAAAATAAACAGATATCTATCAAAAATCAACAGAAACCTGTTTTCACGTGTTAAAATAGAAATATGCTGGCTACTCAGAAAAACGCAATAACATTCCCGGGTTTCTCGCATGCAGTGACCATCGTCGATAGTCATATTCAGCAATAGTTCTTCATTTTAACATTTCGACATCAACTGCATTACTATTTTCTGTAATCTGATGCAAGGTAATATAATCCAAAGCATAGTGTTATAAACGTACATACTTAAAAAAAATATATATATATTCATATATATATACAAAACCTTTGAAAGATTTACGATGCTGATGACCATTTAACGTGTCATCACAGGCTTGTGAAAAAGGACCGTTATCACGGTAAGTATTTGTAAGGGATGGGAGCAGTGTTAAGATTTGAACATTTTGATTTCTGTTTTTTTCTTTTAGATTTGCATCCAGGGATAATGCATTTTGAGGATGGAATACTCATTAAAGATTACATTCGGATAATGGCATACATGATTGTTCTGTGTTTTACACTGGCCATTTCACTGTCATTCTGGATTCTGTCCATAACTGCAAGCACATACTATGGTGAGACATTTCTAACAGCTCGTGTTATTTAGTTTTGTTACGGCAAATGGTGATTATGCAAGCATATTGTGCATTTTTAAGGTGCTAGAGTGATTTATTAGCCAAATAACTGGCATTGCTTAATGAACCAGTGGTTGAGTGATTAAGAGAAATAATATGATATAACTGCATTGTAGGTTCCCCAAAACAAAAAAGCTGACAGATATTCCCTTTTTGTAAGATCTTTTGTAGAAATGTGTCTGATAAACGTATAGCTGTTACAGCAGTTTTCATTAATTTTTTTATTAAACACTATTTTGCAGGTACATTGCAACCAGTTTCACCATGGCGATGGCTGTTTTCAGTGCTCATCCCTCTTATGATCACCTTCCAAGCCTTTAAAAAGAAGAGTCTGGATCATAGTGGTGCTGTTGGAGGTGAGAAGCATATTTTGCGGTCTTTCAACTCAACTCACTACTGTAGTTAACAACGCAAGGTTGTGGGTTCACATACCTATGTATAAATGTATAGGATAATGCAATGTAAGTCGCTTTGGATAAAAGCGTCTGCCAAATGCATAAATGTAAATGTACTGCTCATTATTTGACTATATAGTCATTATAACTGAATTAATCTTTCTTTCTGCAGCAATGCTGGTCGGCTTCATTCTGACTATGGCCAACACCAGCTTTTTTGCAACTTTGTTAACATTTTTTGTCACATCCAGCAAACTGACAAAATGGAAAGGGGAAATTAAGAAACAAATCGACCCTGAATACAAAGAAGGTTAGTGTGCATGACTGTTGAATACTGAAGAATGAAAATGTTGGTCATCTTTATTTTTGTATTACCTTTGAGGGATTCGCATTTGCTAATTTTTATTACATTTAGTGATTACAAATGCTAACTGAGTACGTTGAAGGTCCAGTCAGTAAAATCTAGCGTCAAGGTTGCGAATTGCAACCAACCGCTCACTCCACCCCTCCCCTTCGAAACATTACAACGGCTTACAGAACATGGCGAATTATAAACAACAGGACCTAATATATGTGTATGTAGATAGAAATAGCTCATTCTTAGGTTTTATAAACATAACGCTTCATTGTGTAAGCTCTTTATAAACCTCCAAAGACATAGTTATGTATATTTTATTGCATGTTTTGTCAATAGATCCTCCAAAAAATTACACACTGGACCTTTAAACTTCATGTCACCAGTGAGAAATTCAATAGAAAAATATTTAGCATATTTATGTCGCAGAGTTCTTATCATTGATGGATAAATGTAAGTTAATTTCATTTAATACTTTTGCTTGACTTGAATAGAGACTTGAATAGGTTTCCACCAAACAAAGGCATGTCCAAAAGACGTCTTTTTTATATCATTGACAACGTTGAAGAGAAGTCTCCAAAGGAACCAAAATGACCTTTTTTATTACGTCTTGATCCCGTTGTAGTTTAGTTGTCTCTGTCACAAGAAATTCATCGTAACAGACTGTTTCAAAGGCCATAAAATAGTAAAATATAAGTCAACTTTATTTATATAGCGTTTTTTTTTTCAATTTTCATTGTAACAAAACAGCTGTACATGAAACATATTGACTATGAGCAAAACATTAAGTTATACAAGTTAAAACAAAAGAAGTGAACACACACAGAATACAGACACGCACACAGGTTGAAACACACCCACATGCATAAAACACAACTCCACACGCACAGAACACAATACACACACACACAGAATAAAAAAAACTGTTCCCCTGTGGCAAAAACTGCAGTACCTCTACAAGCTCGACAGTGCTTGCACCACTAGATAGGAAAATTATCTACCACCCACGCTGATAAGAACTCACCAAATTCTTTAATAAAATAATATGTTTAAAACATGTTTTATCTTTAGTATTAGGTGTTGTTACATGAAGTACAATGACTTCAAAAGAAATGATATTAAATATATTAAAATGATACTTCTGGGAAATGCTAAAAGTGATATTGTAAAGTGCAGCAACACCTCCCCTGTACCTTTTAGATGAGGCTCGTGTTTATAAGAATAATCTTGGGGGACAGACTCAGGTCAGATCTGCCCCAAAAGCTGTTCCAGTTATTTATAAAAACTAAGTCATTCTGCAGGCACCACCTAGACAACCAGCCATTTAGTGATGATAATCTGCTATAAAATGTATCAGCACGATAAGCAGGGAGGGGGCCAGAAAATATTACAGTGTCTGATATTGTGCATGCGAGCTCACACACATCTTTAATATTATCTTTGGTGATATCTGATTGACGGAGTCATACATCGTTTGTTCCGACATGAATAACAATCTTACTGAATTTACGATTATCTTCGGCCAGCACATTTGAATTTGATTTTATGTCATGCACTCTGACTCCCAGTAAACATTGGAGTATGGTGAATGGTGCCTCTATGTTAACTTCCGTACAAAAGTATCACCAATAACGAGGGCACTTTAAGCAGGTTTCTCCGTCAGTGTGTCACTGAGGGGAGCAAACCTGTTTGAATGGTTGAGTGATGTTTTGACCTGCGACTACGACGTCTCACTGTCACAAAGTTTTCCCTGCTGTGGGGGATCTTCAACTGGAGCAGAACTGTGCGTGCTAACGTTACTCGCATCCAAAGTGTTTTCTTTGGCCCTTACACTCTTACTATCCTCAAATAGAGATTGGATAATAGACTCTAATTCTGAGATCTTCTCTGTCAACCTAGCAATTTCCCTGCATTTATCACATGTAAAACCCTTGCCTCTGACAGAGAAGGCTAAGCTAAACATGACATGACAGGGGTCTAGACTGCGACTACATATTTCCTGCCAATGCGACAAGTTTTCTTAATGGTCGCACCAGTGCGACTGCCAAACTGATCAATATATTATTTTTGTGTATTATAAGTTTAATGCGCAGAAATGTTATATTGGGTAAGCGGTGCATTCAGTCACTCATTTTCAACTCCCCTCCTTCAACCATTTACTTATCTATCAGTGCCCCCAAATAACAAAGACGTGATTCGCGGATAAGAGGCGAAGGATCAAAAGAGAAGACGAGTGAAGCTCTCAATCCTGCAACTAAAATAAATTTGCAGAATAAAGGAATTTCCCCGGCTAAGGTACAAAACAGCAAACATAACGAAATGCGTTGCGAGTATTGTATGCATGTGAAGCTAATGCAGGAAACATGTGTTTAAACTTTCAGCACTAAACTATTGTATAAAGCTCTCCATCAAAACAGCAAAGCATACAAAACGTTAAACATCACGCTAAATACTCTTTATTTTTAAGTCGCTATTGATTGAAGCCAAACGTGTATCAGCACATCTTTCATGAAGGATAATCACTAAAAGCCTTCAGTTTGAGATACGCGCGCTCCAAGACAGTCAGAGCACAAAATACTTAACGGAGTTCTCTTTCTTTTCGTCTTTTCAACGTCGTCAAGATGTCTTTCTCATATGCCTTTGTTTAGTGGGTTATGGTTTAAGGGAACTGCTTCTTAAAATTGTTACATAAAAATGATTAAAGAACTTTTTTGAGTATACATTTATTTAAAGGGATAGTTCACTCAAAACTAAAAAAATTGTAGTAATTTATTTAAACTCATGTCATTCGAAATCTTTCTTCAACCAACATTCTTAAAAATATATTTTAGTTCTGCAGAATGAAAGATAAGCTGGCATGTTTTTATTGACATGAGGGTGAATATGTGATGAAAGAATTGACATTTGTTTAATTATTATATAAACTAGCAGATGAACTGTAGCAAAGTTTATTTTTCCTTGTGGTCACAGAGAATTGTTTTTCAGTTTGTACTAAATTCTGAATATTCATTGTGTAAAGTATTGCTGTTATTCCTTTGGTTATTCCATTGTTGTAGCAGTTGTAAGGGTCATTGATTCGATTCCCAGGGAACACACACACTGAATACTTGTTTTGGGAAAACACTTAAACGGAAAATGCATTTAATGCTAATTACCTGATATAACATGACGTTTGGTGTTTTTGACATCCACAGGAGGCCAAAGGAACTGGTTGCAAGTGTTGTGTAATGGGGGAGTTCCCACAGAACTGGCTCTTCTCTATATGATTGAGGCTGGTCCTGGGGAAATACCTGTAGACTTTGGCAAACAATATTCTGCTTCATGGATGTGCTTATCACTTTTGGGAGCCCTTGCTTGCAGCACAGGGGACACCTGGGCTTCAGAAGTGGGTCCTGTGCTTAGTAAGAGCAAACCCAAGCTCATCACCACCTGGAAAGATGTCCCAGCAGGTACTAAACAATAAGACACTGAATATTCTAGGTTAACAGAGAAACTACAGCTAAAAAAAAATAATTACATAATATGCAGCTGCCACACTTGTTCAAAAGTATAACCCTGACACCATGACCATATGAGTATGTTTGTAGCTCAGACAGTGTTCCTTAAGCTCAGTAGAGCAAGTCAAGTCGCAGTACTTAAATAAACAGAGGTTAATTTTTTCGATACATGTTTATTTTTGCACAGAAAAGATGAACTTATATACATACATTATGTATCTTATTCATATTGCTATATATGAATTATATGCATAATTCTGTGCAACATGAATATCTGAAAATAAATGTGTTGCTTACACAAAAGAAATCCAGTCTGAAATGTATGATAAAATCTAATTCAATTTAATTGAAATGGTCTACACAGAAATGAAAATACTTGTATCTGACAGAATGACTTAAGCATTTATACAGGCTATGAAGCTTATAAGTATTGTGACTGAAAATCTGCCTATTATATGTTTTAAATATATGATGCTGTAATACTTGTGGTGTCCATTAAAGTGCACAGTAGGCCTAGGGAATTTGCATCTAGTTTATTGACTTCGATCTTCAATCTTGTTTATCAAAATGAACGGATCTTTTTAATTTTGGCAGAATATAAATAAAATGTATGTTTAATATAGCCCAGTGATTAAGTTATCAAGCCCTTCTTTATTTTAAGATGATTTTAATGTTTAAGGAACATAAAAATTCGGGCTACGCCGTTATAGCCAGATTCCCCAATTAATCTAATTATGAGATGAAATGTAGGCCTATCAGTTATGATCAATGACCACATTTCTAATAAAAAAACAACCAAGGCAAAATTATGACAAACAGAAACGATTAGTTCATTATATTAGTAATCGTTTTATTACACTGACTATAAAGAAATTACATTCTTACCTTTCCTTGTGGTTCTTGTGATGTCGGATGAAATTTGACATAGTGGTTGTCATGTCAAAATCCTTGCATTGCATACTCTGCATCTGGCAAATCTTTTTTTTATTTTCACGGTCCAGTTCAAAGTCCTTGTAGCCAAACATGACTATGTCGACTGTTGTCTGCCATTGTAACGGCAACAACTGTTTCAAGCCGCCAGGCGCATGAGCAGTTTCCTCTCTATCATAACTGCTCTAAAGTAATTGGCCATTACACCTTGTTTGGCACGGTTTTAGTTGAGCAGCGTTAAAGGCACAGGCGTTATAGTGCTGCTGAGTCACAATAATTATTTTAATTAATTTCATTACTTTACTTTATTAAAAGTTCAAGTCATTGTCGAGTCTTCCATTTAAAGTCGAGTCTTCCATTTAAAGTCAAGTCTTCCATTTAAAGTCAAGTCTCAAGTCACTTGCTCTCAAGTCAAAATCAAGTAAAGTCATTTTCACACTTCAATCAAGCAAGTCGCAAGTCCTGAAAATTGTGACTCGAGTCCCCCACCTTTTCACACACCGTCTGGTGTAAATGTCCTGGAGGGAGTGAAGCTCACCTCCGACGGTGTTCCTGGCAGCTCGTTCCACTCTCTGTAGGGCTTTCCGTTTGAGAGCGGTGCTGTTACCGTACCAGGCAGTGATGCAGCCAGTAAGGATTCTCTCTATTGTGCCGGTATAGAATCGAGTGAGGATATGGCGATTCAGACCAAACTTCCTCCGCCGTCTCAGGTAGAAGAGACGTTGGTTAGCCTTCTTCAGTACAGCTTCAGTGTGAGTGGTCCATGTAAGTTCCTCTGTGATATTGACACCAAGGAACTTGAAACTATTGACTCTCTCCACTGATGCTCCGTTGATGGTGTTCTCCTCCTAAAGTCCACCACCAGCTCCTTGGTCTTACTGATGTTGAGAGAGGTTGTATTCATCATACCAACGTGACAACGTGGCACCTCTTCTCTGTAGGCTGTTTCATCAGCGTCAGTGTTCAGACCTACCACCGTCGTGTCGTCGGCAAACTATATGATGGTGTTGGAGCTGTGTGTTGCCACACAATCCTGTGTGTACAGGGTGTAAAGGAGTGGGCTGAGAACACATCCTTGTGGCGCTCCAGTGTTTAGGGTCAGTGATGAGGAGGTATTGTTGCTAATTCTGACTACCTGTCGTCTGTTAGAAAGGAAGTCCAGGATCCAGCTGCACAACAAGCTGTTTAGGCTCAGTTCCCAGAGTTTCCCATCTAGCTTGCAGGGCACAATGGTGTTGAATGCAGATCTGTAGTCTATAAACAGCATTCTTGCATATGTGTTCCTTTTTTCCAGGTGGGAGAGAGCAATGTGTAGTGTATGTGCAATGGCGTCATCAGTGGAGTGGTTATTGCGGTATGCAAACTGTAGTGGGTCCAGTGAGGGAGGCAGAACAGATTAGATCAAATCTTTAATTTGCCTCTCAAAGCATTTGCTTATGATGGGGTTCAGAGCAACAGGACGCCAGTCATTTAAGCAAGTACAACAAAAGTCACAAATTCTTTGATGAACAATAAGTGTAAAATAACAGATAAACACATGAAGTCTGTCAAGATCTCACCAGAATAGAATTAAACACAAACATCATTAACATCTTCACTTATTGTATGTTTCGATGGACAGAAACACAGAAGCCGTCTTGCCTCTTACACTTGGTTTATTGAACTGCCCCCGCTCTACCTCCGTGCTCTCTGTTACACGTCATAGGAGGAGCGGCCGGCCTTAAAGGGGAATACACATCACTCTACATCCCCCCTCTTTTAGTAGAAGATAAACAAAACAAACAGTGAAAACAAAGTATAACCAACCATATAACATAGGATGACAAAACAGGTGCAATGAGAAGGAACATTTGTCTGCACAAATATCACATGCGTACACACGAATATGAAAATGCATAGCACGTTTCAATCAGGTCATAACATAGTCTTTGTAATATTGGTTAGGACGGCTGACTCTTCCAGAACGAGTCACCACTGAATGTTTGCCCTCCGTGTCAATGTGACAATCCACTTTAGAGGACAGTGGTTGCTGTACGGGCCCCTCAGCATTGGATGGTGTTGCAAGAGTCTCAGCATTAGTCACCACTGGAAGATCATCCTCAAAGTCAGCTGGAGGGGATTCTGAGACGTGGAGGAGATGCCGTCTGTTCCTGGTGTACTTGACACCTTGTGATGTCACAACGTAGCTATTTGGTTGCTGGGCAGGGGAATTCACAATTGCTAGCCTGTCAAAACCACGTGCTGTCTGCATCCTGACCGTTTGCCCTGGCTTCAGTGCAGGGAGCTGATGAGCATTTCTGTCATAATAGTCTTTTGCCCTCAGTCTTTGTTTTGTGATGATGTCCTGTATGTTTGTGTGAACAACAGGCTGAAGCATTGCCTTGGCCACTGGGAGGAAGGTCCTTGTTTGTCTAGATAGAAGGCATTGTGCAGGGGAAGGTAAGCCATCTCTTGGAATATTACGAACATGGAGAAGTGCAGCACGGATGTCAGTATGATCGCGGTAGCATTTTTCCAGAAGATGCTTGGCAGATCTAACTGCACGCTCAGCCAATCCATTGGACTGGGGATAGTGAGGGCTGCTGCGAATATGCTTAAAGTCCCATGTGCATGCAAAATCTTCAAAATCCTTGCACACAAACTGAGTAGCATTATCAGTCATTAGAGTGTGAGGGACACCATGTACTGCAAAATGTCTTTTCAGCTTTGCGATAACCGTGATGCTTCTCATGTCAGGAAGGTAATCCAGCTCAAACCAGCCTGAGAATGAATCCACAAGGACTAGATGTGTTTTTCCATGCCAATCAAACAGGTCAGCAGCCGTGAAAGACCAAGGAAGATCCGGGATGTCATGGAGCTGCAGTGGTTCTTTTGTCTGATGAGGTTTGAGTGCATTGCAGGGTGCGCAACGAGAGAGTTCAGCATCAATATCAATGTACATCGATGGCCAATACATAATTTCCTTAGCTCTGCGCTTTGTTGCTGTGATACCAGGATGGCCCTGATGTAACTGACCTACATAAAATTTCTGTAGCGCAGGTGGGATAATCAATCTCTCCCCACGAAGCAGCAAATCATCCTGAATGGTCAGCTCATCTCTCATTGAAAAGAAGGGACGCAAGGAATATGGAAGTTCTTTTGAGGTGGCTGGCCAGCCACTTCTAATCATGTCAGAGAGCTGTTGGCATGTGACATCTTTTTGCACAGCAGCCCTGAGTTCATCTACCCGACGGGAAGATAGTACCTGGACAGTCATGACCTCCAGCAGGTCATCGGTGAGTTGTGGGTCAGATGTGGAGAGGTGGGCCCGGGACAAAGCATCAGCCACAAACAGCTCCTTACCACGTTTGAAGATGACATCCAAGTGATAACGATGCAGTTTCATCATCATACCCTGCAGTCGGGGTGAGGCCGTGTGGAGTGGCTTCCTTAATATTGTTATTAAGGGCTGATGATCAGTTTCTACAGTGACAGGGCGGCCATAGATGAAATCATGGAATTTTTTTGTCGCAAACACAAGTTCCAGCATTTCTTTTTCAATTTGAGCATAACGGGACTCGGTGGGTGTGAGGGCCCTTGATGCAAATGCCACAGGCCGCCCTCGCTGTAAACATACCGCACCAAGGCCATGTTGGGAGGCATCCGCAGAGAGAATTACAGGTATGGATGTGTCAAAATATTGTAACACTGGGGGGTTTGTCAGAGCCTGTTTCAGTCTCGCAAAAGCCTTGTCATGAGTCTCATGCCAGCACCACTCCGAATCCTGATGAAGCAACGGTCTTAAAGGACCAGTGATGTCGCTGTACTGGGGAATGAATTTTGATAAGTAATTTGTCATGCCCAACAACTGCTACAAAGCTTGTTTTTCCTGAGGTTTTGGCATGTCACGTACCGCCTTTGTTTTTTCAGGGTCAGGTTTGACACCATCAGCAGTCAGCAGGTGACCTACATACTGGACCGAATCGACTCTGAATCTGCATTTGTCCGGGTTGAGTTTCATGTTAATGGCACAAATTTTGTTCAGTACCTGTCGCAAACGATCATCGTGTTCCTCATGCGTCTGGCCCCAGATGAGGATGTCGTCAACTACAATTTCACAAGGCTCTCCAGCAAACAATTGCTCCATTGTTCTCTGAAAGACCTCACTGCCTGTGGAGATTCCATATGGCATCCTCAAAAATCTGAAACGGCCAAACGGGGACATAAATGTGGTTAATTTGGATGAAGCTTCATCAAGGGGGACTTGCCAGAACCCACATTTAGCATCCAGGATGGTAAACACTTTAGCACCAGGCATATCTGCAATGATCTGTTCAATTGTTTTTAGGGGGTGCCGTGGTCTGAGGAGGGCTTTGTTAAGATGAACTGGGTCTATGCAAATCCTCACAGACCCATCTTTTTTTGTTGCTGCAACCATGGCGGATACCCACTCCGTTGCCTCAGTTACAGGTGTTATCACACCCAGCTCAGTCATGTGATTCAGTTCTGTTTTCACTTTTTCTTTCATGGCTATTGGTACTTTACGGGGAGCACATACTACAGGGGTCACTGTGTTATCCAGTCTCATGTGATATACAACTGGCAAGCTGCCAATGACATCACAGTCAAAAAGATCTCTGTATTCACGTACCTCCGGCGCCTCATGATGCAGCATGTGTACATCAGGTCCGGGTTGGATGAGTCCCATAGCGATGCTATCCTTTAGACCGAGAAGGGGTTTTACATCACGATCCACTACATGAAATTTAAATTCCCCACGGACACACTGCAACACTGTTGTTCCCTCAGTGTCAATTGTCTCTCCTCCATAAGCCACAAGATTGACTTTCTCTGCTATGTTGGTAGGGAAGGTGTGATTCAAACCTTTCAGCATTCGTTTTGATATTACATTACACTTGGCCCCAGTATCAACTTTTACTTTCAGTTGGCCATTTCCATTTTTCAATTTCAGCGTTGTGAAAATCTCACCCTTCTGACTGGTGAGCTCAACAGGGTCACAGAAAAAAGTGTCCTGCATCTTGTCATCAGGTTGTGCATCCAGCTCATGTATTCTATCCCTTTGCTGAGCCCTAGGCTGATAGAACGTTTTAGCATCTATTTGCTGTGTTGGTGCTGATCTGCAGCATCTCGCAAAGTGGTTTAGTTTACCACAGTTGTTGCAGCGTTTGTTGTATGCATGGCATTTGTTTTTTTCAGCAGGATGTTGGCCATTACAGTTTGAGCAATGTGATTTTTGCAGAGCACATACCTCTGTGTCTTTTCTCAGCGCTCTCAGACTTTTCTCAGACTGTTCATGCAGCAAACATATGTTAACAGCCAAGTCCAGGGTGAGGTTTTTTTCACGGAGTAACTGTTTACGAACTGTGTCATTTTCTATACCGCAGACAATGCGGTCTCTAATGAGTTCATCTTGCAATGATCCGAATTCACATTTCTTAGCGAGAATTTTCAAAGTAGAGACGTATGCTTGCACAGATTCGGTTGGACTTTGAACAGCGGTATTAAACGCGTGTCTATCCATGATGACGTTCTTTGCGGGTAAGCACAATTCAGAGAATTTAGTTAGAAGTACCTCTGGATCCTCATGATCTTCCCCGTCATCATACACAAATGTTTCAGACTTGTCAACCGCTTCGGGACCAGCAAGGTTTAACAATGTGTAGGCTTGTACTTTCTTTGATTTATCAGACAGGCCTGCATAGCAGTAGATGCGCCATTCCTTTTCAAACTTTCTCCAGTTATCGGCAATGTTGTCATCAAAGACCAACGGATCGATACGGCGAAGCCCCTGTGCCATTTTTTGATCCCACTTCTTACACCATGTATGTTTCGATGGACAGAAAAGAAGCCGTCTTGCCTCTTACACTTGGTTTATTGAACTGCCCCCGCTCTACCTCCGTACTCTCTGTTACACGTCAAAGGAGGAGCGGCCGGCCTTAAAGGGGAATACACATCACTCTACACTTATTACAGACATCACTTTCACTTTAGTTATTTATCTTATTGAAAATTAACAGAGATGTAACTCTAGTTCATTAAAGTGGTTTAATTATGTTTTAGGTTACTTTTGCTTGAGTTGGACTCTTGACTTTGTTGCAGCTCATTACCTTTTCTGGCAGTTGCATAAGTACTTTGTTATATACACGTATACTGTAAATCTGAAAGAGACTTTATGTTTGCTTAGTTACTGAAAAAACATCAGAAAGATAATTGTTATATAATAATAGTATAGCGTTTATGATTTTTTAAGATATATTGATAAAGCTATTATAGTAGTTATTGAAGAAAATCTTTGCAATTGAGACAAACTTAGACATTTACATACAAATCTCATCAGTGGTGACGAACAATCATGAATGAGTTTTATACTATGCACCCAGCATGCATTGCAGCATGATGCATTTCAGTTGATTGTCACCATTGTTGATGTCTCTGTGTGTCTGACTCATTCTGTAGATTAATCTCTTGACAATATATGGTGAGAGTACTTTTGGACATTAAAATGCTCAAATTTTATTTGTTCCCATCACTTCATGACAATTTTCCCGCAGTATGGTCACTTTTGTGCATCATACCTGACGATATTGCGTAGTTCTTTGTGAAGGAAATGACCACCATCAGCAATCAATTCTCTGCGCCACCGCTTCCTGACCACGGCCAATCCCCTGACACATGCTTGCTCCCCTCGTTCTCGCTCCTATCTGAAGAGGACGTTTCCAAGGTCATTTCTTCTAACCACCTGACTACCTGCCCCCTAGATCCCATCCCCACTCATCTCCTACAGGCCATCTCTCCATCGGTTGTTCAACCTCCTGGACAGCAACCAGTCTGGTTTCAAGAACGATCATTCTACTAAGACTGCGCTGCTCTCTGTCATTGATGCCCTGAGACTGGAAAGAGCTTCCTCCAACTCATCTGTTTTCATCCTACTGGATCCATCTGCCGCCTTTGACACCGTTAACCAACACATCCTCCCGTCCACCCTCAAGGTTATGGGGGTCTACGGAATGGTGCTACAATGGTTCAGGTCTTACCTCAGGTAGGTCATTTAGAGTATCCTCGAGAGGTGAGGTGTCTGAGTCCCAACATCTCGACACAGGTGTGCCTCAGGGCTCAGTGCTTGGTCCGTTGCTATTCTCTGTATACATGACATCTCTAGGCTCTGTCATTCGGAAACATGGCTTTTCCTATCACTGCTATGCGGATGATACACAACTCTACTGTCTTTTCGGCCTGACGATCCGACTGTTTCTGCACGCATCTCAGCTTGCCTAGCCGACATCTCACTCTGTCGGTGAGATGCATAGCCGACATCTCACTCCTAACAGCTGAACCTAACAAAAACAGAACTGCTTGTAATCCCGGCCTACACAAGGCTCATCACAACCTCTCCATTCAACTGGGCTCATCAACCATCACATCTTCCAGAAAGGCAAGAAACCTGGGAGTGGTGATCGATGATCAGCTTAACTTCACAGATCAAGTTGCCAGCACCGCCCGGTCTTGTCAATTCATCCTCTACAATACTAGGAAAATTAGACCCTTCCTTTCAGAGCATGCTACGCAAATCCTAGTACAGGCTCTTGTCCTGTCCAGACTGGACTACTGCAATGTGCTCTGGGTGGTCTTCCAGCTTGCACAACAAAACCTCTACAAATGATCCAGAATGCCGCGGCAAGAGTTAGCTTTAATGAACCTAAGAGAGCACACGTCACTCCTCTATTCATTAAGCTAAATTGGCTCCCTATAGTCGCTTGCATCAAATTCAAAACCCTGCTCCTGGCCTACAAGACCACCAGTGGTTCGGCACCCCCTATTCTTCACTCGCTAATACAGACATATGTACCCGCCAGATCCCTACGCTCTGCAAACGAACGACGTCTTGCTGTGCCATCCCAAAAAGGTAAAAAATCTCTCTCACAAACCTTCTCCGGATCGGTTTTACTTATGTGGAATGATCTCCCTGCTACTACAAGATCTGCATATTCTGTAGCCATCTTTAAGAAACGTCTTAAAACACATCTCTTCCGTCAACACCTGACTGCTCAGTTCTGACTTCTATTTCTTCTCTTTCTAAAAAATTAAATAAAAACTCTAACTTAGCTCTGTATACTGTATTAGGTTATATGAGACCAGTCTTGTTTTTTTATTTCACTTACGTTTTGTTGTCCTTATGCTGTCCCAATTGCTTCCATTGCTTACCCAGCCTGTAAGTCGCTTTGGAAAAAAAAGTCTGCTAAATGACTTAATGTAAATGTCCATTAATGAAACAAACATGTTTTGAGTAAAACGTTCAGAGGAATTATTTTTAATAATGACAGCCAACAGCACAACTAAAATAAACACTGGTCATACTAATGGTGACTTGCAAATTTAACCTCAATACGAGCTTTTGCAGTATATGACCTGCAGTAACTAGCTGGCAACAGTGTTGCCAATATATTACTGTAGAAATAGCAGGTAAGGTCTAACAGTGCAGATATTGCTCTGCACTTTCAAAGCCATTTTCCCCTCTGTGCTCTTGTCTTGACTCGGAATGCAACCAATCAGATCTTCAGGGTGCCAGCATAACCAATTAGAAAGAACGAAAATAATTGTATTAATCGTCAGCTTTACTCTAGCTCAGTGGTAAAATCATGGCCCAGATTGTGGGTTCGATCCCAGGGGATTGCACATACTTAGAAACAAATTTATAGAATAATGCAATGAAAGTCGCTTTGGATAAAAGCGTCTGCCAAATGCATAAATATAAATATATAAGAAAAAAATTTTTTAGACCCCAGCGATTATCGTTTTCAAGACGGATGGTCGCTGTCTTGTCCGAGTGCTCGGGTAATAGTGCCCATCCCTACTATGGGCAACAATGATGTTATTGTCAGTTAAACACATTTAATAAATCATTATTGTTGTAATATTATATTAATACATGATTAATAATAATATGCCATTTTCATTTAAAATGAATCATAGGTACAAATGGAGGTGTGACGGCTGTTGGTCTACTGGCTAGTTTATTGGGTGGAGCAGCAGCGGGTGGAGCATATTTCTTCACCCAGTTGTTGCTGGTTAAAGAGCTGAATTTGGCAGTTCCGCAGTGGCCGATTATCTTGTATGGAGCCATAGCAGGTCTGCTTGGATCAGTGCTGGACTCGTTCCTGGGTGCCACCATGCAATTTTCAGGTAAGGTGTCTTACAATGTGTCAGTTAACAACATCAATTGTTATTAAAGTGATAGTTTAAGCAAAAATGAAAAAGCTTAACTTAACCTCTTGCCATTTCAAACCTGTATGACTAACTTTTTGTGCAGGAACAAAAAGGACTGAACTACACTGTACCCATTCACTTGCATTGGTTTTGTGTCCATAAAATAAAAGTGAATGGGGACCGCCATTGTTCAGTTACGAACATTTTTCAATATATGCTCTATGATGGGAGCTTGTGGCTATGTGTAAGAAAGTCAAATTAACTTGTGTGTTGATAGGATATTAATGTAAAAACAGTTGGTTATGTCTTAAGTGAATTATAAAGGATGGATAATATATTTTTATCATGTGGTAGGAGTAGAGCTGGGCGATGTGTTTAG
The DNA here is from genome assembly GCF_015846415.1 of Triplophysa dalaica. Classification (NCBI taxonomy): domain Eukaryota; kingdom Metazoa; phylum Chordata; class Actinopteri; order Cypriniformes; family Nemacheilidae; genus Triplophysa; species Triplophysa dalaica. Next base: position 14,065,953 of record NC_079546.1, on the reverse strand, counting down.
ATAAAAATATCGATAATCAACCTTAAAATCATCGCGATAATCAATAATAGCGGGTGTGTTTGATTCATGCAACGTTGGGCAGATAATCAATCTGCGGAAACGGACCGGGAGGAAATTAATTTATTAATTGGCCAAGTGCCAAACAAACATGCACGCAGGAATGCATCCACTCACACACAGGAGTGCCACGCGCACAGACCAGTGTTGACAGGGTATTTTGACAGGGTCATCGACAAAATAAACAGGAGGGATGATTTTGCAATGTGGTTTAGATTATATAAAGTTTTGCCCTGCAGTAGGAAAATCTGACAGGGTAGGACAAATCAAACACCGTAAAACCTCTCGAGCCTGAGGTTTTGCTTTTTGCTCAGCTCGTCTTTCTATTGGTCTATCTGTGCAGCGACTAGTAGAAAACAGCAGCACGTTCAACTGACCGAACAAAACAGCATTTCCAAAATTCTGTCACTGTTACTGACTGCCTGGGCATATGAACATTAAGGTTCACGATAAAGCCTACATTGCATGATATTGTTTTAACGCGTATTTTCCATTATTATCAATTATCATCTTGTATCTGTCTGTTTTAATCGACATCGGGATATTTGCGAGACTTTGGCGATATACGTTAACATCGTCACATTGCCCAGCCCTAGTGACTAGTACACAGAATATCAGTTAATTATACGGGATTAGCAATTTCTTGATTTTCACCAAAGGGGGACTTTAGGAAATGAAGCTTTTAATGTTAATTTTGTAGTGATCCTTAAACTCAAAGATGAGTTTTACAGCAAGTTATGAAATTCTGGATTTTTTTAATGAATAAAATATTTCTTCTTGCAATATTAAATATTTTGTATCTTTCTTTTTTAAACTCCCCATCAAGGATACGATGAAACCATCAGGAAAGTTGTGAGTCATGAGTCACCCGATGTCAAGAGAATAAGTGGGAAACCCATTCTGGATAACAATGGAGTGAATCTTTTCTCTTCCATCCTCATAGCTCTGTTCTTACCTGGGTTTGCTTGGGTATTCTGGCCTAGGCAATGAATTGTGAGGTTTTATTGTTTAAGATTTATTTCCAAATTATGCTTAAACAACCCAGTTTCTTTATTTTTAGACAAAGTCTACAAGTTAATCATAATATGTGTTTCTATGAGCTCAAGATGATGTAAAAATGTAGTACTACATTTCTCCAATACAGACATTAGATGGCAAATTGTATTTGAGCATAATCAAGGTTCTACACTAAGGATTGTTATACTGACCCGGACAGCCAGTGATCCAAATGTTTCCTTGGCCTGCCAAAATTTTCACTGACCTCTACCATAATAAATACATAATTGTGAAATTAATAAATAACATTGTCTAGTAATTTGTTTTGTTTGTTGTTTTTACCTATGTTTACATTTCATTTAGTCATTTAGCAGATGTTTTATCCAAATTTACAGAGAGTTCAGGGAGAAATAAGCAATTTTTCATACAGGAGCTATCACAACTGGGGCCGAACCTGGGTCGTTGGTGTGATGCTCAGACGTAGTAACCCCTGAGCCATGATACAATCCAACAAGCAGAGCCATAAGTAGGAAATAAAGATGTACATATAAATCTACAGTAAAACATGGCTTATTAAGTCAGAAAAGAAAATGCTTAAAAAAAATTAAAAGTTTTTATTCTTGAATAGCCTATATAGCTGGCTTGACAGAAAATAACTAAGCAATAATGTGAATAAGTAAATAATTAATAAATTATATTTATTAATCACTCCATCCAGGGTGTATCCTGCCTTGATGCCCAAAGACTCCTGAGATAGGCGCAGGCTCCCCGTGACCCGAGGTAGTTCGGATAAGCGGTAGAAAATGGATGGATGGATGGATATTTATTAATTACTAACAATTAAAAATTATATTATTGGTCAAATTAAAGCCAAAGTAGCCTTAAAACACATAGTAGGCATTACTACTGCACTTACAGTTGTGTTCAAAATTATTCAACCCCCAATGCTGTAAATGGTTTTAGGGAATTTAGTGTACATTTGTAATTGTATTCAGAATGAAATCCTACAAGAACTTCTTAAAGAACCATATGCAACTAAAATGACATCAATTAGTTTTGTAATACAGTAGTAAATGTTTCTTTTGTGAATTCTTCATTGACATAATTATTCAACCCCTTAAAGACTACCACTCTGAAGAACAGAGGTTCAATTAAGTGTTTTCAATCAGGTATTGAAAACACCTGTGGATATCAGGGAGCAGCAATAAAGCCTAATAAGCACCAGTTAGGCAGCTTTAAAACGCCTGTGATACTCAGCTCCTTCTAGACATTTACTGGTGTGGTTACAAACATGGTGAGGTCAAGAGAATGGTCCAGGAAGACAAGAGAACAGGTGATTACTCTTCACAGGAAGGGCAATGGCTATAAGAAGATTGTTGAAAGATGTTAAACATACCAAGAGACACCATAGGAAGCATCATTTGCAAATTCAAGGCAAAGGGCTCTGTTGAAACGCTACCTGGTCGTGGCAGAAAGAAGATGCTGACTTCGACTGCTGTGCGCTACCTGAAGTGTAGAGTGGAGAAAAGTCCCCGTGTGACTGCTGAGGAACTGAGAAAAGATTTGTCAGATGTGGGTACTGAAGTTTCTGCTCAGACAATACGGCACACCCTGCGTAATGATGGCCTCCATGCCAGAACTCCCTTGCTGTCCCCAAAGAATAAGAAGAGTCGACTGCAGTATGCCAAAAGTCATGTGGACAAACCACAGAAGTTTTGGGATAGTGTTCTGTGGACTGATGAAACAAAATTAGAACTGTTTGGGCCCATGGATCAACGCTATGTTTGGAGGAGGAAGAACAAGGCCTATGAAGAAAAGAACACCTTGCCTACTGTGAAAAATGGCGGGGGGTCAATCATGCTTTGGGGCTGTTTTGCTTCTGGAGGTACTGGGAAGCTTCAGCGTGTGCAAGGTACCTGAATTCTCTTCAGTACCAGGAGATATTGGATGACAATGTGATGCAGTCCATCACAAACCTGAGGCTTGGAAGACGTTGGACCTTTCAACAGGACAATGATCCCAAGCATACCTCCAAGTCCACTAGAGCATGGTTGCAGATTGCAGGCTGGAACATTTTGAAGTGGCCATCGCAGTCACCAGACTTAAATCCGATTGAGAACCTCTGGTGGGACTTAAAGAAAGCAGTTGCAGTGCGCAAGCCTAAGAATGTGACTGAACTGGAGGCTTTTGCCCATGATGAATGGGCGAAGATACCCGTAGATCGCTGCAAGACACTTGTGTCAAGCTATGCTTCACATTTAAAAGCTGTTATAACTGTAAAAGGATGTTATACTAAGTACTAAGATTGAATGTCACTTGGGGGTTGAATAAAACTGATAATGATGTGAGCTCAGAAAAGACATTTGTGGTTATTTCATTATAAATGTTATGTTATATTTGTCTGACCTACACGTGCCTCTTTGATTTAATTGTAAGCAGGATGACTGAATGATCATAATCAATGTCAAACCGACCAAAACATCAATTTCAGTGGGGGTTGAATAATTTTGAACACAACTGTATTCAATTTCATATTAACAACACGGTATCCGGTGGGGGATCCGACTGTCATGAGGTGCTCGCGTTAGCAGCAAAGGTGCTAGCCCAGATAGCAAATTTTTGAGGCCCAAATCTGTCCCACACCTTACTCCCCATACTTTACTCATCTGGCCCACATATGCCGTGGAATGATGGCACTTGTGCGGACCGCTCCTGTTTGCCAGATTTGGGCCACAGGCATGCCAAAGCTATGCCACATGTCAAACATCAAAATAAATAAAGCAGAACTGAACCAAATATAAACAACAGTTCATTTCAATTCTGGCCCAGATTTATCCCAAAACCATCACCTTTCTGTGCTCCAGTTTGACAGAATTTGTAATGAGTTTCAATATTCTTTATTAGTGATGAACATCTGCTTTTTAAAATAAAAAAATATTTTCCCAGAGGAATACAACAACTACAACCTGAAATACAACCCAGCTAACAAAAGTTTGTTATAATAACATTCCTTTTTAAAATATTCCAAATGTCAGTTTTTTACGTTTTAAGATCATTTCCAGCTGACAAAAGTCACCATCATGGTGATCAGTGTTTCCTTGAGTTGGGCTCGTGACCCTTGACATTTACTCTTAAACATAGATGTACTTATAAAGTACATTTGTCATAGAAATTGAAATGATGCTCTGAGCAATGGTGTTGGTTGGTGGTCAGGGAGATATCTACCATGTTTACATTTGAATAAATTACTGTCCTGCTGATCTTGCAGTTACATTAAAACATCTGGGAGTTTGATTACATTTTTCAGTCTCCAAAGCTTTTTTGAAAAAGAAAATTCCTCCGAATTTAGACACACAGACATGAAGAATCAGTTTTATGAATCTCAACAATGGTCAGAATAAACAAAAAACTTCATGCTGTGATGCATGCTGGGTAACATCATAGCACAAAACTAATTAATAATTTCCAGCATGCATTGCGGTTGATCTGCTTATCTGCGTTAGTGGTTGTTTCTCACCATTGCTGAGATTCATACATTGATTCTTGATATCTGTGTGATTCTAAAATGTTGTTTAATAAAAATACATCCGTTTTAACAAATCTTTCTAGATATGTAAAAACAGTCAAATTTCCTGATTTTTCAATGTCCTTTCAGGATCTTTAGCATAGCACTCAACCTAAATGAGTACTGAATCAATCTATAACAACACAGAGGTTTCACCAATGCCATTTGGTTAGGTTCATATTTGCTCTGCCATGACAAGTGAACATTATAAGCACCCAGTTTCAGCAGTTCAAACATACCTTTGCTCAGGGGTCAAGATCCCAACCCAAGGAAACACTGATCACCATGATGGTAACATTCTTAAAACACTTAAAACATTTTTTTACGTATTCAAACATGTGAAAAACCTCTAAGGAACGTTCTTATAACCAATTTTTGTTAGCTGGGTTGTATTTCAGGCTGTATTTCAGATTGTAGTTGTTATGTTTCTCTGGGTAAATACTTTTTTTGTAGTTTTTGTTGAACTTTTCTGCAGTGATGCTGTTTGTTAACAGCAGATGTTCATCAATAATAACTCAATCATCACTATAATAATAATGAAACTCAATACAAATTCTGTCAAACTGGAGCACAGAAAGGTGTTGGTTTTGGGATAAATCTGGGCCAGAATTGAAATGAACTATTGTTTATATTTGGTTCAGTTCTGCTTTATTTGTTTTGATGTTTGACATGTGGCATAGCTTTGGCATGCCTGTGGCCCAAATCTGGCAAACAGGAGGGGACCGCACAAGTGCCATCATTCCACGCCATATGTGGGCCAGATGAGTAAAGTATGGGGAGTAAGGTGTGGGCCAGATTTGGGCCGCAAAAAATTGCTATCTGGGTTAGCTCAACTTGATTTTGTTGCGTTTGTATTAAGTAATATTAAAGTGTTTATTATACTTAAAAAAGGCTGCAAGTTGATTCAACTTAAAAAGTCCAATGCAGCCACTTGCCTCACTTTTTATAAGTTAGATCTAGGTATTACTTTTTACAGTCTGGGCAAGCGGATTCACAGCAGCTTTTGCGCCTTCGCTCTATTGCTATGACGATAGGATTATAAGCGCGTTCATATGAATTTTCTGGCATGCGGGTGATTTCAAGCATAAAGTCAGCTGTCAGTAAAGCGCTCGCACAAGCTGAAAAATGTGCTGTTGCTACCAGATTTCGATCACGTGTTCGCCTTGCAGCTAATCAACTGGGAAGAATAGTATACTCCACTCAACTCAACTCAACTTCATTTATATAGCGCTTTTTACAATTTTCATTGTTACAAAGCAGCTTTACATGACACTCACTGAATACAAGACAAACAACAAAAGGCATATACCTGTAAAAACAAGAAAAAGGTGAAAACAACAAAAGACAGACATACAAATGCTCCACACACACAATATGAATACATACTTACACACATTGACATAGACGAACACACGCCAACACACTCGCACACACGCACAGTGAAAGCATACATTTGAGATAAAGGAAAGAGAACCACAGGTCAAATATTAAACGGACTATAAATTCTTATATGCAATATTAATTATGTCTAACTTCTAAATTCTAAAGCCGCGCCCCCGGCCAGGCAAATAGTGCAAAACAATATGCAAACAGTGGCGAGGAACCCAAAACTCCAATCGAGAAAAAAAAACTCAGGAGAACCCAGGCCCAACCAGGGGATTCCAGTTGCCCTGAGGCAAAAGCTGCTGCCTCTGCACAAGCTCAACAGTGCTTTCACAACAAGGCTAAATAAAAAATAAATAAACTTACTAATAAGGTAAATTATAGATTTAAGATTACCATTAACAATCTAATAGCATTTGAAGTACTGTAGAAAAATTGTGTCAAGTTGCCGGGACTTTTATCCAGCTCAATCATCTCAGCTCTTGTCAGGTCACCGCTTCCCATTCTCAGCTCTGCCATCAGGTCTGGGCATGAACTGCATCCTGCGGTAACCTTGGAACAAAGAAACAAGACTGGCTGAGAGAAGGATACTGTTCTGCACTCTTTGATGCAACAAGTACATCATTTGTTGTTGGATGTGTTCCTGGTTCCGGTTGATCTAAATGATGCAGCCTAGATCCTCTGAGGATTAATATTATGGAAGTGTAGTGTATGCAAAATTGAAAAGATGCGTCTTTAGTCTAGATTTAAACTGACAGAGTGTGTCTGCCTCCCGGAGAGTGCAGGGAAGAATATTCCAAAGTTTAGGCTCTAGATAAGAAAAGGATCTACCACCTGCACTTGATTTTGAAATTCTAGGTATTATCAACTGACAAGGATGCCTGAAAGCGTAATACACGTCGAGGATTGTAAATACAATAGAAGTTCATTCAAATACTGCGGCGCTAGACCATGTAGGGCTTTATAGGTAATAAGCAAGATCTTAAAGTTAATGCGATGCTTTATAGGTAACCAGTGCAAGGTTGACAGAACCGGGGTTATATGCTCATACTTTTTTGTACGTGTAAGAACGCAATCTGCCGCGTTTTGAACCAGTTGCAGTTTTTGTAATAGGCCTGCAGGGCAACCACCTAAAAGTGCATTACAGTAATCTAGTCTTGATGTCATGAATGCATGAATTAATTTCTCTGCATCTGACAGTGACAGCATATGACAGAATATTCTTTAAATGGAAAAATGCAATTTTACAGGTGATGGCGACATGGCTCTCAAATGACAGATTACTATCGAATACAACGCCAAGATTCTTAGCTGACGACGAGGATTTTATGGAGCATCCGTCAATAGTTAAGCAGTATTCTTGGTTGTTACTTATGGTGGTTTTCGGACCAGTAAGTAACACTTCTGTTTTGTCTGAGTTCAGTAGTAAAAATTTGTTACTCATCCAGTTTTTTAAATCAACTTTGCATTCCTTAATTCAATGGAACTGCTGAGTTTCATGAGGCTTCAAGGAAATATAAAGTTGAGTATCATCAGCATAACAGTGAAAGCTAATTCCGTGTTGCTTTATTATATCTCCTAGAGGTAGCATATATAATGCGAAGAGCAGAGGCCCTAAGACTGAGCCCTGTGGTACACCGTACTGGACTTGCGATTTGCGGGACACCTCATTGTTTATTGCTACAAATTAAAAACGGTCAGATAAATAAGACTTAAACCATTCAATGCCATTCCGTTAATGCCGACGTAATTTTCGAGTCTATGCAGGAGTATGCTGTGGTCAATGGTGTCAAATGCAGCACTAAGGTCTAGCAGCACCAATAACGAAATACAGCCATGGTCAGACACTAAAAGCAGATCATTTGTAACTCTGATCAAAGCAGTCTCTGTACTGTGACATGCTCGAAATCCAGACTGGAATTCTTCATTAATGTCATTCCTTTTGAGGAAGGAGCATAACTGAGTTGAAACTACTTTTTCCAGAACTTTAGATATAAAAGGTAAATTCGATAAAGGCCTGTAATTCCCTAGTTCAGGTTTGGGTTTTTTGACAAGGGGCCTTATAACAGCCACCTTAAATGCTTTAGGCACATGTCCTAATGTCAGAGATGAGTTAATAATACTAAGAAGAGGATCTATCATTTCTGGGAGCATTTCTTTCAGTAGTTGTGTAGGTATAGGGTCTAGCACTCATGTTGTTGATTTAGATGATCTAATGATTTTAGAGAGTTCATCGTGATCTATTGTAGAAAATAATTGCAATTTCTCCTTAAGGGTGCTGTAGTTAGTTTGTTCAGCGGGTTTCACTTCTTGTTGCATTGTTATAATTTTTTCTCTAATATCTTGGATTTTACTAGTGAAGTAGTTCATAAATTCATCACTGTTATGCTTATAATCAGAATCTGAAGTCGCTGACGACTTATTTTTTGTTAATTTAGCCACGGTGTTAAATAAAAACTCAACTCAACTCAACTCAACTTTATTTATATAGCGCTTTTTACAATTTTCATTGTTACAAAGCAGCTGTACATGAGACACATTTAATACAAGTATGAATTCTAAAGCAGCCCCCCCGGCCAGGCAGATAGTGCAAAACAATATGCAAACGGTGGTGAGGAACCCAAAACTCCCATCGAGAAAAAAAACCTCAGGGGAACCCAGGCCCAACCAGGGGATTCCAGTTCCCCTCTGGCAAAAGCTGCTGCCTCTGCACAAGCTCATCAGTGCTTGCACAACAAGGCTTAATAAAAATATAAAAATTAAAGATTATCATTAACAATCTAATAGCATTTGAAATGTTGTAGAAAAAAACAAAGTTGTCGCGTCCTTTATCCAGCTCTATCCTCTTAGCACTTGTCAGGTCACCGCTTCCCATTCTCAGCTCTGCCATCAGGTCTGGGCATGAACTGCATCCTGCGGTAACCTTGGAACAAAGAGACAAGACTGGCTGAGAGTAGAGTACTGTTCTGCACTCTTTGATGCAACAAGTACATCATTTGTTGTTGGATGTGTTCCTGGTTCCGGTTGATCTAAATAATGCAGCCTAAATCCTCTGAGGATTAATATTATGGAGGTGTAGTGTATGCAAGATTAAAAAGATGAGTCTTTAGTCTAGATTTAAACTGACAGAGTGTGTCTGCCTCCCGGACCGTGCAGGGAAGAATATTCCAAAGTTTAGGCGCTAGATAAGAAAAGGATCTACCACCTGCACTTGATTTTGAAATTCTAGGTATTACCAACTGACAGGACCCCTTAGAGCGTAATGTACGTGGTGGTCTGTAATACAATAGAAGTTCATTCAAATACTGCGGCGCTAGACCATGTAGGGCTTTATAGGTAATAAGCAAGATCTTAAAGTTAATGCGATGCTTTATAGGTAACCAGTGCAAGGTTGACAGAACCGGGGTTATATGCTCATACTTTTTTGTACGTGTAAGAACTCGAGCTGCCGCGTTTTGAACCAGTTGCAGTTTTTGTAATAGGCCCGCAGGGCAACCACCTAGAAGTGCATTACAGTAATCTAGTCTTGATGTCATGAATGCATGAATTAATTTCTCTGCATCTGACAGTGACAGCATATGACGTAATTTAGATATATTCTTAAGATGGAAAAATGCAATTTTACAGGTGTTTGCGACATGGCTTTCAAATGAGAGAGTACTGTCAAATACAACGCCAAGGGTACAAAACCTAGGGTTGTGACGGTTTTCTTCTATTAGTAATGAAAAGTAGGCGGATCTAGACGGTTTCATGGCATTCCTGTATTTTGGAGTACTTTCCTTCCATGCTATACGAAATACCTTCAAATTAGTTTTCTTAAAGTTCCGCTCCATTTTCCGGGACGCTTTCTTTATAGCCGGAGTGTGTTCATTATACCACGGTGTTGGGCTGTCATTTTTAATCTTTTTTAAACGCAGAGGAGCAACTGTGTCTAATGTTTCCGAGAAGGTAGAGTTAAAATTTTCAATAGTAATGTCAAGATCGTCAACGTTTTTACTCATGCTAGATATTTCAGGCAGATTGTCGAGAAACGCATCTTTGGTAGTAATCGTTCTACCATATTTGTAACAAGGAGTGTGATTTGCAGCCGTAGGCCAGTGAAGCAAAATGATAACAGATATTGATCCGAAATGTCTTCACTCTTCTGAACGATTTTAACATCGTCCACATTTATACCATAAGATAGTATTAAATCTAAAGTATGATTACGAAGGTGAGTGGGTCCTGACACATGTTGACTAACACCGATGGAGTTAAGAGTGTCTTTGAAAGCCATTCCCAAGGCATATGTATCATTATCTACATGGATGTTAAAGTCACCAACGACAAGGACTCTATCTGCGGCCAGTACTAGTTCTGATAAGAACCCACCAAATTCTTTGATAAAATTTCAGTGGTGCCCTGGAGGCCTATATACAATAGCTAGAATAAATGTAAAAAAAAATTGTCCTTAGGTGTTGATATGTGAAGTACCATGACCTCAAAAGAATTGTATTTAAAATTACACTTCTGTGAGTCTAATATACGTGTTTGGCGTGCTGTCCCGGGGTTAGGGATCCAAGCTCAGTAATGCTCCTCGAACTCGGAGCACATGCCCCTTGACCGGGGGGAGGGCCCCGGGCTTGGTGTGTGCCCAGACTCAAATTATATCCCCCTGTGCATAGGTAAGAACGGTTGCAGCGCCAATACTGGCTTCTATAGGAATGGTGTCTTCTGCGGCAGTGCACGAGTTGGAAGCAAGAGTTTGGTTACTCCTTAAATTAACGGTAATAATGGACATTCATACAGTATACACTTCTCTCATGCCAACTGCAATCCATAATATTATTGCAAATTCTCATTTGACCTCTTGATAATATATTTAAAGTATCTTTACCTGCAAACATGCAATATTTCCACGGGAGTTGTAAGTAAAGTAGGCTATAAAATGGCTGTGTAATGTATACTGTACATACCTTTACTTTTCTATGTGTTTGCATTTGCTTTTCACTTACCTTCTCCATTTCATATTTCTATTGTCTCTATCTTAGGATGGTATTTTCTTGTGCAGCTTCCCAGATAGCAAATTTTTGTAGCCCCAAAAAAAGTATTTAATCAGAGAAACAAAAGCACTACAACCTGAAATACAACCCAGGTAACAAAAGTTTGTTATAAGAACGTTCCTTGGAGGTTTTTCACGTTTTAAAATATTCAAAATGTTTTTATATTTTAAGATCATAACCACTTGACAAAAGTCACCATGATGGTGATTAGTATTTCCTTGAGTTGGCCTCTCGACCCTTGACATTTACTCTTGTGCGTATATGTACTTTTAAAGAACATTTGAAATGGATATGGAAATGATAATCTAATCAATGGTGTTACCATGTTTACATTTGAAAAACCATTATAACATCTGTGAGTTTGATTGCATTTTGCTGTCTACAATGATTTGTGAAAAAAGAAACAAATAAATATTTAAACACAGAGCCGAATTGATACACACAGACATGAAGTATCAATTGCTTCGCTTTGGATAAAAGCGTCTGCTAAATGACTAAATGTAAATGTTTTATGTACAGCTGCTTTGACTTGACTTGTTAAAATAAACATGAATTTGAGGGTCTTTTTTTTCATTTATAATAAAACTTTTCCCTATATTCTCTTTAAACTCGTGTGTCCGCAACGTGATGTGTTTTACAAATTCCATTTGAAAAGATCCCAACAAAGGCCGATACTGGTTTCACCACACAGAACACCCATTTAAAAAAAAGTCACCGCTCCGCTCGCAACTGACTCACAGGGTTACATTACATTCAGAGAGCTAGATTCCTGCTATTGCTTAAGTGTTACTCTAGATACCTAATAATTGTATCTCTCTTTGCGCTGCCTTTCTGTGACGCACAGATTGTTTACAATGCTCATCACTCTGAAAAGCGAGGTGTGCTATTATTGTCCAGTTAACCAGTGGGAGTGATTGGTTGAATACTGCAAGCGTGTGACGGAAATGTAACACCTCATACCATATCTTACTTGCATATACATTTGGGAGGTCTTAGTCAAATCATACCTCGACCTGACGTAGATTTGTGGGGCAGTGCTTACACGAGGCATTTCAGGCAGGTCTGGGTGAGAATTCGCTTTTAGACAGAATGCACCTTTTGTTCTGACAGTTTAATAGTTTAAAAACATGTATTCGCGCCAAATGACCCCTTTAAATACATTATTAACAAAGAAATAGTCACACAATCTTTAAAATAATTCACTTAACCTGTGAGTAAATTTTTCTAGAAATAAAGAGCAAAAAAACAGGGAAACAGAAGTAGGAAAACAGTCCACATGCATGTTATTTCCTTCAGAAACCGCTCTGTGTGAGGATCGAACTATTAAAATATTCGTATTTTCTAATAATCTTTGTCATGGGAAATTGAGAAAAACATTTTTTTGGCTGTTTAACTACACAATACCACATTACAAAAGTTTTGCTGATCTTAAAATTTTTACCCCATAACTAAAACAGTTTACAACTCACTGGAGGGGAAATGCTTGTTAAAGTTAAAGTAGGACTAGGAATGTTACACACATAAATAGGTTTGTTAAAAAATGCAGTCTGCAAAAGTAGTCTTAGATAAGGAAAACTAAATTCTTAATTTCTCCTTTACATTCCACAAAAAAAAAATGCATACAGGTTTGGAATTTGTATGTAAATGATTATGTTTTATTATTATGTGAACTATTCATTTTTAAATCACAGACATTTTTTACCCCCCAAGGCACTCAGGATAACAAAAGGATTTGCGTCAAACACTGTGGCTCTTCATGTGCCTGTTCAAGTGTGTGCGACATGTGTATGCCTTCGAGCAAAGTGGGCACGGAAAAGGCCGTTTCCCAATGTGAGTGTACATGTGCTTGCTCAAGTCATACCGCCGGATGAATCTTTTGCCGCACTGTAAACAGCAGTGTGGACGTTCTCCAGTATGAAAACACATGTGAGCTGTCAGGTGACTTGAAACCACAAATTTCTTGCCACAGATTTTGCACTGATATGGTTTCTCTCCAGTGTGAGAGCGCAGATGCACTTGCAAGCATCCCGCGGACACAAAACCTTTTCCACACTGATGGCAAACATAAGGCTTTTCTCCTGTGTGAATTCTGATGTGAATCTTCAAATTACCAGACAGAGAAAATTGCTTATTGCAGTATGGACAGATGTGTGGCCGTTCACCAGAATGACACCTCATGTGAGATTTCAATTGGATCTTGCTGTAAAAGCGTTTTCCGCATTGCGAGCAAAGGAGAGGTTTCTCCCCTGTGTGGTTTGAAAGATGGGCAAGAAGGCTGCTGTTTGCTGAAAAGCACTTTCCACACTGGTCACATATATATGGTCGGAACTCTGCATGTGTCTTGAGATGGCTTCTTAATTCACTGTCAACACTGAATGTTAAGTCACAGAAACGACATTTTCCTGGTTGCTGTTCTGGTTTGGACGGGCGGACGTCTTTGACTTTATGGATCTTCTGGTGAATTAAACTGGCTCGGTATGACCCAAAAGTCTCGCTGCATTGTTTGCAATTGTAACTTCTTTTAATTGAAGGAGATTTGTGAACTCGTCTGTGACCTACTAACCTTGACAGACTTGTGAAAAGCCTTCCACATTCAGGGCATTTGTGTGTGGTTTTCTCTTTGTGTACTCTGTTGTGTCTGTACAGGGTTCTTAGAGATCTAAAATGGGCTGTACACTTGACACATTCGAAAACTCTGGCATTGCAGCCAGTTATTCTGTGTGAAGCCAGCTGTGTCAAATCACTGAAAACTTGCCCACATTGAGGGCACTTGTGTCCCCCCTCCATGGTGTGAATTTCCTGGTGCTTGAGAAGATCAGTGCGATATATGAAATAATTTGTACACTGCTGACATTTGTGGACAGTCCTGCCAGCATAATGGAAGCCTTTAGAAGGTTTATTCGGAAAGGTGTCAAGAGTCGGAGGCTGAAGAGGCACAGCAGCTTGAAAAACTAAATTTGTTAAGGGAAACGGAACAAAAAGAGAAGAGATGTTTAGTCTAAAAATGAGATAAAGGCAAAAGAGAATTTAAAATATTCTACTATACCTCGATGGGCATTAGTAGTGGATGATGGTACATTTGGTTCTTCTGCATTACTCCTAAAAGAAAAATGAATGAGCTTATTTTACAACATTAAGGTAGGAATAGTTCACCCAAAAATGAAAATCTTGTCATCACTTGCTTACAGTTGTTACAATCCTGTATACATTTCGTTGTTGTGCTGAACACAAATTAAGATATTTTAATGAAAGTTTGTAATTAAGCCACTTTGGATTTGGAATGAAGTGGCACTGGTGAACAAAAGAATACGGGACTCATTTGTGACCCAGAGTAAATAGACCTCTTAGTGACCATGTTATTTATTTTAATGACATACATAACTTTTAACATGCAGCATGGCAGTTGTGGTTGGGTACCACTGTTAGCCTTTTGATCAAAGGTGACTAATACAGCTTTGGTTCAGTGAAAATAAACATATTAAAGCTGCTCTAAACTATGTAACTGTCATGACTGGTATTTTAAAATATTATTTCATTAACATTGTTAAAACATGCTTTTGTAAATGTGGCTTTGTTTAGCATTATTTCGGCACATTTTAATTTCTGTTTAAACGCATTTATGCCACTAATGCCGCATTAGGGGGCCAATCAAACAGAACTCAGGGGTTAAAGCAAACAGAAATTCCGAGCCTGAACGTTATTTTTGCGGGTTGCGAGAGACAAAGTACTCTCGCAGGGTTATTTGTCAAACAAAAAATAACATTATTTGCCTTTAAACTAACTAGTAACATGCCGTTTTTGAGCGTCTCTGACAGACGTTTCTTAAACTTTGATGGTAGTGTATGGACCACAGAATGACTCGAAAGGAGTGGGGGCATAATTATAACCCACAAAACCATAGTTTTATGCAATTATGGAATGTAAAAACATAGCTTAGAATTTTTACTAAGAAGAAAACTAAATAAATTGACCAGAATTTCGTACTCTACCATACTATTTTGTGCTCTAGTAGAAATGTAATCATTAAGTTACATAGGTATTAATGGTTATGATGGCACAGGTCACATCTACAACACAAAGTAATGAGATCACAGTTGGTCAAAGCAGGTTAACAAAAATGAGCCCTCAAAAAAGCAAAAGTGATCACCTTTTTGAGTTCTTTATTTTTTTTAATAATTAGTGGGGGCAGATTTATTTTCCATTTTTAAACTCCTAACAAACTGTTGAACCTAAAACAATATAAATTCCTATTAAAGCTACAAAGGTTACAGAGTCAGCAGTGAGTGCTTCTCTTTTTATTTGTTTGAGTCATATCAACCACATAGAATAGCAGAAGGCTGCTGTCACTGATGTATTGATATCATTCTTTTTCAACTTTTTATGCTCACTTCAGACAAAAACGAGCATGTTTATGACTTAACTATGTGAGATAGGTGCAATAAGCTGTGAAAAAGTTTGAAAATGATTTAGACGCTTTAGAAATCGATCCTTGACATCACAATTGCAGTTAGCACGCACGCGCATTTGGACTGATTAGATGATTTGCCGAAACTACACAAAAGTTATCGATCTTTAATGTCACAGTCTCCAATTTGTGTATGTCATATTTGTCATAATGGACTAAAAAGCTTTCCCCCGCTTCAGGCTTTATAAACCTTATCTCCATCCTGCCGACTGTTCGCTTGCTAACATACAATGTGACGTCTCCACTCTGGCAGCAAGACCTGCCCCATTTTAATTCTGATTGGCTAGTAACGTTTGTTTGGTAGAGAGTGATAGCCGTGTCCCACTCATGCCATTGGTAAGCGAACTTATGAATTGAACGGATATCAATAAGCATATTACATGTAATCTTTTATTAAAGTAAATATTCTTTTCTGCAGTCAAACACGGCAAGCCGGAGATCTGCCACGGTGCCGGAAAACAAAGACTTTTTGGTGTTAAACGCTCCACTTTTGATTTCTTTTCAGTTAGCAGGGAGCGGTTTCAGCTCTGCTTATTGCAGGCCTTTTGCGGTTTTGCCTCCTGCCGCACGGTTTTGGCAGAGCGCTCTGAGCGCAGTAAAACGAAGCAGAAAAGCGCTGACGTCATGCGCCTATTTGCCCATGTCCAATCGAATGAATAGAGAGGCAGGGCATCGTTGCGGTGACAGAACTTTGCAGTCTGCAGAGGTTTTAAGCAACTGTCATGATGAAGAAGAAACTTGTGGTAGCAGGTTAACCAAGCAAGGTCAGAGTGAGCACCCTCTGCTTCTACCCGTTTTAAAGTTTACTAATATGACCTTAAACATTAATTTGAGAGCTTGTGCTATATTCCTTTAACCAACAGTACAGCAGCTTCAGTAGTTCCCTTGCGGCCCACCTCGTGTTTTCAAACATGAAAAACACATTCTGTGTGATCGGCCACTTAAAAGAAAAATGTGCATTTACACAGATTGTTTAAGGCCAATTCAGATTGGGATTTTGTGCTAATTTTGCTGTGTTAAGATGTCCCTAAACTAGAAACATCAATGATTAGTCAGTTGTTAAACTAGTTAACAACTAGGCTTGGGCCGATAGATGATGACATCTTCCATTGACAATGGCCGACAGCCATCATGATGTTGGGCTGGCATGGTGGTTCCCCTGCATGACGTAATTTTTGTCATCAGGAGGTTCCGCGATCGTCTGCTGATACCGTACGCTTACAGCATGACAAATGTTGACAGCTGGGTCCACAGTATGACATTCTGCGCATTTGTCAAGCTCGTCCCTTCACGCTTTTCTACGGTCGAGTATGATTTGGAAACGAAACGAAGAAAGCAAACCGTGAATTGTGGTAACGTGCTCACGCAGCAGCTCGAGTTCTACACCTACTAGAAAGTATGAGCATTTTAGCCTGGTTCTGTCAACCTGGCACTGTTACCTATAAAGCATCGAATTAATGTAGATCATTAAGATCTTGCTTATTACCTATAAAGCCCTACATGGTTTAGCTCCGCAATATTTGAGTGAACTTCTATTGTGTTAAAGTCCTTCGTCATTACGCTCTCAGGCGTCTAGTCAGCTGGTAATACATAGAATTTCAAAATCAAGTGCAGGTGGTAGATCCTTTTCCTATCTAGCGCCTAAACTTTGGAATAGTCTTCCCTGCACTGTCCGGGAGGCAGACACACACTGTCAGTTTAAATCTAGACTAAAGATGCATCTTTCTAATCTTGCATACACTGCACTTTCATAATATAAATCGTCTGAGGGTTTAGGCTGCGTTAGTTGGATCAACAGGAACCAGGAACACTTCCTGATGTACTTGTTGCATCAAAGAGTGCAGAACAGTACTCTACTCTCAGTCAGTCTTGTCCCATTGTTCCAAGGTTATCACAGCGAGCAGGATGCAGTTAATGTCCAGACCTGATGGCAGAGCGGAGAATGGGAAGCAGTGACCTGACAAGAGCTGAGATGATAGAGCTGGATAAAGAAGGATGCAGCGACTTAACAGGTCTTCACTGCAAAATTTCAAATGCTATAAGATTATTAATGATAATCTTAAATCTATAATTTAATATATTACTAATATAAATAAAGTTGAGTTGCGTGTAAACTTGTCAATAATGACCTGAACTGTGTGTGTCCGCGATGCCAGCGGGAAACATCAGTGACGCTAATCACAAACACCGCCTACACTGGTTGGCTCAAGATCTACTCGTCTTTCCACTTGAAATAACATCTGGAAGATATTCTTAATGTGCAGGTCGTACATGCACAAATACTTGAAAACTGGTCTCAAAACTTGGCAGCAGTCTGGAACCCTGATATAATTGTTTTTAATGTTTTGGCAGACGGCCATCTAGCAAACTGATATAGCTCCGCCCCCCTATGTCATCGTCCATGACGACATTTCACTGTAGGCATCATCCGATGCCAATTTGGTAGACATCGCACAACCCTATTAACAACACCAGCAATCCTCAGTAAGTTGGAAACTCACTTTTGCAATTCATATGCATTAGAGTTAGTTTCCTTTTCTCCACCTCTGTCTCTTGAGCATTCAGATGATTCACTGCTGACGCTTGATCCTACATCTTGGACATAGGGATCACTTGTCTTGGTCTCCTGGACCACACTGCCGGAGCTTGATCCTTCATCTTGGACATTGGGATCACTTGTCTTGGTCTCCTGGACCACACTGTGTTCTTTAATTAGCAGGTTATCAGGACAAACAGGCACTTGTAACTTGCCATCATCGTTGTGCTGGTTTATAATGGCAGAATGACTGATGGGAGGCAGAGACAATGAGGAGACTATTCTATCCTCCACTATGGAGGGAAGAACTACAAAATGAAAAATAAAACCGGATTAGCCATTCACAATTCATTTACAACAAAAAAAGGGTTAAATTCTATAGGAAAGGTGTGGTCAAGTCACTACTAAAAATTTACTCTAGAAAAGGAGATATGAGAAGTAAAACAAAAAAAACACTATATATATCTGAACGAACCAAAAAGAATGGATCTGTATCATAGTTTCCAACATTTTTTTCTATATTTAAATGGCCCTTAGATGTATAATCAGGCAATTTCAATAATCAAGAAATCTATCATTACATAACTCAAGTTCTACTGATTAAACAATTTTCTGTAATAAACGTGATTTTAAAGCATATGTAATTATATAAACATTGAAAAATATACCATTTTTTTCTAAAGTCCCACACACATCAGTCTGCAGCAAGGATAGTAAATCCTGTGATTTACAGACAGAGTTTACACATGCATCTAACTCTGCAGGGTGACAGCTGAGCAGCAATGAAACCTGAAAAAAAAGATCCAACTTAATGCTCTACTTCAAACAATGTGCGAACTGAGGTCTATATAACATACTATACATTGTGAATGCAAAATAAATTAAAAACAAATATTAAATGATTATAATATCTAGTGAATTATAATATAACGTTAATAGTTAGTCAAAGGGAAAGTAATAGTTCACCCACAATTAAATCCATTATTGACTAACCCTTAAGCGATTCTAGGTTTATATGACTTTCTTTTTTTAGCCAGACACAATTTGAGTAATTTTAAAGATGTCCTGGGTCTTCTCCACTTGGGAATGGCATTAGATAGTGTCCCACTTTTTAAATCTCTAAAAGTGCATATATCAGCTAAAATACTATTTCATATGACTCCGGGGGTTTCAACCAAAAATATAAATTCTGTCATCATTTCCTGACCCTCTTGTCATCTTAAACCTGCATGACTTTTTTCTGCAGAACACAAATGAAGATATTTTGAAGACTGTTGGTAAAGCAAATAATGCAGGTACCTATTGACTTATATTGTAAAGGATTGCATGAGGGCATGTAAATTATGGATAAAAAAAATTCTGGGGGTGTACCATTCCTTAATTATTATAAATTATTTACATCATGTTTGTTAACCAGATGTAAGATAGTATTTCGAACATAAAACATAACAGATCATGTACATTAACTTATGAAATTAGAATTTATTTAATAGCCATGCTGCATACTTTTGGATGATATTCATGCACACTACAACACACTTAAACCCACCCCCAAAACTGGTAAATTTATAATTCAGCTGACCTGAATCTTCGATTTAATAAATCAATTAGCATGTATAATCAGACCTGTTTGAAGTTTAGTACAGGCAGAAGCTGTTCCAATCTGGAAAGAAAAAAGCCTACAAGGACTTGTAATGCTTTATCAAAGTCAGGACCATACTCTACTGGAAACACCTCCTGAAACACAGAAACAATAATGTGCAGTATGTTCTGAATGTTGTAACAATGAACATCATCAACTTCATTCATTTCATTGATTTGTTGACTTTCCAAAGATTATAAACTTGAAAGGCTTTTTTAACGTTAGTTTGAGTTATTTTTTTGGTGACAACCCAGGAAGTCCACAAACACCCATTCATGAAAAGGTGACGTTTAAATCTTTTGAAATTTACGTCACGAAACATCACAGATACGCACACGAAGGGTCCTTTTTATATAATATGTGTCATTCAACAACCAAAAAGTATTGAACGATCTTCCATCACCACACTTGTACACACTGGGTAGATACTCCAGCCTATGTGACCATTCAAACATGATCTTGTAATACGAAAGTCGTGGATGCGCATCACAGAGCTAGTGCAAGCTGTCTTTAAAATTGCATGGAAAGAGAGTGCAAACTGTTACAAAAAGGCACTAAAAGCAGCAAAAGCCGAGCACCTCCGTAACCTTATAGAAACTAACAAAAACAATCCAAGGTTTTTATTTAGTACAATTGCTAAATTAACAAACAAACAGACTTCGCCTGACCTGGCTATTCCGCCGCACCCTGGATGTCCCAGGACCCTTTAAGCTGGCTCGAATTAAGCCTCTTATCAAAAAAACAAATTTAGACCCCAACGAACTTTGAAGCTATAGACTGATTTCAAATCTCCCGTAACTGGTCTAAAATATTAGAAAAAGTAGTGTCCACTCAGTTGAGTACTTTCCTACCAAATAATGACATACACGAAAAGTTTCAGTCTGACTTTAGACCGCATCATAGCACTGAAACTGCGCTCGTTAGAATTACAAATGACCTTCCTATTGCATCAGATAAAGGTAACATCTCACTCTGAGTCCTGCTTGACCTTAGTGCTGCTTTCGATACTGTAGACCATAAAATACCATTAGATTGTTTACACAATTATACTGGTATTCAGGGACAGGAACTAAAATGGTTCAGCTCTTACTTAACAGACAGATATCAATATGTCCATTTAAATGGGAAATCGTCAAATCTCACGCAAGTACAGTATGGATTACCTCAGGGATCGGTTATAGGGCCCTTGCTTTTCTCCATATACATGCTGCCCCTTGGCAACATTATTAGAAAACATGGAATTAGCTTCCATTGTTATGAAGATGATACTCGGCTATATACAGTATCTCATGAAGACCAGATGATTCCTTCAAATTATCCAAACTGGCAAAGTGCATCGAGGACATAAAACATTGGATGATTAGCAATTTCCTTTTTTTAAACTCTAGCTTAACAGAAATATTACTTATAGCACCAAAAACACGTAAACAGAATATCTCAGATTACAACCTGCAAATTGAAGGCTGCACTGTTACTCCAACAAATACAGTTAAAGACCTAGGCGTTATATTAGACGGCAACCTGTCATTTAAAAATCACATCTCAAATATCACAAAAACAGCCTTTATCCACCTTGGAAATGTTGCCAAATTACGAAATATTTTATGTGTTGCTGACGCAGAATAGCTTATTCATGCATTTGTGACCTCAAGACTTGCCTATTGTAATGCTCTACTTAGTGGTTGTCCTGTATCATCAAAAAACAAACTACAGTTCGTTCAGAATGCAGCTGCCAGAGTTCTTACCAGGTCAAGAAAATACGATCACATAACCCCGGTTTTATCATCGCTTCACTGGCTCCCCATTTAGTATCATATTGATTTAAAAATTATTTTAATTACTTACAAAGCTTTAAACGGTTTAGCCCCTACTTACTTAACTGAGCTTTTATCACATTACAATATTTATTAGAATGATCTTGCTCGTTCTATAAACACCATGCACTGTGATGTGTTTTACCTTTTCTGTTTCTTCTGTTTGCCCCTGTAAAGCTGCTTTGGAACAATGCACATTGTGAAAAGCGCTATATAAATAAACTTGAATTTAATTTAATTTTACATTTTCCGAGGACTTAAATAAGTAGAGAAATGTGGATGTTATGCAAAATGCATGTTATGATTACTGATTTATATATTTGAATGTAAGTGTATTGTCAGACTTTACACATCACGTCATTGTGAAACCTGTCATTACGTTAGGACTTAAAAGAATAGGTGAACTGGTCTTTTGAACCGTTTTTTTAAAAAGAGCTGTCTGAAAGATACTGATTGCACAAAAGAAAACATTTCCAGTCACTAATGCTCTGCTATTTCATAAGGCAGACAAGAGATGTTTTAGCATGAAACAAACACTGGCCTATTTTTGTATCTATCCACATTCTATTCAAAAAAAATTCTCTCTCTAAAAATTACAATCTGTTAACACTTTAAAATACAACAATACTTTTATTTCAACAGCCCATTTAATTTAAATAGAAAACTGACCTGAAAGAAGTATTCTCTTTTAAAGGAGTCTTCCAGCAAGCTCAGAACAAGCTGAAGAACACTGTCCTGTAAGTTCTCCATTTCCGAATCATTCACCTTAGAACATAACAATTGAATCATCATCAACAAATTTCCTGTTAACTTTAACAGGCAAAATTGAAAACAGTCAATTTGTGAATTTGTCAAAACATTAAGCGGTGCATTAGACTAAAATGTATGATATATGCTTCGCATTTATGTAAAAAGCTAGAAGATATTCTAAATAAAGTTATTCTGTCAATGTTTCTGCATCTCTATGGAGTTTTTAACATTGATGTTAGAGTCGTCAGAATAATTTTAACTTCTACAGTGCCCAGAGTTTTTGACATTTACCTAAAAATTTGGTCAAATACATCCCTTTTAATCTGAATTTTCTTATGCACGTAAACATACAGCACTTTTAAACAGCACCCTAAAAAAACATAAGCTCTCCTAAAATCAAATGGAAGACAAATATGAAAAATTGACAAAGGATCAACAATTAAATGAACCGTGCACTCTCTATACCTTTAATAAATCTGTGGTCTTAATGCACTGAATGTGTGACTTAACAGTCTGAAGGTCTGCTGGAAGTTCACCTCTACACATCTCAAGAATCATCTAAAACAACAATCATCACATAAAGGAATACATGACAAATAATACACCCTGTAAAATTGACAATTACATCACCATTTAGACACACTTATAATGACCTACTTATAACAATACCATATCGGCTGTATTTAAATGCTAGTTGTGAATCCTAGTTGAGATGTGGGTTGCATCAGATCCGTTGAAAAACAGAGTTGGCACACTTCCATAGACTACCATTTGAAGAATAGAATGCGGAATCAACTTGTGTCATGGAGTAGGACTGTGTTCAAAATATTGATACGCCGTTACATCGTAATGAGCTCCTGACGATGAGCGCACCGATACATCTGCCTCCGATTCTACAGCACTTTTAAAATTAGCCAATTATTATGCAAAAAATATTGTATAACAGTTATTGATGTAAAGGATCTGTTCAGAGTTTATCCGTGTTCCGTACTGAATGGCTCTCACGATTCTATATGCATGTAACCCACAAATTAACTGCAAAATTTCACCATCAAAAAGTTAAAGTTTATGAGCGACCTCTCTTACCTTCTCTCTGCATCCGTGAGCCCAGTATACAGAAAAGCGCATTCTTGAATAATTCATTCACTTTAACTATCACTTTATCATTTACTTTAACTTTACACAGTGCCTTAAACACAACCGTTTGTGTCTTGTAAGCACTAATTCAACACACAGAAAGCAGCACGACTTCTGCCTTATTCACAATAAATCTATTGTACGTAATTAAAATCAATGAAACGCCCGCTGACTCACTAGCTGGCACTTCCTAAATTAATTTTTTTTTACTTATAGTCTGACAGAGTATCATCTGCCAGCAGTAACAACACTTTCTTGAGGGGCTTCTTTACTGACAGGAATAAAAGTTCCTCTTGCGGGACGCTTAGTTCTATCAGGTAAGACTTGTTACTTCTCAACAGATAAATGACTTAATCGGTTTTATTTATATACAGTTATGATCAAAAGTTTACATACCCCTTGCAGAATCTGGAAAAAGCTGATACATTTGTAAAAATAAGACGATTTTTGAAATTTAAGTTGATGTGTATTAAAATGGGTGCGACCAAATAATAAGTTGGTGCAACCAACTGAAAGCGAGTCATACCAGTGCGAACAGTTGGAAAAAATGTCTACAGCCCTGTGTATGAATACACCCTAGATTATTTCTGATAACAAGCAAAATAACCCGAGAAGAACTGTTACTTGGCTAAACTTGTCTTTCCAATATTTTGAAATTAGACTGCGATAACAAGCTCAACCGCTTGATGTACCAAGTGGTTTCTTTAAATGCTACCAACCTAAAGGACCCATTCGACAAATTGTATATTAAATAAAATGAACATACAATAAAATTCAACAAATAATTTATTTAATACAATTATTATATAATTAAATAATACTATTATTTAATATTAACATAATTTATTTATATTATTATTTTAAATATTGGGAGAGACAAGTTAAGACGGTTCTTCTTTGTTTCTTTTGCTTGTTGTCAGAAATAATCTACAGGCACTCTTTTGTTTGTGAATGTGTACCGGAAATTAAGGGCAGTCCAGGAACGGGCTCATGCGCAGTACCGTTTGTTTATGTTGTCACTTTGAAACAGTCTAGGGAGAGCTCCTTGATCAAAGTGTGTCGCAACTCTGTTTTTCATGGACTCTGGGCCGCATGCCTGAGAGCTGTGTGTGTGCCGTGTGCCATGAACAAATAGCAGACTGATATTTTAAACATGTGTAATTTGGTAAGGACAGTCTCTCTCTGTGAAAGGACAACAAATACATGCTTTACATACCTTTGCCCGCAAACCGACTATCAATGTTGCCCTCTGTCTTTTACTTAAGATTTCTGGGACAAGGTTTGTCATTACAGAAACAAATTCTTCCAGTTTTCCAAACTGCTCCACATTCTTATCCTGGACAATTTGCCACATCAAGGCGGATGTGAGACGCAGAGGAGGAACAAGCAGGCGCAGAGAAGAGAGGGGAGGAACAGACGCTATAGAGAGATAATCAGTTGACATTTGTTTGTATGTATGTATGCATACATAAGCATAATGCACATGCGTGTACTATATAATACGTAACTGTTATGTGTATATTGTATAAAAATACAAATATGTAGTAGTCGCTTGAACATCTACTTGAACATGTGTACATTACCAATGCTACTATACATCAACATCCTATCTAAGCGACGGACATTACATGTTGACAGTAAAGATTTGACGAATATAGCTTGAATAAGTGGTAGAAATCCAAACACATACCCATGATTATACTTCTTTGCTTAAAATATTGTGGTTGATAAACAGCGTTGCTTCCAACTTTAACCGACTCGCTTTTATTAGACACTGCGCATGCGTTCTTCTTCTTCTTTTTCTGTTTAATGGCGGTTGACAAACCAGCTTTTTATGAGTTTCCGCCATCTACTGGCATGGAGTGTGAAGACATAGGGGAAAAAAAACTAAATTCTACTTATCAAGCTAGTATCTTTCAGGTATTTAAATAAAATAGGGTACACTCTTAACTGCTTATGAGCAGTCTGGAATAAACTTTTAACTGTAGATTCCATTCTATTCCCTAGTTTAGCTCTTTCATTCCTGTATGTTTCACACTGTAACAGTAGGCAACATGCTCAGCAACGTTCTGACTAACTCCTTCCTATAATGTACAAATGTTGATTTATGCTGCCTTGACGGGCTCTCAAAATAATTCACGGAACGACTTAAATTAATTTTGAGCTGTCTGAACTGAAAATAATTTGCTCCGACATATTTTTAAATATGTCAGTTCCATTTTTTTATTTCCACATGCACATCAGTAATATTTTTTTCTGAAGCATTTTAATAAAATGATTTAAATAGCCTAAATTAACTAAGGCATAGTCCTGGCTAGGCTAAGCCTCGTCTATGAAACAGCAGGAAAATTTTTTGTAAAAATATTTTTTTGTTTTGTTGAACACAAATGAAAACATTCTGAAGAATGTAGGACAGCAAACAGTTTCTAGGGCACTTTAGACTAACATTGTTTCTTTTTTCTACTATGGTGGTCAATAGGGGTAAGATCTGTTTGGTAATAAGAATTCTTCAAAATATCTTTCTGTTTTCATCAGAACAAATATATTTATACAGATTTGGAACAACTTAAAGGCAAGTAAATGATGACAGAATTTTCATTTTTGGGTGAAGTATAATATATTTTAAATCAACTTCACTTTTATATAAAGATCCCATGTTTCAACATTTAGTTAGTGTGTAATGTTGTCGGTTGAGCATAAACAATATCTGCAAAATGATAAATCTCAAAATTCAGTGCCAAGCGAGATATTGTCTTCAACAGAATTAGCTTTTCAAGGACTACAGCCCTCTACTTCCCAGGCATATGATGTCACTATTCTGAGTGCTTTAAATAACCTCCGTATTTTTTCATGAACATCCATTCTTTAACACCCCAAATACATAATCACAGCCACAGAATTGCTCCTTTAAACCCTCTTTTGAAATATAACGCCTCTTACCGTATTTAGGACATCAGGTTCCAAAGCAATTGTACTGACAGGTACGCCCACCTTACTTGCATACACATTTAGGCAGTCTTAATCAAATCATACCACAAACTGACGTAGATTTGTGGGGGTGTGGTTACACGAGCCGTTTCAGGCAGGTCTAAGTGAGCATTCGCTTTGAGATGGAATGCATATTTTATTCCGATGCTTTACCTTTTGCAATGTCTAATACATGCATGGGCAACTTATAACACACCAAAGACCCAGAAAAACACGTATTCACATAATCTGACCCCTTTAACATAAATGTTACGTCTTTTCAACATCAAGGTGCCCACTAGGCACTTTCAGTTTAAAGCTATAAATTGAGTTCACTATTCGTTTGCGTAAATTGTAATTAAATATTAACCTAATACTCAAAAACATTAATGTTTGCTTAGGAGCTCGTCTTATCAGGGCACCCTTATGACGTTGCAATGCTTTTCTCCTTTGTTTCCCTTCTGATTGGCCGACACAGCTTTATGGTTAGGGTTATCGCAACCTATTGGTTTGGAATGCTCTTGACATAGCTTAATAGTGTGCGTATGCTATTTTTTTAAACGAAGAAGGAAAAACTCTGTTTATAAATTAAACATAGATAATAGAATGCCTGCAGAGACTTTATAGCTCAGTCTCTAATGTTAAGGCATCGCATGGCACGTTTGTATTTAAATTCTAAAGATTTATGGTTATCTAAATGTTTCCAAAATTATTTCAGTGGTAGAACAACTCTTATTTATACTGCTTGTGCTACCTGAGCAGCCTCATAGTGGCTACAAGCCCACTCTGTAAATTCTGCTCATTTACTGCGTGCGTTAGAGTTCGACATGGTTTCCAAACAAGCAAGAGCTTTCACCACAGTCCTGAGATATCACCACATTTGATGAACACACTGGCACATACAGTAACGATACAAAAGGCTGATCTTCATAGTATCATTGGCCCGTGAGCAATATCAACATTTTTTAGTTGCTGCAGCACTCGCTGGTATAGAGTGAATGGAGAATATCTCTGATGACATTATCATACATGAGGCAACCCAAGATATACATGATCAGAGACTGCATGCAGTCTTGCAGAGGTTTTGAGTATACTATTAGTAAAATATTAATTAGCTGGCGTTTATGGGAATGCTGTTGTCAGAAAAAGTTATTAGCCAAGATGCTGAAATGCCTTAAATCAGAAGCTAAAGTAAGCCGGAACCATTGCTTTTGTAATGCAGCACTGACCAAGGTCTTTGCAGATGCCAGTTCGGTAAACATCAGGGCTGTGTTGATCCAGGAAAAAAACTGAGAAAATGTTCCCATATTTTATGCGTCTCAGCTTACCTGAATGTGAAAAAGATACTCCGAGACAAACGTGAAGTAGTCTAGTATGGGCATGCGACAGACATTTCATGATCATCATAGATTGTAAAGTTAGTTTTAATGACAGTGAATAAACACTAGTGCATATCCTAAATAAAAATGTTTGTTTAATACCTAATAATATTTAATAATAGCAGGTGTACAACTATCAACTTGACTTGCCGAGACAACTGCTTACCGGAGGAACCTTACATTTTCTGCACTCAGCAACCAAATAATTTAGAACGTTTGTTTAATTTCATTTGTTTATTTAAATATTTAACCTTTGAGAGTCTAAGGCGCTTGATTGTGACAGTTTTTAATATGCATCACAAAACTATGTGGGCAGTCAAAACTAGTGTATGTGCTTGGACAATGTTGAAAGAACTCTTTTAGTTTGACTTTATTAAAAAGAAAACACACACACACATCCAACCCAAACATATGAGTTACTAAATCACAGAGTACAGGTTGTGGAGCATGAACTGTAAGTCCCAATTATTCTAAATTTTATTAGAGGTCTGATCTACAGCTGCAGATACTAGTGCTCTTAAACGTTGCCCCCTGGTGATAGTTTTTTGCATCCAAACCAGTGTCAGAGATCCTCGCGTTTTTCTGGTGAATCAGGAGTTTGGGAATCTTCAGAATTAATTGCAGGCACGTCCGGATTTTCTTCTGCTGACAAAATTATGATATAAATGTTATAACATATTTAAATTTAGCATAACATCATTCTAAACATTGCCTGTGAGTCTACACTGCAAGGTAAATTACTCCGGTTATTTGGCAAATTCACTGTGAGTGCCCCTTGCCCCCAGTATAAATCTGGTTATAGAAGTGATCTAGTTTTGTTGTACACAGTTTAGATAGTGTACAATGCAAAAAAAAAGATGATCATTCAAACTAGCTCGGTAAACAAGACTTAACGCAAGAAATGTTTTTAAGTGACCCAAAGGCTTATGTCTTGACGGGTGAAATTTTATTGACAGATCCAGGAAAAAAGGTTAATATACCCAAGCATTCCAAATTGTTGTATTGTTAGACATTCACAATCCAAACAGATGTGTTCACAAGTGACAGATGGTAATTTCATTTTTTATACCTGAGATATATTGTTATCGGTACAGCACTTTTTGTCATCATTCAAGCATGTCATGTTGCTAAACACTGTTACGCTATAACTTTAATCAATGTGATTATGATGTAAATACAGAACCTAACCGATGTCCCAACGCGAAGCTTAACAAGAAGGTATGTGTTTTTGTACTGTTTAATTAAGTCTTATTTAGTTTGACCGAACTATGCAATGAAGTATTAACAAAACAAAAAATTGAATTGTAATACCTTTACATTGTTTCATGCGGGAATCTATTAAAAAATATTTTTGAAAACTGATGAGCAACACCTACTGTTCGTGGCGTTGACAACCAGGTGAAGATTATTTTAGCCAAAAGAGTGCTTCACATTCAAACACAGATCTAGAGTTAAGACAGACCGCTTCTGTGAGGGTGTAATCATATCATGTGATGAGGACTACATTTCTCAAGTGATATGCTTGATATACAGTGGGTACCGAAAGTATTCAGACCCCCTTAAATTTTTCACTCTTTGTTATATTGGAGCCATTCGCTAAAATCATTTAAGTTTGTTTTTTTCCTCATTAATGTACACACATCACCCCATATTGACAGAAAAACACAGAATTGTTGACATTTTTAAAAAATGATAAACTGAAATACCACATGGTCCTAAGTATTCAGACCCTTTGCTCAGTATTTAGTAGAAATACCCTTTTGATTTAATACAGCCATGAGTCTTTTTGGGAAAGATGCAACAAGTTTTTCACACCTGAGGCTGTATTGGACAGTTGATCAGCAGTGCCTGGTTTTCTCCACACATACCGCTTGGAATTAAAGCCAAAAAGTTCTATTTTGGTCTCATCAGACCAGAGAATATTAATTGTCACCATCTTGGAGTCCTTCAGGTGCATTTTAGCAAACTCCATGCGGGATTTCATGTGTCTTGCACTGAGGTGAGGCTTCCGTCGGGCCACTCTGCCACAAAGCCCGACTGGTGAAGGGCTGTAGTGATGGTTGACTTTCAACAACTCTCTGCCATCTCCCGAATGCATCTCTGTAGCTTAGCCACAGTTATCTTTGGGTTCTTCTTTACCTCTCACCAAGGCTCTTCTCCCCCGATAGCTCAGTTTGGCCAGACGGCCAGCTCTAGGAAGGGTTCTGGTCATCCCAAACGTCTTCCATTTAAGGATTATGGAGGCCACTGTGCTCTTAGGAACCTTAAGTGCAGCAGAATTTTTTTGTAACCTTGGCCAGATCTGTGCCTTGCCACAATTATGTCTCTGAGCTCTTCAGGCAGTTCCTTTGACCTCATGATTCTCATTTGCTCTGACATGCACTGTGAGCTGTAAGGTCTTGTATAGACAGATGTGTGGCTTTCCTAATCAAGTCCAATCAGTATAATTTTCTTTTTTAATAAATCTGCAAAAATGTCAACAATTCTGTGTTTTTCTGTCAATATGGGGTGCTTTGTGTATATAAATGAGGAAAAAAAATGAACAAATGATTTTAGCAAATGGCTGCAATATTACAAAGAGTGAAAAATTTAAGAGGATCTTAATACTTTCCGTACCCACTGTATAGTAGGTCTTTCTTCCACTTGTCTTATAAACATAACATAGAGATAATGTTTAAAAATGTAAAAAGGCAGCTTTTGTATGTGATCTTTAGTATAATGTTTATCAGATTAATTCCCAGCCGACTATATAGCAGCTTTATGATATGTGCATGCGGCCCGTGTAACTCTTTGCATTTCGCTTTTAAATAAAAAAGTTAATGATTTACGACATCTTTAAATAGCACACAATCTTGCTCTAATATATCTAAGTCTTAGAGTGAATTAATGCCTATAGAGCGTTTCATCAGAAGTGTGCACGCCTGACAACCAGTTAACTTCCGCTTTGTGTTTGGCGAGTGTCTATTAATATAACTATTTGTATGTTATTAAATTTATGGGTTCAGGTTTCGGTCCCCACAATTTATGTATTCAGGTTTAGGTCCCCACTAACATATAAAAACAATGCACGCACGCATGCACGCACGCGCATACGCACGCACAAACCAGTTTAGGCGTTTATTGCTGTTAGATGTCTTTTTAACATCTTTTTAATTGTTTTCCCGTTAGCAGAGAGCGTTTTGCACGCTTCTTATGCGCGCGGGGCATCTTTAGTAGTGTTTACCAACTTTTTCAGGTTAAGCGCGTAGATAAAATGTTGCCGGTACAGTTGCAAGGTTTTGCTAGGGTGCAGCGACCGGCAAAAAACATAAGCACATTAAACCAACCAAACAAAACGCAGTTTCCAAAACTCTGTCAGACCCTGGGCATATGAATATGGATGTAGTTTGTCTGTAAATATTTGCATAGTTTGTTGACCAGACGGATATTTATGCTGTCCAATTCACTAAAAGTTACATTGAAGTACTATTTCATAAGCAGAAAATATATAAATAAGAAGGGCTTTTTGCATTTTGTTGAATAAAAATTCAGCAGAGTATGTAACAGTTAAGACAGTTGACTAGAAGTATGACTAGATGACGCCATGAATTTGATGATTAGCATATGAAGAGTTGATTGCACAATAAAAACAAGTAATTTTTTGCAATTCAAATAAATATAAATGATTGGTGAATTTGGCTCTTTTGATTAGGTGATAATATAAAATACAATCAACTACTAATACTAACCAACACATTAAAAACATGTTTAAAAACAAATAAACTCTTCATATACTTGTTTTTTTTTCTCAATGTTTATTAAAAGCAATTTTTTAAATAATAATTGTACCGGACCTTTGACGTTGACAAGAATTCAGATTCGGACCTTTGATAAAAAAACTTTGAGCACCCCTGTTCTAGGAGATCCATGCCTATTTCTTTAGTAGGAAGGGTCAATATATTTAAAATGATCTTTATCCAACAAATGACATCTTTCAAAACATTCTAATATTTTTACAAAATACTATTTTCAAACAACTAGGTTCCATTATTATACCCTTTTTGTTGGATTACAAAGCTCATAGAATAAGTAAAGCACACCTTTGTAAATCTTAAATTGATGGTAGAATGGCCCTTCCAAATTTTGCCCTTTATTATTATGCTTGTGCTCTTCATGCTATCATAATGTGGTTAGATCATACTGAATTTGGATTCAAATGGAAAAGATAGGGCATTAGCCCGTATGATATTGGTGCAGTCATACAGTCTCCTATACAGATAGACAGTTCAGTATAACCATAACTGTATAATTCACAGTACAATTCATATTTGGAAACTGATCAAATCAAAACTGGACTTTTACCAATCAACAGGAACACTACATTTATCCCTTTCACTATGGATTCTGCCTTAAGTCATCGTACTATTGGAGACCTTTTCATAAATTACATTTTTGCCTCCTTAAGACAGTTGAAGGATAAATATGGTTTGCAGGCAAGTAATTTTTTTAGATATTTACAGATTGGGGATTATGTAAGAAAGCATATACCCTGGATGATCTCTTGCGGCTTGTAGGAGTCAATTATCTGACATCTGTCCTGTACAACTCATTGTTATCAAAGATCTTACCTTCTAACGGGAGTTTAAAATTGCAGTGGAAGCAAGAAAGAGGGGAGGAGATATGTTAAAATTTCTGGACTGACATACTAGAGAACATTCATACATGTTTTGTCAATTCTAGGAATTGCCTTTTTCAATTTAAGACTAGCCATCAACTCCATTATATGAAAAACAAAATTAAATAGACTTTGATATTTGTCAAAAAATGGTGAAAAATCTATAGACTGATGTAGCCACTCTCTTGCATAGTTATGTTCTTTGTTCTAAATTAACCCTTTTCTGGACTGAAGTATTTGAAACTCTGTCAGATATTTCACACAATGTATTATAACCTGACCCCCTTCTGGTTATATTTGGAATCTCTGGTAAAATCATTTCTCTTCAAAAACTTCAACAACAGTTGCTGTCCTATGGACTTATTGTGGCCAAGTAACTCATCCTAATATTCTGGATAACAATAGAAACCCCACCAGCTTAGAAGTGGAAGAAACTGGAAGAAATTATTAAGGTTAGTACACTTGGATTTTTTTTTATTCCTGATGGTGAATAAATTGGACAACATTGATAGGATTTAGTCCCCTCTTCTGTTTATTTTGATAAGAAAGGAAAGTAAATCACGTTGGGTTGACCGCACTAGAAGTGTGACATGATTTAAGTCCCTAGGGTGGGGATGGAGGTAAGGGGTTGTTTTTTGATTTGTTCCATGTTTATGGAACTTGTATGTTCAGTTTTTCATGTGTTCTTTACTTTTGTTTAATCTTCTCTCCATTTTCTTTTTTCTCCTTTTATCACCAAAATTCTGGAACGTACAATTACAATGAATATTGGATTGTTTCATTGTATACCTTAATAAAAAGACTGCAATCAGATTTTTGTATAATTATTGATGTGTTTTGCACGTTATTGTTTTTTGCCAGCTAGATGGTTCCAGAGGCAAGCGTAACTTTACGAAACAATTATTTCCAGTCTATCAAAATTTGAATTCAATTTTACTGAATTATATTCTATCTGCAATAATTATTCGAAATTAAAAAAAGGCTATTCAATATTCTGTGTTTTTCATGAGAATAAAAAACTGCCTCACCACAGGGTTAAGTTACTGCTACAGAAGAAACTAACAATCTTTCTTATTTAATACCTCTTTGGTTCATCTGTAATTACTTTATAACAACACATAAAAGTCCTCCTAAAATCACAAGTTAATTTAAATATTTTAAGTTTACACACCGGCAGCCAGGAACACATTATGCACTGCTAACATTACTAATGTATAATGCTAAGGAATTATGTGGCTCAACAGTTTCTAATTCGAGTCTAAGGTAGACTCATGTAAAGAAATATAATTGATGTCTTTATGAACTTAATTTAAATAAATAAAAATTAATATTCAAATATTCATTAGATCGAATATTTAAATCTGTTTTATTTGAAAAAGACCCATCCCTAATTTAAAGCTGTGGTTTAATGCATATGTTGAACAGAAGCTTACTCAATGCATTCTTGTTTTATGGCACGCAGCCTTGTGTTAAGAGAACATACCGCCACCTATTGTGCCTGTGTTTTTATATATCCGATCTTATGTTTGACGTTTCATATTTTACAGATATATATTTTCAACAGTGAAAAACGTGTTTGCTTCGCCATAGCATTAAAAGTTGCAACCATTTGACGTCAAGTATTTTGCAGCAAAAAAAATAACGGCCTCAGAGTAAAAATATTATTTCAAAGTTTAAGAATACGGTGACAGCTACACAGTTTTTTTTTTATTTCACATTTATAAAGTCAATGCTATTGTAAATATACTAAGCCATACATCTCTTTATACCCAGGGTTCCCTTTAAGACTAAAGTTGACCCTATCAAACCAGTAAAGTGAAAAAATCTATGAAAGGTGTACATTGCAAAAACTAACCTTGTTCTTGCTGTTTCACACACACACCATCTTGCTCTTGAAAACCAGTTGTGCATTGGCACGTAAAGCTTCCATCTGTGTTAAAACACTCCTGGTGTTCTTTAATACATACTGCCTCTGATTGCTCGCATTCATTCACATCTGCAAGCACAGAACAAACCATTATTGGGGACATTATTTGGGGACAGGGTTTCTTAAAATAATTTATAAGTAAAACCTAAGACACGTCAGCATGTGACATTTCTGTCAGGCCTTAATTTATATTCTGCCTTAGCTCGCAGCAATGTGGAGCAAAGACAGTTTTTTTAAATAGGCGGACAATAAGGTAACTTAGAGATGTTGCTGCGGGTTACACAAGACTATAAGGCTGCGAAAGTGAAAGTGAAACTCAACTCGTGCTTCTGCCAAACAATAAGTGCGAGTATTTAAATATCCCGTGTCCTAAAATGCAATCTAAAGTATGCATGAACTGAAATTAAAGTACGAGTAAAGCGACATTAAAATATTTGTTCTGAGTTGTTGTCACACAAAATAACTTTTTAAGAAAAAAACATCCAAGTAAATAAAACATGTCTTGGAAAAACAAGCAGGACTCTCTGCTCTCAAACACTGGGGGCGAGCATGCTGTTGGCGCTGAAGCCACGCCCACTCGAATCGCTCCACCTGAGTCCTCTCACTTTAAGTCCCCAGCGCAGTAGGTGTGAATTATGTGAATACGTTTTATGGACGGACTATTATTTTAATTCAAACGCGCGATATTCATCAATAGATAATTCACGGGCAGGTTAAAAGTTATGTGTATTTGGCATGCTGTCCGGGGAGAGGGTTCTTTCAAACTCGCAGTACTCTCCCCATGTCCGGGGACGGGGCGCATTGTGGTAACAAAAAGCAGCCGGCAATGTTCAAGGATAGTGTCACGGGCCGGGACGAGCCCCTCACGGACAGACCACCTCGAGGAGTTACCCAGAGACACCACAGACGGACAACAAGGTAAGTAATTAAAAGTTCGGTTTTATTATAATAAAAACTCCCTATAGCTAAAACACGTAGTGAGCGAGCCCCAACTCTGATCTCCCCTGTCCAGCAGCGGTTGGAGCTCCTGGCACCTCAGTCCCAATCCGGCGGGTCACGAAGCAGAGGATTGGCTCAATCGTTCCTCCTCAGAGCAGGTAGCGGCTTCCAGCAACCTTACTTCGAAACAGGCAGCGGCAGTCCATAGAACAGAATGTGGTAAGAAACTTCCTCACAGCGGCTTTCCTTCAGAGCAGACAGCGGCTTCCAGCAACTTTCCTCCGGAACAGGCAGCGGCAGTCCATAGAACAGAATGTGGTAAGAAACTTCCTCACAGCGGCTTTCCTTCAGAGCAGACAGCGGCTTCCAGCAACTTTCCTCCGGAACAGGCAGCGGCAGTCCATAGAACAGAATGTGGTAAGAAACTTCCTCACAGCGGCTTACCTTCAGAGCAGACAGCGGCTTCCAGCAACTTTCCTTTGGAACAGGCAGTGGCAATCCATAGAACAGAATGTGGTAAGAAACTTCCTCACAGCGGCTTTCCTTCAGAGCAGACAGCGGCTTCCAGCAACTTTCCTCCGGAACAGGCAGCGGCAGTCCATAGAACAGAATGTGGTAAGAAACTTCCTCACAGCGGCTTTCCTTCAGAGCAGACAGCGGCTTCCAGCAACTTTCCTCCGGAACAGGCAGCGGCAGTCCATAGAACAGAATGTGGTAAGAAACTTCCTCACAGCGGCTTTCCTTCAGAGCAGACAGCGGCTTCCAGCAACTTTCCTCCGGAACAGGCAGCGGCAGTCCATAGAACAGAATGTGGTAAGAAACTTCCTCACAGCGGCTTACCCTCAGAGCAGACAGCGGCTTCCAGCAACTTTCCTTTGGAACAGGCAGTGGCAATCCATAAAACAGAATGTGGTAAGAAACTTCCTCACAGCGGCTTTCCTTCAAAGCAGACAGCGGCTTCCAGCAACTTTCCTTCGGAACAGGCAGTGGCAATCCATAGAACAGAATGTGGTAAGAAACTTCCTCACAGCGGCTTTCCTTCAGAGCAGGCAGCGGCTTCCAGCAACTTTCCTTCGGAACAGGCAGTAGCAATCCATAGAACAGAATGTGGTAAGAGACTTTCTACCCACTGAGCCAACGGGTGGAAGCAGGATTAACCACCCTCACTCGTGCACATGGTAAATCACTTCAAAGAGTCACATGTGTTCACTTCACACAAAGCACTGCAGTACACAGCAAACTCACAGTGAATAAGGCTCCCATTCGAGGTCCCAGCCGATGTCCTCTCCCTTTTATAGGTCTGTATATCCAACAAGGTATGGGGTATCTGCTGCCTGGAGGATATGGATACTAAGCCACTCTTCTATCCCGCTTGCTTTCACCTCGTAAATCTCCCCGTCCAGTTCCCCAGAATGCAGAGAAAGACTTTCCTTCCCGTCGATCCTTCCTGTTCCGTACCCCTCGATGCTCTACCCTCGATGCTCTACCCCCGATGCTCTATCCTTTCCGTCTGTCCGCACGCCGTATTTATAATCCACATTATGGGTACGTGTTCCAATCACAGCTCTCTCCCGTCCTCCCACACAGCTGACGCTTATCTATGCATTCAGTCGCTGCGCCCGGACACAAAACATGGGGAAACACCCGGAACCAGCTCGATGTTACACTCTAACTGGCCCCACCCGGAAACATTTCCCGGGACAATAGTTCCCCCTTGTCCCTCACCCTGTGACATCCTCCCCCACCATTTCGGTCTAGTCCCTAGACCGGGGGACCCGAAACCCAATCTCCAAATCTCTCCGGGGGTTGTCCTCGTGTCTCCCGTTGTGAACGTCTAGGAGGCGAAACGGGGTTCACTCTTCTCGCCTCCACCTCTGGGCCTCTCGGGGCCACCGCCCACCCCACCAAGGGTGGCCTCGGGGACGCCGGGACTGCAGGAATCCCAGTCGTGGGCTTCGGATAATTTGGGCAAGGGCGGAGTAGGTTCCGATGTAACACCCGCTCCGGACCATCCCTCCCTTCGGGCCGGACGGTGTATACCGGCTGATGGGGTCTTTGTTGTCGCTCCACCACGTACGGCTGAGCCTCCCACCGGTCACTGAGCTTCCCCTTCCCTCTACGCCGATTGTCCCGTATGAGTACCCGCTCTCCAGGTAACAGGGGAGCCTCCCGAGCCGTACGATCGTACAACCTCTTATTTTTATCGGCCGCCCTACCAATTTGATCCTTGACTCGTTGGTAGGCCGTATGGAGTTGTTGGTGATGACGACTCGCCCAGTCTGTAAGACTCAGAGACTCTCCGACCATAGCCGTCCCCCAAAGCAAATCCGTGGGTAGGCGCACATGTCTCCCGAACATCAGGTAGGTAGGGGCGTAGCCGGTAGTACTATGCACACTGTTATTATACGCTTGGGTCAGGGCAGGAAGACTGTCGATCCAATGGCTCTGATGGTCTGTGTCCAGAGTTCCTAATAGGCTCAACAGGGTCTGATTAAACCGTTCACACCCTCCGTTGCCCTGAGGGTGGTACGGAGTCGTATGGGTCTTCTTACACCCATAGAGCCGGCACAGTTCCTGCACCACCTTAGACTCGAAATTTGGCCCCTGATCTGAGTGTAAGGTTTCCGGACACCCGAACGGTTGAAACACCGCCCTCCAGAGGGCATTCACAGTAGTGGTCGCTGTTTGGTCTAGAGTCTGAATCGCCCAGGCATACTTGGTGAATAGATCTGTCACCACCAGGATATTCTGGAAACGATCCGTGGGTCGGCTCAATGTCAGATAATCCATTGCCACAATGTGTAAGGGGGCCTTAGGGCGCAATGGAACCAGAGGGGCCCTCACCTCTCTTCGGGCCTTGAAGAGCGTACAGCGGGGGCAGCCCTGGATGAACAGATTCACTGACGCCTCCATCCCGGACCAGTAGAAGCATCTCCGCAACAAGGACATAGTCCTCTCCCCCAACTAGCAGGAGTTTCCTCCGGGTGACATCCGACCGCCTCCACCACCCTTACCATCAACTCCTCTTCCTGCCCAGCTGAACACATCGGAGGGGAACTCCCAGTATCAGACACCGGGAGTCTAGACAATACATCTGCGTTAGTATGTTCTCGGCCCGGTCGATACTGCAGCTGGTAGTCGTAGTTGGCCAGCTGAGCTACCCATCGTTGTTCAACGGCCCCCAATTTGGCCGTACGCAAGTGCACCAACGGGTTGTTATCCGTGACCACGAGTACCTGTGCCCCCCACAGGTAATCTTTAAACTTCTCACATACGGCCCACTTCATGGCCAGCAGCTCGATCTTAAAGGAACTGTAATTGGAATCGTTCCGCTCGGCCGGATGGAGGCTCCTGCTCGCATAAGCGATAACCCGTTCCATCCCCTGTTGTTGTTGTGCCAACACCGCTCCCAGCCCGGTATTACTGGCATCAGTATAGAGGATGAAGGGTTGGGTGAAATCCGCATAGGCCAAAATGGGAGCCTGCAGTAATTCCTGTTTAAGCCTTTGAAAGGCTATTTCGCATTCAGAATCCCAAGTGACAGGGGGAGAGCTTCGGCCACGAGGGCGACCCGAACCTGCAAGAAGTTGGTTTAATGGCTTGGCAGTCTTGGAGAAATCCTTTATAAAACGCCGGTAGTATCCAACAAAACCCAGAAAGGACCTTACTTGCCGCACCGTCTTAGGTGGTTCCCAACCTTGGACAACCGCCACTTTATCCGGGTCCACAGAGACTCCAGCGGCACTCACACGGTGACCCAGGAATTCCACCTCCTTTTGGAGCAATTGGCACTTGTCTGGTTGTAGCTTCAGTCCATATTTCTCCATCGCTTGAAACACCTGTTCTAGATGCCGTAGGTGTGAGGTAAAATCCGGGGAATAAACGATCACATCGTCCAGATACACCAGTGCAGAATCCATCAACTGACTGCTCAGGCACCGCTGCATCAACCGCTAGAATGTAGCTGGGGCGTTACACAGTCCAAACGACATCCGATCCCATTCGAAGAGTCCAAAGGGGGTAGTGAAAGCAGTCTTCTCCCGATCCCTCTCCTCCACCCGTACCTGCCAATACCCGCTGGCGAGATCTAGGGTGGAATACCACGCGGCCTGTGTCAAACTGGTTAGGGAATCCTCTATCCTCGGCAAGGGGAAAGCATCTTTCTTGGTAACTTGATTCAGCTTTCGATAATCCACACAGAATCTCCAAGCTCCAGTCTTCTTCCTTACTAGGACGATCGGGGCGGCCCACGGACTGCTACTCTCGCGGATAACCCCCTTATCCAGCATCCCTCGTAATAGGGTACGGACCTCCGAATACAAAGTTGGTGGCACCGGGCGGTAGCGCTCTCGACTGGGAGCGGCATCGCCGGTACAAATCGGATGCTTCACAATGTCCGTACACCCATAGTCCTCGTCATGGGCTGAGAATATGTGCTGCCACTTTGCCAGGAAGTCCTGGAGCTGTTTTGCCTGGTCCTCTTCCAGACCCTCTCCTTGCAGCGACTTCCCCAGGAGATGTACCGGCTTCCCCTCCCCGATAGGGTCCTTCGGCGGATCTACTCGCCCGAGGGCTACCTCGACCACCGTGGAGCTTACTTGACAGAAGTGAACTTCTCTGCCCTCCCTCACCTGGCAAGGGCTCACCGAGGTAACTCTGACCAATCGCTGGTGACGGTAGAGGTTAACGGGGTATGGGTTCACATTCCGCACCCTCACAGCAACACGGCCTCGGCGGACCACCGCAAGTCCTCGAGCCACTTCCACTCTTTGGCAGTCCCAATGGGGCTCCACCATGACCCAATCTTCCGGTCCATACGATCGAGCAGGTAACCGGGCCCAGACAACCGCTTCGCTCCCTGCTGGGACAGAAAGGGCATAACGACAGGGCACTCTACCAGTATCTTCTCTGTCCCCCTGGGAATTGGACATCTGGATTCTACGACAGTCAGCCACAATCTGCTCCCTTTCCCTCCTCTCCGCCATCGGAGTCGTTCGAGCTGGTCTAACACGGAATACTTCTTCCCAGCAGTCGGTAAGGACATTCATGCCTAGAAGAGCTCGATGTACCCCTAAACAGTGGTCTCGAACAATCACTACCCCTTTCTGGGGTAGGGTGACCCCATGAATCTTGATATCCGTTACCAAGTACCCAACATAGGGGATATCCAGGCCATTCGCCCCTCTCAGAGTGAGCCACGGGGCTTCCATTCCCTGCAGTTGACAGGCATCAAAAAGTTCTCGAGACAGACTTTCAGAGAACAAGGTGACTTGGGAACCAGTATCCATCAGGCACCGGAACTCAACGCCATGCACTTGGACCTCTACCGTCGGGCAGTGTCCCACCAAACTGGCTCTACGAACAAACAATGAAGGAGGGTCCATTAAAGGGGCCCCGACCACTTGACCCACAGTGGCCGGTGACTCTAAAAACCCCCTTGCGAGCCACGGCGGGAGCCGCACTGACGGCTAATGTGCCCAGGCTCTCCGCAGCTGTTACAGAAGGGCCGTCCCTGTTCGTCCCACTGGAACCTCGAACCAGTAGGCCGGATAGGACGTCGTCCCAGCTCTCGAATCCCGTCCGAATGAGAACGTTCTCGGGGCAAGGTTGAGGGTTGGGACCGTCCCCGACGCAACTCCTCCACAAGGGTTCTAGACAACTCAGTCATTTGTTCTCGAACATCCTGCATAAGCTCCGTCCGTAAGGTCTGCTTCCAATCAGAGACTTCCGAAGGTGTAGGGGCACAACTCCCACTAGTGGTCATACACAAGGAAGGATCCGCTATCTCTACATGGTCCAGTTCCAGGGCCAAGGCCTCTCGCCTCAGACATTCGAACATCAGCCCCGGGTCCCGGCGAAGCTGTAGGCATAAACTCTGCCGGATTGGCCCCTCGCGGAGTCCCAAGAGGAACTGGTCCCGCAGCAAGGTCTCTCCTTCCCCCAAGCCATGTTCACGTCGCCCCTTCAACTTAGCGAACTGCTCCCGTAGTCTTAGGGCGAAAGCCCGCAGAGTCTGCCTGGGTCCTTGTTTACAATTGAAGAACTGGGCTCTCAGGACGGCCACCGGGGTGGCGTCACCGTACTGCCCGACCAGGAAGTCAAAGATTGTTTGGGCAGTGCCTCGGGTCGCTTGGGGCGCAGCTTGTACTTCCCTTTTAGCCTCGCCTTCAAGTGAATTCAACACGAACTGAGTCTTCTGCGAGGCACTCAGCCCTTGCAGCCCCGCTAGGTACTCTACCTGAGCCTTCCAGTCCATCAAGTTCAATTCTGATCCTGGCCCTCCATACTTCTGGGCCCAAGGGGCACCCACAAAGACAGGCATAACAGGGGGCCGGACTGCTGCCAAGTCCTCGTCCGCCATCCTGGATCTCCGGTCGCTCAACTCGAGGTGGAACCCCGCCGACTACGCCAAGTTTGTCACGGGCCGGGACGAGCCCCTCACGGACAGACCACCTCGAGGAGTTACCCAGAGACACCACAGACGGACAACAAGGTATGTAATTAAAAGTTCGGTTTTATTATAATAAAAACTCCCTATAGCTAAAACACGTAGTGAGCGAGCCCCAACTCTGATCTCCCCTGTCCAGCAGCGGTTGGAGCTCCTGGCACCTCAGTCCCAATCCGGCGGGTCACGAAGCAGAGGATTGGCTCAATCGTTCCTCCTCAGAGCAGGTAGCGGCTTCCAGCAACCTTACTTCGAAACAGGCAGCGGCAGTCCATAGAACAGAATGTGGTAAGAAACTTCCTCACAGCGGCTTTCCTTCAGAGCAGACAGCGGCTTCCAGCAACTTTCCTCCGGAACAGGCAGCGGCAGTCCATAGAACAGAATGTGGTAAGAAACTTCCTCACAGCGGCTTACCTTCAGAGCAGACAGCGGCTTCCAGCAACTTTCCTTTGGAACAGGCAGTGGCAATCCATAAAACAGAATGTGGTGAGAAACTTCCTCACAGCGGCTTTCCTTCAGAGCAGGCAGCGGCTTCCCGCAACTTTCCTTCGGAACAGGCAGTGGCAATCCATAGAACAGAATGTGGTAAGAAACTTCCTCACAGCGGCTTTCCTTCAGAGCAGACAGCGGCTTCCAGCAACTTTCCTCCGGAACAGGCAGCGGCAGTCCATAGAACAGAATGTGGTAAGAAACTTCCTCACAGCGGCTTACCTTCAGAGCAGACAGCGGCTTCCAGCAACTTTCCTCCGGAACAGGCAGCGGCAGTCCATAGAACAGAATGTGGTAAGAAACTTCCTCACAGCGGCTTTCCTTCAGAGCAGGCAGCGGCTTCCAGCAACTTTCCTTCGGAACAGGCAGTAGCAATCCATAGAACAGAATGTGGTAAGAGACTTTCTACCCACTGAGCCAACGGGTGGAAGCAGGATTAACCACCCTCACTCGTGCACATGGTAAATCACTTCAAAGAGTCACACGTGTTCACTTCACACAAAGCACTGCAGTACACAGCAAACTCACAGTGAATAAGGCTCCCATTCGAGGTCCCAGCCGATGTCCTCTCCCTTTTATAGGTCTGTATATCCAACAAGGTATGGGGTATCTGCTGCCTGGAGGATATGGATACTCAGCCACTCTTCTATCCCGCTTGCTTTCACCTCGTAAATCTCCCCGTCCAGTTCCCCAGAATGCAGAGAAAGACTTTCCTTCCCGTCGATCCTTCCTGTTCCGTACCCCTCGATGCTCTACCCTCGATGCTCTACCCCCGATGCTCTATCCTTTCCGTCTGTCCGCACGCCGTATTTATAATCCACATTATGGGTACGTGTTCCAATCACAGCTCTCTCCCGTCCTCCCACACAGCTGACGCTTATCTATGCATTCAGTCGCTGCGCCCGGACACAAAACATGGGGAAACACCCGGAACCAGCTCGATGTTACACTCTAACTGGCCCCACCCGGAAACATTTCCCGGGACAATAGTTCCCCCTTGTCCCTCACCCTGTGACAATAGCATTTTTTGCATGGAGAAGATAGTCCCTGATGCTTGTTTTAAACTACAGCGAGTTGTCTTCACCACGTCTAGATGCCTGGATGCATTGAGTTGAATAAAAAGCGATTTAACAGGTTTAGTTAATAATGTAACCAGTGAGTGTACAGCTGATTGTGTAATGTTGTGATATTTCTGTGACACTCAATGTGTGTGGGCATGCAGGTAATTCAGACCTGTGCAGGTGCCTCCCTCATCCTTATAGCCGACAGCACATGTGAGGCAGCTATCAGCACCAGGTCCTATACAGCCAGAGCACTTGGTATTACAGGCTGGAAAATTAAAACAATAAACAGATGTCTTTTATACAGAGTACACAATTATGTGGACATTCTTAATAATGTGTTTAAACTAACCTTTACATGAAAAAGAACCGTCTGTGTTCAGGCAGTATTGATCATCCTTACATGGCAGTGGATCTTTCGAACATTCATTGATGTCTGAAATATTTTAATTTGGAAAAATAAGGAGAAGCACAAATAGATGTGACTTAGAATTACAGATATGAATAAAATACTAAATCTAAAATAAGTAACTAAGAATTAAGTGGCCTTTTTACACAGTTCCCACATATACCACCCAGTCAGCATGTGAGCTCATGCAATGATCACAGTGATGTCACATCATTCTCCTACTGTGACAGTATGAGTAATACAGTGAGGGAAATAATTATTTGATCCCCTGCTGATTTTGTAAGTTTGCCTGCTTACGAAGAAATGAAGGGTCTATCATTTGTATGGAAGGTTTATTTTAACTGATAGAGACAGAATATAAAAAAAATTAAGTGAAAAATTGGTATATAAAGGTTATAACTTGATTTGCATTTCAGTCAGTTGTTTAAATATTTGTTCATCTACCAACTAGCAAGAATTCTGGCTCCACAGATTGGCTATGTGTCCATAGACCACAGATTTGTCCTGTCACTTTAAGGAAGTACTCATAAGTCAGCTTGTTATGTATATAAAAGATGCCTGTCAACAGAATCTGTATCTTCCATTTCAACCTCTCCACCACCATGGTCTAGACCAAATAGGTTTTAAAGGATGTCAGGGAGAAGATTGAATAGGTTGAATAGGCTCGAGAGTCAGACAGAGGCTTGGTGAGAA
Source organism: Triplophysa dalaica (assembly GCF_015846415.1). NCBI lineage: Eukaryota > Metazoa > Chordata > Actinopteri > Cypriniformes > Nemacheilidae > Triplophysa > Triplophysa dalaica. The sequence continues at coordinate 14,021,603 of NC_079546.1, read as the reverse complement.
GGATCCAACTGTTGGTGCGATTATTTGGAAATAGAAGAAATACAAAATAACTTTCAATTGCCCTTGGTCTAGAGCTCCTTGCAAGATATCTCCAATGGGGTATAGATGATCATGATAAAGGTTAAAGATCAGCCCAGAACTACATGGAAGAACTACATGATTTCAAGACAGTTGGGACCACAGTTAACATGCAAACCATTGGTAACAGCCACAATAGATTGAAATCCTCCTGCCCAAGAAGGCCTGCCCGGGTCGTCTGAAGTTTGACAATGAACATCAAAATGATTCAGAAAAGGCATGGCAAAGGTGTTAGGCCAAAATTGACTCCTGTTTTTGGAGGGAGAGAAATGCTGACTATGACCCCAAGAACACCATCACTACAAGAAGCACAGTGTTGGAAACATTATGCTTTCGGGCTTTTTCTCTGCTACGGGTACAGGATGACTTCACCGCATTGACGGGCTGAGGGATGATTCATTTGTAATCATAAAAATAGTGATGTTGTTTCACATTCACACTCACATATTAACTGAAAGACAGTGTGTAGGCTTTCTTTTGTCGCATTGTAACATTAATTTCTGATTTAGCTGCTTGTCACAGGACTTTCACCCGCTCGGAGCGAGCCTCGAGTGACAAATCGGTCCACTCAGGCTTAGAGGACGGACACGCTATCGAGGAGGCTATGCGCCGCTATAGACCTTCATGGCACATTAAAGTAATTGGTGTAAACTGCCCACTGAAGAGTGATGAATGTGAGGATTTTCACTGACGCTAAATGATCGCTCATGGTAATCTACAAAAACAATATTACACTTTGAAATCGAACATTACATTAAAGGTTCTGCCTGCACTGGCTTTAAGCTATTGCGCGTTCAAAATGTTTACTGTTTTTATTTACTTCCTGATATGTTAAATGAAGACTGTTTTAGGTTATTATAAAATTTTATATTGAACTTAATTGCGTTTGCGAAGTGTTGGAAATGAGACTATCCTTATATAAAGATGCATTTATTATAAAAGCTTCCCCGCCAAAAGGGATGTATTAAACTGTGGTAATGGAACTAAAACAATCAAACGGTCAACAGTTTATAAGGACAGAAAAGACAATTCATGGTTATTTTTTTATTATAATAGTGTGTTCTTATAACTATGAGGCATATGCAGTCGCTTTAGACTGGCAGAGAAAAAATATCCTTATATGAACCTATAACCTAATATAAAAAATAAAGGCTTGAAATATTTCACACTATGTGTAATGAATCTATATAATATATGGGTTTCACTTACTAAAACGAGTGACAAAAAATATTGACCTTTTTTCACGATATTTTGTAAGATGTACATGTAGACCAAATTATTTTTTGTACCAGGCTGTAATCATGTTTTTTTCTGCTGTTAAATTGGGCATTTTAACATGGGGTTCAATGAGATTGTGGTCTCTTTTTGGAGCTCTAGTGGCCAATCGCTGTATTGCAGTTTAAGTCACTACCATGTTTGTTTCAGGAAAGAGATCGGAGGGATGCCGCTTGATACACAAATATTTCCATTGTTACGTATTTCAATACTTTGGAAATCTTGTTCTTACCAATACATGCACCTTCTTGATCCTTCTCCCATCCCTTGCTACAATCCTTACAATCATTTCTGGTACCTCCAAAGCAGCCAACACAAGACTCATGACACTCTAAAAAAAACAATCAAACAAAATATAGTCAATGTTTCTTTAGACAGTTTCAAAGAAACAACACATACAATGTTACTGCACACATGCACGCCTAGTGTGGCCCAAACTTTGCCTCATGATCTAGTTTTACCCATCCCCATGCGTTCTTTGAACTTTCTGCATTTTAATACCCAATAAAGCTAAAGTCGTTTATATATTTAATTTTTGTGTTGTCAGATATTAAATACTAAATTAAAGACAATGTTCTTATGTCCAGTCAGTAACAAAGACAGGTGCTTGTACACGCTGTTTTGTAATCATTCATTTATTCACTTACAGGTGACATTAAACTGCGGTTAGGTCAAAAAGAGAAGACGCAGAGAGACGTATTTCCACTAACTGAAAGTAAAGGTTTATCTAAAATGACTCTAGTCGCTGTCGCTCTCTGAAGTAAAAAAGTGAAGAGATTGCGGTGTTTATATAAAAAGTGCAAAAAGATTTTCAGCCCGTTTTGAAACTATGGCGAAGCAAATTAGACGGTGGTGGGCCGCCATAGTCGTCTTGTTTATTCACACCCCTGGTTCCACAACCCGAGTCTCTGCTGATCCCGCATGGGTTCCCTGAATTGACAAGGCATTTATGAGTACTGAATGGGAAACTTACTTGTCCCTTCGATTATGTTCTGATGAAAGGAAATGGTAGGATGCTACTAACTTGACCAAATGGGGAATTACAAACTGTCCTCATTGTAATCCGTCAAAATGACGGTTGGTCTTCAGATTTTTCGGTCACTGGTATAAAAAAATCCATCAATGACGGAGAATTTTCTGTTAACGCAACCTCTGAATTAACATACAATAAAAATTTTCAGATTTTTATTTAATACAATTATTATAAAATAAAATATTAATTCATCTTAACGTAAAATAAATGAAATATAAAAATGTATTTAATTAGCCACTAGCCAGACTGATAAACAAACACAAGACTGCAAGTTAACTTCGGGCCAGGCGTGTGCGTCCGGTGAGAAATCCACTTCCTCGAAGTCTAAATGAATCCCACCGTCTAAGAATGTCAGCAGCATATTGTCTGCACTTGAACAGGAACTAATTTTACTACGAATAATTAGCAAATATAAAATATGATACTTGCGTTTACCTTTGCACAGGGAGAAGGTATCATTTCTCAGTTCACTAAAAAATCCATCACTGCAGTCCAAACAAAACTCTCCTTCATAACCCTTATCACAACTGCACCTCCCATTTCCATCCCTAGTTCCATCTCCATCACATTTTCCATTACCATGACATGGTCGTTCCAATCCTCCAATGCAAGCTTAAAATAAAACAAAACAATTCAATGTTACAGACATTTTCATATTAAAATGATACTTACGACCAATAATGATTGAAAAAGTGTGTAAAACAGCAGACATCTTACGATCATTTTAAATAATTATCACATTACTTTGAATACAATGAATACTTTGAATGCGGTGTCAACTTTATCTTAAAAACAAGAATTAATTAAATAGTATTACAGCGCAATTTTTATTATATGTAACAACATTTTAGTTAAAAAAACACATAAAAAGGTTCTGATGGTAGGGGACTATGCACGATCATTTCCGCGTTTTGTCAGAGCCAGCTCAGTTACTTACATCCAGCGCACGTAGCATCCATTGGGAACAATGATGTTTTTCATTTAGTCGCTTTAAGATAACTGTCAACAACGTGAGTCAAAATATTCAAACACTGCGACAACCAGCATCGACAACCAAAAAGGGGAAAGGCTTTAAGCTAATTTCAGGCCAAATCCAGATACGTTTCAAGCTAAATCCACAAATAAGAAAAATAAACTAAGTGCACTCTTGCTTCTTGAGGCTTGATGGACTGTCTGTTCACAGAAATTTAAAAGTTTTTTTAGTAAACATAGCGTTATTGCTTGGCGACAAAATACCAAAGCGCTATTAAAACGTAAGTGGTTTAGCTGGCTGAGATTTTAGCGGACGTAATCACCGTGCGTGAATAGCTGCAGTTCATTCATAGCACTTAAAAATAAACTGCCATAAGTGTGCATTGCACTGTGGTATCTATTATCTGTGCAGTATGGTCTTTATCCAGCACATTATGTCAACAGAAAATGGGAAAGTACTTGATACATACAGTTAGTATTACTTATGTGCTATTTCAATGGTAGACTGTTTCTAGACTAAAACAATAAAGATCTGATCTGAATTGACTTACTGTTGCAGTCAGGGCCGAAGGAGCCTTTAGGGCAACACATTTTATTTGTGTCAATACAAAACCATTTAAACAGATCTGGGTGTTTTGCTTTCCTGCAGCCAAAACACAAATAAATAAATGCTCATTTTACTAAATGTCTCTGGCATAAGAGTACTGGAGTATTATAAAAGAAAATATAAGGATAAAGAAATTCACAACATAAATTCTCCATTTGTGGTCCTGACCTCTTAAACCACCAGGTCTCGAAGTGTTCTTCGTGTTCTTCGACCATGCTGTTGCACTCAAAACTGCTACTGTCACACAAGCCCTCCAGTATCTCCATTAGCCGAATCTCACTTAAGAAAACCACAGATTTTAATAAATGAAAGTTTATGAAGACACATCTTATTTGAAACAAATTACAGCAGAAGTCATTCATGTTTATTCATCTTACCTTGATTCGTATTTAGAGAGTTTTCTTTCTTCCCATGCTGTGTTTCCACCACCAAAATTTTGCTTTACGGTTTTTTCCAACCCCTGGAAGAGATGGAGGGAGGGTTGACCTTCAATATGTCAGTATGTAGACACATATCTAACACTTCAAATGTGTAAAGCTTTTCTTAGATCTACCATCACTTTTCTTAGCCATTTTTGCAATGAATTATAAGCAACTTGTTCAGACGATGTGTGCAGTACTTTCTAGTGAACTACAAAAATACTTTTACTTAATGTTTATAACATGACACTTGCCACTTACAACGACTAGCCACTAAACACTCTTTGTGCTGATAGTAAAACTTCAAATCTATTTTGAGCTTCAATGGATGACAAGGGAAACTGTTCTAATTTTGGAGCGTTTGAATTAGGTATTAGGTTATACGTAATCAATATACATAACCACTGCTAGAGAAAAAGGTGCAGAATAACTATTTTAATTTAAAATTTGTATTTACTGGAAGACAACCATTTCAACCAGACATTGATAGAAAAACGTACCTTGTCAAAATTTTGGGTTATTTGTCTGCATGTTGTGCATAACGCTTTAAAGTCCTTTGTTAAGACCGACCCAAGTGGCAATGCCAAAAGAATACAGAACATCTGAGAAACACTACAAATTAATGCCATGTTTCTTACACAAATGTACAATCTTTACTTAAAGATTCATGTCTTGCACAAGCTGGTTAAAATATCATGAATCAAAATGTAGTCTCTCGCGTGAAAGTCGCTTGTTGTGCAAATTGATATAGTTGTATATATCCATGCCGGCTTCCCAACAGCTTCACATTCGGATTTCCGCGTCAGCCCCTGATCTTTTTGTGTCTTTTGGTGATTGGACAAGGGCCACTGTCAGTCAACGTATAACCCAATGAACGGGGTCCACGTGCCGCACGTCGCAATACACTTACGAAAAACACGTGTTGATAAAACGGTTACAAATTATGATTCACTATTACAAACATGACAAGATGCTTTATTGATATCAGCATACATGCCAACACTCGCGTTTTTTCAAGAAAGTCTCCTGTGTTTACTCTCTCGCCACTCTTTCGTCTTGTTCATTCTCTTGGGAAACGTTCGTTTATCGTTAACTCTCCCGATTAACTATATTCCTGTTGTTTTTACGGTAATTTTACACGAGTACCGTTCTACAAAAAGAAATTCGTCTCGAAAATTTCCATGAAATGGAAATTTGTTTTTAACCCAATAATCACAATCGACTCTGATTGGCCTTTTTATATAATCAATATGAAAAGTTACATATACCACGTGACTAGCATTGATTGTTCCGCTACCAGACGCTGTTTAGATTATAATTTACACATTAATTGTGATACTCATCACCGTTTACAATCAGTAAAATTTAAAACACACTGAATATATTTTCACTGAATATAATTTTTCTATATTATTCCTGCCCATTTAAAGATAGCTTCGTGGTCCTTAAGTCCCCCGTTGTATTTCTTGTTTTGGTTTTTGCCACTCCCCCAGCCTTTTTCGTTTCCTTAGCACAGTGCTCATGCGCCACTGCGCCAGCTTGGTCTATCATACAATGGCTCGAAAAGGATCATCAAATGGGCTTCCGCTTTTCGGTGTAATTGTCTGTATTGTTTATGTACATTTATTTACGTGCCCTTACACCAAAGTTGAGGAAAGTTTCAACTTACAAGCTATTCATGATATCCTATACCACCGATTCAATTTCGAAAAGGTAAGCTAATAAAACAACTGACTTGTTCTCTTTGATACATCTAAGTTCAAATGCATTAAACTTTCAGTGCACATAAAATATTATACGAACTACCACAGTATTATAAAAACACAGTTAGACTGTTACGTACATTAACTGTTTTGTAGTAAATGCCCAAAACGAAGATGGTAGCCCTACCATTAAAAATAAGGTATAATAAATTCTTTACTATTCCTGTCTTTACAGTATGATCATAATGAATTCCCTGGTGTGGTCCCACGTACGTTTCTTGGACCTCTATTCATATCAGTCCTAAGTGCACCAATTACATGTGTGCTTACCTTCCTTCAAGCTCCAAAACTTTACTCTCAGATTCTCGGTATGTATGCTATAATGCGCTAGCAGTTATAAAATAATACAATGGAATCATATCATCACAGCCCTTTGTGTTTAGTGCGAGGGGTTCTTGGACTATGTGTGATCATGGCTCTGTGGCAGATGCAGAAAGAGGTCAGGAGGCAGTTTGGGTCAATGGTGGCCAGTTTGTTCTGCTTTATCTCCACCACACAGTTCCATCTGATGTTCTACAGCACAAGAACACTCCCTAATGTGTTCGCTTTACCTATAGGTAGGTCATTTTAAAGTGTATGCTAAAATGCCGCCAAACTTTTGTTAATTTTAGAATGACCTTTCTCCTAACTGTGTTTTTATTGTCTAGTTCTGCTGGCATTTACATCCTGGATGGCTAAGAGGCATTGCCCCTTCATTTGGCTCTCTGCTTTGGTCATTATTGTTTTCCGCTTTGAACTGTGTCTCTTCCTTGGGCTGATGTTGTTGATATCGCTCCTAAGCAGGAAACTCAATTTTCTACTGTTGCTTTACCATGGCATACCTGCTGGCATGTTATTTTTGGGTCAGTGATGTTTTATTGTTATACACTATGTTTAGCTGTATACATGCACACACTCACACACATAAAACTTTACTTACTCCTATGCAATCACAGATTCATTGTTAGTTCTTATTTTAAACACAAAGTTTTATGTTTACAATATCTGTCAGTTTATGTATAAGTAAAAAAATCTATATGCCAAAATCCTCACACATCCATAATTAAAGTTATCCAAAGGGTTACTAAATGTCTTTCAAAGCAAAACAATTGTTTTGTCGAAAAACATATATATATTTTGAACATTTTAGTGAAATTAAAACCAAAACAAGCACATCCAAGCATGTTAAAAATATGACCGGAAGTTCATAACTTGATATTTTGGTGCATTTGGAAAAGCTATTATATGACACAACACACAGTCTTAAGTGAGATTTGAAATTATCGATGTGTTGCCATGTAAAGATGTATTGCTTGGGCTTTGCTTGTTGTTAGGAATATTTTCATTTAAAAAAATAAGTTAGGCTTAAGAAATCATGTACGTTTAATATAAATTAATAAATAGTTTTATTTTTTGTAAAATATTCCTATAGATAACTATGATGTTCTTTATAACTTTACATACACTAAAGTTTGTTTGTCTTTTGTAGGTCTAACTGTCACTATTGACACAATATTCTGGAACAAGCTACTCTGGCCTGAGGGTAAGGTACTCTGGTACAACACCATCCTGAATAAAAGCTCCAACTGGGGAATATCCTTTAACAAAAAAAGAATTTTAAGTTGAACCTCCATGGTATACAAAGAAAAATTATAGTGAAAGTGACCAGCATATATATGTATATATATATATTTAATGTTGTGCATGTTTAAGTTAACATGTTGAACATCATGATGCTGCATGAGAAAGTTTCTTGACAACATTTTAAATAAATGTATATGTTTTTATATTTCCTTGACTTCCTTTGTGGTTCAAACCTCTCCTTTTCTGTGGTACTTCTACTCTGCACTGCCGAGAGCTCTTGGCAGCACAATACTATTTATACCTGTTGGCCTATTGGACAGACGGACAAGAACACTGTTCATCCCAGCTGTAGGCTTCATTCTGCTGTACTCCATTTTACCCCATAAGGAGCTCCGTTTTATCATCTACACCTTCCCTGTGTTTAACATAATTGCTGCTCGTGGCTGCTCTTACATGTATGATTTTCACAAATTTTTATATTCTTGTCTGTTCTTCTCTTCCTTAAAATAATCCTTAACTAATGAAAATTGTCTGTTTTCCTGAAGGGTTTTTAAACAACATCCGCGATAATATAAGCCAGCTGAAAAACCTGTAGTAAACTACATTATAATCAGAACTTAGTCAGATATATTTACAGTTTGCTTAGTTATTCAAACACAAAACGGGATGAAAAGATGTTTAGATTTCAGTGACATGAGAAGCACTGCGTCTCTCTTCATTTTTCACACTTGAAGGCAGGGAGTGTAGAATAAAATCCTGTAGCTGTCAGTTCAGCGGAAATGTCTGGCTAATCAAAAAGCAGGAAGTAACTGTGCATATGGTCAATTGACACAGTTTATTTTTGCAAGCATTGTTTTAAAGTGGCAGTTGGAAAATTTTCACAAGCATTGTTTTACTTTCACTTCTGTTTGTTACAGTTTGAACAGTTGCCACAAGTCACGGATACATAAAATTTGCTCCGTAGTTGTGATAGGCCATTTGATGTTGAACGGAGTATACACAAGTATTTCTCTGTATGTTTCCTATTACAACTACCCAGGAGGGAAAGCAATGCAGGAGTTACATAGATTAAAGCCAGCAACAGCAGGTGTGTGGATTTGATTGTTTATTTATTATAATTTTGATATTTTGTCTGCAATTTCATTGTGTTGCTGCCTTTCACACAGATGTTTCATTACACATTGATGTACTTGCTGCACAAACTGGAGTCTCACGTTTTCTGGAACTTAATAGTAACTGGAGGTAAGTGTGAAAATCAAAATAATAAGTAGTCGCTTAATATATAAGAAGAATAAAATTATTTCTATCTGTTTCATTTCCTAGGTACAACAAGAGGGAATATTTGACCCTTGAGGATCCAATCATGAAAACATATTCACATCTTTTAATGGAAGCAAATGAAACAAAGATATTGTTGCTCAAAGATTCTTACAAGCCTTTGGTCTTTATTCCAGGATATGAAAGCCTTGAATTCGAGTTGTCCCATTTTCCACCTCTTCATATAAATCTTATCAAGAAGCTTATGGTTCTAGAAAGACTTGATACATTAAATAATCCCAATTAATGAAATGTGTACTTTTTAATTAATAGTAATACTACCTATAACATGAAAAAACATGTTAAAATGTATAAAAGAAAGGTTTGTCTTATTAGAAGGGGTTTATCTTGTGAAACCAAATCAAACAATCGCTTGTTACCTTTTCTTCTGCATTCCCAGCAACCTCTATAAGGTTTGTACAATGGTGTGGTCATTGATACCAACCGTTATAAATAATGTAATTAATTTCCATTTCATACTGCATTAAATACGTTTGGGTGTCTTTACTGTCATTAAACAAATTGTTTTCCCTCCACTTTTTGTTGGTTTGGGGTAAGATCTTTATATATTAATTTAATTTATTCAGATTATTTAAATATACTGAATCTGGTGACAACAATAACAAAAAAATGACAACTGAAGACACTTATTCAAAAGGGGTAAACCTTTTATTAATTAAAAAAGTTATGGTTCCAGTCTGAATGCTTCCTCATCAAATGATAAATCGCAAATTATAATTTATAAAATTTACAGTACATTTGTTTGTTTACGATCATAATTGTAAATAAAAATTCATTTGTGCTTAAAAGAAAAAATGCATTTTCCAACAGAGTTATCATGAAAGTACAGCATTATTTACATGATCTGTAAAAAAAACTTTTTCTAACAGTACCATTAGCCGAAATCACAATAAAATAATGAAATTAAATAAAATACATTTAAACATCTCAGTCACAGCATTTATATTGGACCATGTGTTCATAAACAGAATTCAGCATGTAGGTTTCATCTTACAAAATTATTTAAATCAGAAGACTGACTTACTTTGCACATCAGTTAATATTTACAGCATGTTGACCTGAAGTAGCTCATATAAGGCACAAAAAGAGACTGTACAAGAACTTGCCATATAAAAAAAATAATCAAATCAAATTACAGCAACATACAACAACTACCCCTATAGCTAGCTAATGCTTTTTCCCTGAAAACACTTCAACAGGAATGAGACAAACTCCAGTTATCACGTGTTACACAGTAGTACTCAAAGAATGCAGTATTTTATTCTGTTAATTTTCCGGGCGTAGTTTTGTATATGAACCCCTGATTTACAACCTTATATGTAAAATGTTATCTAAATGGGCTTTTTCAGAAAAATGTATTTGGTCCTTGGGCTTTACAAAGTTTAAGAAAATGCCTTGCAAATACAAATGTGTAATCAGTAATGAAAATATACCAACGGAAGGTTGACCTTTAAAAATAGGAGTCCTTCTAGATTTTCAAGCAATGGTCGTGATTGATTCAGGGCACAATTAAGACTAGATGTACTAAACAGTGTGTCTGCTGGTACAGTGCTGGGTGGACAACCCAGATAACGCACAGCTACTTTGGCAAGGTCAGGCCACGAAAACTTCTTCAGGTTCCAATAATCTAGGGGATCACAGCTCTGGTCAAGGATGTCTTCCTCCAAATATTCCGTCACAGCAACCTCTGATGACTTGGGTCTCTCCTCTGCCTTGATTTTCTGTCTTATATCATCCATAAGTGCCCAGAGGTTCTCTTTTTTGTTTGTGGCTGAGCCGTTTGTCGAAGCTGTTACCTCACTGTATCCATTAGACAGTGGAAGTTTAGTTTTTATGGAGGTAGATGTAGACAACTCCAGCTCTTGTATGAGGTCCTGCTTACACTGCTCTGCCTCTTCTTCAGTAAAGAGGGAGGTCTTATACCTAGGGTCCAACATGGTTGCCCATATGTACCTTGGGTCATGAAGTGTCTGAGACATTCTGGTCACCATAGATTCCTTTAAGGACTTTAGCATATTGTCAATGCCCATGGTTTCATCAAAAAGCATGTCTATCTTTCGATTGAGTATGTGAATCAGTGGAATGACCTGCCCTAGTGTTGCAGTGCGATTGCTCATCTCCCTGCAGGCAACCTCAAAAGGCTTAAGGGCACTGCAGACCGACTGCATGACTTCCCACTGGTCAGAGCTTATCAATTCCCTGAAATTACAATCTATTGACATCTCGTCAATGGCTTTTTTTTGCTCTACTAATCGCTCAAGCATGAAGAATGATGTCTTCCACTTAGAGGGAACATCCTGGACCAGCGGATTTTCAGGTAACTGGTAAGATATTTGCAATTCTGCCAACTTCTCCTTTGCTTTAGTAGAACGATGCACTCTCTCACAGATTTTTCTAGCAATACTTAGCAAGTTCTGTACCATCCTCTGACTTTTTATGGCTTCATTAACAATGAGGTCTATGTTGTGAACAAAACATTGCATGGTGTTTTGGTGACTGCTTGCTAAAATGCTTTCAATTGTTTGATTATCTGTTACAGTAAATCCAATTTTAAGGCCAGAGGATCCAATCCAGGTGTCCCAAAGATATTCAAGCTGCTTCTGTATGTTCTGAATATTGTAGTCACAGTCAATAGAAGAAACACCAAGGAGGGCTGAGCAGTGGAAATCCTGCCCCTGAGGCACAACTTCAGACTCAAATGTTACCCAGTGGGCTGTAAGAGTCAAGTACTCTTGAGTTTGACTGGTCACCCATACACTTGTAGTGAAATGGATGATTCCACCTTCAGCCTCTTTGAGATGGGTCAGAAGCACTTGTTTCACACTTTCATACATTTCTGGGATTGCAGTGCTGGTAAAGTAAGATGACGAAGGTAGAGAATACTGTGGTTGGAGATATTCTAGCAATCGGTTCAGGCCAACATTCTCAACTACAGTTGATGGCTGAAGATCCAGTGCAAGCATTTCTGCAATGAGTTTGGTGATTTTTTTGGCAATTGGGTGGCATTCACTAAATTTTTCTGCATTCTCCTCATACGTAGAAATGTCCATGAGCTCCTGCTTAACTTGAATTTCAGCAGATGACACATCACCTGAGATACTACTATTATTTTCAAGCACATTTCCATGAAACCTCTGCATATGCCTAAATAAACAACTTGTGCCTAAATTGGTTGTCTTTTTGCCCCTGCTAATTGTACGGCTACAGTGCATACAGACTACTTTTGTTGGGTCTGTAGAAGAAATAGAAAAGTGATTCCACAGCTTTGAAGTCTTTTTGCTGAAAACAGGCAGGGTGTGGGGTTTGTTCTCAATGACAGGGTGGTCTGTTGCATTTGTCAACATGTCGCCCTCTGCTACGGGAGTATTATGAGGTGACTGAGGTGAGGATACGCTGTCACTTGTGCTGTTTGGGGTCTTAAGGACATCAGGATGCCGTCTCATTAAATGCCTCATTAAACAGCTTGTACCGAAGTCCCCTCGTTTACCACGACTAATGACACAGGGACAGTATCGACACAACGCTTTGAGCTGGTCAACAGGAGAGACAATGAAATGATGCCATACCTCTGATTTGACCCGTTTCATTATTCTCTTGTTTTGTTGGAAAACTGAGCTTGGATCTTCTGATACACGATGCACTTCAGGATGCTTCTCGGGGGATGATAAAAGAGATATGTTTTCCCCCTTCAATCTAAAACAAGCATCAAGCGAGGACTCTTGTCCTGATTTATATGTAGCATCATTTGCCTCCTCCTCAACTGTAATATCTTCATTGGGCACTTCATCTGATATGGTTTCAGGGGGATATGTAGTACAAATTAACTCCTTTTTGACCTCTGTTGATTCCTGAACCTGTGTACGGGACAACATTGTTGGTGGAGTGGTGTAAGGCGGAGGAATGCTTGATCCCTGTCCATTTTCTTCAATAACTATATCTCGATGGGCCCGCCACATGTGGCGTATAAGGCAGCTTGTTCCCAAGTCTTTTCCATTTTTACCACGACTGAACTCATTCATGCAGTGAATACACACTGCTTTCGAACTGTCAGAAGGTGACAAATAAAAGTGTTTCCATACGGCGGAGCGTCGCCGAGAACTGGACGTTTTAGGGGCAGATCCATGACATTCGGTCCCTGTGTCCATGGCATTATCATTATGGTTGTTCAAGGAACGTGGGGATACAATTGTAGTTAAGTCACCCTTGGCCCCTTTTTCTGCTTTTGGTTTAACTTTTTGTAAAGAATCTTTGGGCACTAAATCTGTGGCCTCGTTTAAAGTTGCGGACAGTGGGGTAACACTGTCTATGGGGGGCTTGATGCTTACAGACAAGTCTCCATTGTTTGGTGGTGGTATTAAAGATGAGGAAGTATTGGAAGAATTATTTAACGAGTCACTGTCTTGCAGAAGAACAGTAGGGTGAGCCCTTCGCACATGCCTCATTAAACAACTAGTACTGAGGTCTTTCTCATTTTTACCCCGACTGAACTCCTTCATACAGTACATACAGATTGCTTTGGTACTATCACGTGGTGATATGAAAAAATGGTTCCAAGCAGGAGATTTTTTCCTAGGGTTAAGGGGACTTCTAATTGATGTTAGAAGGCTTTGTGTGACAGCATCCATTGCAACATCATAAAGGGTACTTGAGTACCCACTAAACAAGCTACCATAATCCTCATCATAACCTCTTGTTGCAAAAGGACCAAAGGCTCCATCAAAAGATGACTTTTCATCATCTTGAGTAATCTCACCCGTATCATTTGGCTCGGTTTTGATACTAACACTAGTTTCAATTTCAGATGAGTTATTTATTTCAGTGTTCTGGCTCTTATTTAAAATGGCTGTAGAGGTTTGAGAGTTATGGTTTTCTTCACAAGTTTCTACTGTTGAATCCACCATTGATGACCCATCAACCTGAGCAGATACACCTTCCTCTGTACCCTCCAAGAACACAAAAGAAGTGTCTTCATCCTGTGAGTCTTTGTGACTGGGAGGCAGTACTGCATCAAAAATCTCATGAGGAGTAATGCTGTATGATTTGAACACATAGCCATCTTTCCCCTCGATTTTTAAACAGGTTCCTTTGGCCTCTTTTTTTTTGACATTCTCTTTGGGACCATTGTGTTTCTGGCTTGCATTCTCATTCTTTTGTGACGGGCCGTCCTCCTCTACATCCATTATTGCAGAAATATTTTCTGCTGAGAAAGATAACTTTCTTTATTGAAAGGATCTTTTAAAGTGTTCACATATCATGGGTGTGGGTCTTTTAACTGTCCTCCATACAGATGTTTACATTACGCTTTTCCAGAGCCCACATGCTGCAAACATATTTATATCCATTTGGGACGAAATGCTTGTAGAATCTGCAAAATATGATGGGAACACAGAAACAGTATTGTGACAGTGTTTAAATGTTCATAATGCTTAAACTGAATATATATCATAAACAGGTTATATCAAGTGAATATATCATCTCGTACACTGTAAATGCAAAATCATAACAAATATAAGGAATAATAGTAATATTGTTTTCAGCCTAACATGGGTATTTTAACATTAAGAAAATAATTTGTTAACACTTTACTTAAAGCCTCTATGAATAAAGTATTATATAGGCTTATTAAAGGGTATGATGCATTATAATTGTTCATAATGTGTTGTTAAGTTTCTAATGCCATTTCAGCATCAAAGGCTATATTCATGGAAAACTAATATCTATACACAAGTCTGTCAATACAAATGTTGGGGGATGGACATTTTGGAACCCTCAATCAACCTATCCTGCACATCTTTGGGCTGTGGATAATGTAATACATTAAATGTTGTTGTAAAGAATTATAACCAATTTAAAAATTGTAAAGTGTAATAATGAATAGATACGTGTTATGAATAATTGTAACTACAGTTAAAACATTACAAGACCTTGCAATACATTATAAAATGCATAACAAGGCATAATTAATCAATTAAAACTTTTATCATGCATTATACATATGCTTTAAGTAAAGTTTTAACTCTGCATGAGGATTATAATGACATAAGCATTATGTATGACTAGTACACTACAAAATGAGTTTATACGTCAAAACGGACACATATCTATGTAAATTTAAGTAAAAGCTTGTGCATTTTGTAGTCTGCCAAACAATGTACAGTTCTTCTTAATGTTCTGGCTCTGAGATCAATAAACTACCCGCATATATGAGTTTGTTTATATTCTGTGATACTCAAAACAATGTTGAAATGTGAGAAATTAAATTAAATTTAGTCTGAACCTCAATATTTGATATAAACTGTATACTTTCTAGCTTTGTATTATGTATTAAAAACATATTATTTATGTTGTTCATTTTCCCTAGCTTCAGCTGTATTCCTACTTGTAAACATGGCTTGTTAAACCAAAATGACAAAATGTCGCTTTGGATAAAAGCGTTTGCTTAATGAATACGTGTTTATGTTACAAAGGACGGAATTTGTTTATAAAATAATTAAATGACATAATTTTTTCTTGGTTTTCAAGCTTTTATTACGGCTAACCATAACCGTCTATTTAAGCCGGAAAGTAGTAATTAAGAATAGATAGTGTTGTGTGCAAGGATAAACAAGGTTTATATTTTCAGTTTAAACAAATACACACTATCAAAACGAAGCTCCTTATCAGCACACGCTTTCTAGACCTCACGAGACAGGCACATGCTAGCGGCTACTTCATTAGCTCGTGGACAAAAACAACAGGAAGACACTTAACGTTTTCCTCCTTACATGTAACGTTAGATGAAAGTGAATCGCGTTAATTCGTAGTGATTTCCATCGGAATTAATCTGTTATCATTTCTTATGAAATCGAAATGCGTATGTGGATAGATTTAGTGTTAGCATAAAATGATTGAGGTTAGTGACACTTGGTGTGGTTGGGTTAGGCCACACAGGACATAAGCTGATGAAGCAGAACCGGATCTTGTTCTCACAAAACAGAGCAGCTCGTAGAACCAGCTCGGTCCCTGAATCGTAACCAAAATCATGCACATATCTTATTGAGACAACGTTAAGTACTCGATAAAGAATAGAAAAACATCACTCACCTTTGTGTCATGAGATTTACTTAAGTAAGTTTCGGTTGTGAAATGGTTAAATAAAGCGTATGATCCAGTGGGGTTATTGTGTTTGCTTTGTCTCCTGTGCCGTAAACAGTGCGCAGTGGTAGCGCCACACGGTGTCAGACGGAAGGAACGGGTTTCAGTGACGTAATAGAGGGTTTCCTTGTGGTGGGCGGGGTTAAGTAAACAAAACCATTCTATCTTGTTGTTTTATAATATATTAATCATGTCAATAACATATAGGCCAGGTTTCACTGACAAGGCTTATCTTAAGCCAGGACTATGTCTCGGTAAAATTAGGATATTTAATTCGCACTTTAAAAACATTACTTGTCTGCATCTTGATACAAAACAATGGCATTCATACATTTTTAGATATTTCAGGGCAAGTCATTTTAATTTCAGACAGCTAATGCCTTCATTTAAGTCCGGGACTAGGTTAAAGTGAAAATTCACCCAAAAAATAAGAATTGTGTCGTCATTTACTCACCTTCAAATTGTTTCAAATCTGTAAACATTTCTTTGTTCTGATGAACACAGAGAAAGATATTTGGAAGAATGCTTATAACAAGACTCCCATTGACTCCCATAGTAGGAAAAATTACTTAATATATTATTTTGTTCTGTTGATCACAAAAGACGACAATTTGAAGAAAGTTAGGAGATCAAAATGTTCTGGGGCACTTTTGACTACCATTGTATTTTGTGATACTATGGTTGTCAATGGTGAGCAAAATCTATCTAGTTATAAGCATTCTTCCAAATATCTTTCAATTTTAAGCCTTGTCTGAAACTGGGAAAAAAATTTTCATCTGATGCGCACACCTGACCCCCACTTAATGATATACAGTCTAATAATATAACTATTTTTATTTTATTTTATTTATATTTTTATTAATTTATTTATATTATCGTTCTGCTCTATAATAATAGTATTAAATAAACAATTTGTTGAATGGGTCCTGTAGTTTGGACACATAAAGAAACTATATGGGACATTGACCTCTAGTGGTTGAGATTGGTATAAAATTCGAAATATTGAAATTTAAAAAAGGTATTACACACTTTCTATTAAATAACCTTTGATATTTTTTTTATACAAGTCACATAAAAAATTGCTCCTGGAAATGCATCCTGAAACTGCAGCCTCCGGTTTTTGCAGGAATACCCTTCTCAGTTTACAAGATATTGATTTTGATTCTATAAATGGGACCCTTAAAATTAATTGGTTGCAATCCTTTTTAAACAACAACAATTTTGGGTTTCACAGTCCCAGGGAATTGTTTATTTTGAATTAGGAGGGATTGAATTTGTATTATGATGTGATTTCACTATTCAACGTCTCCCGATTAAATTATCCCAGTTTCATCAACAGGTCCTTTTATACTAGAAAAGGCTATCAAAGCAATAAGCCCCAAGAAGCCGTGGGTTACAGTGCATTTTAAAACAGCTAAGGGGCGTTGTTAGGCACGACGCGAAGCGGAAACGGCTTCGCGGGGTTTATTGCTTTTATAAAACGGTTAATCCATATGCTTAGTAAGGTTTCATGAAGTAAAACACCGCAAATATTATGTAATTATGATCAGGACAAATATGTAATTATGAAGCTATGATGACTTTCACCTTGATATTTTAGCGCGGATGTATACCTAGCTGAATTTGCACTGTACCGGGCGAGAACGAGATTTTTCAACTCGCGTCATTCGCGCCGCCTCATCATCTCATGACCATGGCTTCATCCGCGCGATTCGCGCCGCAAGTAGGTCTATCGCGTCTTTGCATTGACTTAACATGTAAATCACTCGCGTTTTACGCGCCATTCGCGTTTGGTCTGAACACAACATCATTTACTGTGATTTTACCGCATAAAACGTGACGTGCTAACATGGATGCATCTTTGAAGACGCCGGGTTGCTTCAGGGAAAATTTATTTTTAAGAAGCTTCCCAATGGAAACATCGACAAGACTAAGGTTGTTTGCACCTTGTGCAATGCGGAATTGGTTTTAAAAAAACTTTCTCTCAACAGGTAGGTGGTCTAGCTTTAGTTGAAACCAGTAAATTTGTATTGGCACCTAATGTATTATGTATTAAATTGCTTTGGATAAAAGAGTCTGCTAAATGACTAAATGTAAATGTACTGTAGGAGCTCTTCCAGTCTCAAGTACCACCTAAACGCAAAGCATTCCTTAGCTAATGCGGAAGTAAACACAAGTACATCTTATTAAACATAATTCATATTCATCACCAATTATCATAGTAGAACAGCTTTCTCAAGCAGTTTGTGATGCATTTTGGAAACAGGAGATGAGCCCCTGGTCTAATGCGCCACCTGGCTTGAGACACCCGTTCTCAAATACTTACTTTTAGTCATTATTTGGGTAGCACACATATTCTGAATGCCTTCGGCAGAATTCAAATGAGCCATTTTAATCTAGATTAATCTAGATTAATTCCGAGATTAATCTAGATTAAAAAATAATAATCTATGCCCACCTCTACTATTTTTATACATGAACATTTCTGTTTAAGTCTGGATCAAATATGCTTGGAAGCATGCTTAAAGGTGTTTATTAAGATTAATCTGGATATCGCCATTAATTGTGCAATTGTTGAAAAATGGATCCAACATATTTGCACTCCTCTTTGCTGTCTCCGGTTCTGAGATGAGTCTTTTTTTGCGCTGTGCCAGAGGTAAGGATATTGCTCCAGGATCTTCGCTCAGTGAAGTTTGGCCCCCAATATGAATGCAGGGAAGATTCACATTTATGCCCCGTTACTGAAATAATTTCTCTCGCCTCCAGGCCGGCATCAGACAGTTTTTGTTCCGTCGTGCTTCGCAGGCAGTGGTTGGTGTAAATGGTCTCCGTGCCAGCTGCTTTACAGATTCATGGCAACATAAAGGCAAGGAAGTTCACCCCCATGGGCTCTTTAGTATACCTAACGTTAATTCTGGGTTATTCTTGCTGGGTTATTCTTAATTTATTCTGTATTTCATTGTCAATCAAGACAATTGATATTTATTTTTAAAAATGCATTTTGATTTGATTGTAAAAATTTCTTAATACTTTTTTTACTTTTACAGCCAGTAACAGCAATATTTTTAGATTTGCAAAATTAAAAGAAAACAGTTTAATTATAATAAATAAAAATGTTTCATATCAAACATTAACAAGCATTATAAATAACATTATAAATGACTAATAAACATACTACACAATATGTAGCAACAAATGTCAATTAATAAAAATAACTAAAGACATATAAATTATGTATAATACTTTATGAATTACACCACTTAATACACTAAGAAACCACACGTGCAGCAAATCAACTCATTAAATACAGGCTACCACACTCGTCTTTCTTTATCATATTCACAAACCTTACTTGAAATGTTTGGTTTAAAACAGAGGGAGCAACATAATTGACTGGCTACTTAATGTCCAGAGTGGACACCGGGAGAGGCGTTCCTGAACCGTGAATGCTTGACCGCGCTCGAGGGGCACTCGTCGGTTTGACTCAAATTTTGTTAAATTCTCACTAAAGTTCATAAATTTATCTTACATGTGATGGGGTTCACTAAAATTGTATTAATTCGCATTTTCGCGAATCTTCACAGGACTATGCGAGGTCAATTTATGTAATGGTGATCAGGTGCTGGTCATCTAAATTACATCACTAATGTTAAGTATAGTTAAGACGCTTTAGCCTTGCAAAATGTTACAAATTCTGCTCATTTCAATAAATATTCACTTAAAACGTGAAAAACATACCTTTAAATTGCTCCAACCAGTGACTTTGCCCCTTTGTTCTTTATAAAAATGAAAGTTGCGTAGTATGCTCAACGTCTTAAGGGCGGTAAGCGCGCAAGACTCTTCAAATAACCCAGAGATGGGCAGCAACCACCCAGCACATTAGCCCAGCGGGTTTAACCCAACACTTTGAAAACTAAAACAACCCAAAAAGTGTTTAACATGTGGAAAAATAACCCAACAAAACAACCCAACCTAGCGGTATGGGTTAAAAAATAACCCAGATATTTTTAGAGTGTTATTTAGTGTCACTTCTCATCTTGATCAAAGCTTGATAGACATCTCAAAAACTTAACTTTAAAGCATCTCTTCTTTTCTTATTAATGCACGAGTGTTCTTATTGAAACACTAATGTTAACACTTAAAGAGCAAAGAGATTTAAGATAACCAAAGTCAGGGATTAAAAGCTCAACTAAAGCAAACACTGATTACAATAATTGTGGTTTGTTGAAATGTATACATTTAGATTTTAACCATGCCATATAGTTTACTTTGCTAACTAATATATTTAAGTAAAATTTAATTGATTTGCATAATACCCTCAAGAATATTATTTTTCAGTATACGTTTAGCGTACAGAAACAGATGCTAATGTTGCATCTAGAAAGAAACAAATGTATAGGATAATTCAATGTAAATCGCTTTGGATGAAAGTGTTTTCAAATGCGTAAATCTGCGTATGTCTATGTATATCATGCCTAGACGTGTCGCTGTCTTCACTGAAAAAAATGATTCTTGAGGGTTAGTAAATACTACCAATGCAAATCAGTTCAATTTTACTTACATATATAAGGTAGTAAAGTAAACTATTTGCAAACTTCCTGAATCTACTCAATAAAATTGAGGCAGTAATTTCCACTCAATAAGATTGAGTACATTTTATTCTTTTTTTTTTTAAAGTAAAGAGTACCTAAATTTACAGCTATGAGTCATGACACACTAAAAGAAATTAGATAAAGTCTACCTTATATTTTTCAATATGAATTACTTATAAAGTGAAATGTTAGTTTATAAAACCGACAACAGTTCATCTGCTTATTATTCATTATAAATATTGAATAATTAAACACTAAATATGACTCATTCAGAGAAGCTTGAACTGACCTATAAACAGAGGTGGGACCAAGTCATTGTTTTCAAGCCACAAGTAAGTCTCAAGTCAAGGGAGGCGAGTCCAAGGCAAGTTGCAAGTCTTGAATGTTAATGGAATTGAATCAATATCACTTTTATACCCACAAACTCCCTTGACTCTTTTACTTTAATGTTAAATTTGGTGTCGTCTGAATGCAGTAATGTATAATAAGCACACTCAGGCTATAAAGAAAGCGACCCAGAAAATGGAGCAGAACTTTAAGAAAACTAAATAAGAGGTATTTCGTACATGCACCACAAAATACCTCTTAAAGGAAGATAGTACTCAAAAATACAGGAATGCCATAAAAAAGTCTAGATCTGCCTACTTTTCATCACTAATAGAAGAAAACCATCACAACCCTAGGTTTTTATTCAACACAGTGGCTAAATTAACAAAAATAAGTCCTCAGTGACTTCAGATTCTGATTATCTGCATAACAGTGATGAAATTATGAACTACTTCACTAGTAAAATCCAAGATATTAGAGAAAAAATTATAACAATGCAACCAGAAGTGAAACCCGCTGAACAAACCAACTACAGCACCCCTAAGATTATATTGCAATTATTTTCTACTGTAGATCACGATGAACTGTCTAAAATCTAGTGGTGGGCCGTTAACGGCGTTAACAGCGTTAACGCAGTGAGACTATTATCGCGCGTTAAAAAAAAAGGCGCCGTTAATCTATTCACAAAGTTGGGTTGGCAGCTGGGACTATACTACGCAAGCTATGATGACTTTCACCTTGATATTTTAGCGCGGATGTATACAAGCTTAACTGCACTGTACGCGGCGAGAACGATATTTTTCAACTCGCGTCATTCGCGGAAGAAGAAGCCGGCTCATCATCTCATAACCAGGGCTTCATTCGCGAGATTCGCGCAGCAAGTAGGTCTATCGCCTCTTTGCATTAACATATAAATCACTCGCGCTTGACACGCCATTCGCGTTTGGTCTGAACACAACATAACGTTACTGTGAAATTACCGCATCAAACGTG
Organism: Triplophysa dalaica; assembly: GCF_015846415.1. Taxonomy (NCBI): domain Eukaryota; kingdom Metazoa; phylum Chordata; class Actinopteri; order Cypriniformes; family Nemacheilidae; genus Triplophysa; species Triplophysa dalaica. The sequence goes on along the minus strand of NC_079546.1, from coordinate 13,999,509 downwards.
ACGTGCTAACATGGATGCAGCTATGAAGCCGCCGGGTTTGCTTCAGGGAATATTAATTTTTAAGAAGCTTCCCAATAGAAACATCGACAAGACTAAGGTTGTTTGCACCTTGTGCAATGCGGAATTGGTTTAAAAAAACACTTTCTCTCAACAGGTACTGGTCTATCTTTAGTTGAAACCAGTAACTTTGTATTGAGATCTAATGTATTATGGCTCCTGTATGACATATCGCTTGTTGCTCCCTCACTCTTTGTAAGTCGCTTTGGATAAAAGCGTCTGCTAAATGACTAAATGTAAATGTACTGTAGGAGCTCTTCCAGTCTCAAGTACCACCTAAACGGAAATCATCCCTTAGCTAATGCGGAAGTAAACACAAATTCATTTTATTGAACATAATTTAATTTTCATCACCAATTATCATAGTAGAACAGCTTTCTCAAGCAGTTTGTGATGCATTTTGGAAACAGGACATGAGCCCCTGGTCTAATGCGCCCCCTGGCTTGAGAAACCCGTTCTCAAAGACTTACTTTTAGTCATTATTTGGGTAGCACACATTTGGGTAGCACACATTCCAAAATTAATCTAGATTAATCTAGATTAAAAAAATTAATCTATGCCCACCACTACTAAAATCATTAGAATGTCTAAATCAACAACATACATGCTAGACCCCATACCTACAAAACTACTGAAAGAAATGCTCCCAGAAATGATAGATCCTCTTCTTACTATTATTAACTCATCTATGACATTAGGACATGTGCCTAAAGCATTTAAGGTGGCTGTTATGAGGCCCCTTGTCAAAAAACCAAAAACTCGACCCTAGAGAACTAGGGAATTACAGGCCTATATCGAATTTATCTTTTATATCTAAAGTTCTGGAAAAAGCAGTTTCAACTCAGTTATGCTCCTTCCTCCAAAGGAATGACATAAATGAAGAATTCCAGTCTGGATTTCGAGCATGTCACAGTACAGAGACTGCTTTGATCAGATTTACAAATGATCTGCTTTTAGTGTCTGACCATGGCTGTATTTCGTTATTGGTGCTGCTAGACCTTAGTGCTGCATTTGACACCATTGACCACAGCATACTCCTGCATAGACTCGAAAATTACGTCAGCATTAACGGAATGGCATTGAATGGTTTAAGTCTTATTTATCTGACCGTTTTTAATTTGTAGCAATAAACAATGAGGTGTCCCGCAAATCGCAAGTCCAGTACGGTGTACCACAGGGCTCAGTCTTAGGGCCTCTGCTCTTCGCATTATATATGCTACCTCTAGGAGATATAATAAAGCAACACGGAATTAGCTTTCACTGTTATGCTGATGATACTCAACTTTATATTTCCTCGAAGCCTCATGAAACTCAGCAGTTCCATCGAATTAAAGAATGCAAAGTTGATTTAAAAAACTGGATGAGTAATAATATTTTTACTACTGAACTCAGACAAAACAGAAGTGTTACTTACTGGTCCGAAAACCGCCATAAGTAACAACCAAGAATACTGCTTAACTATTGACGGATGCTCCATAAAATCCTCGTCGTCAGCTAAGAATCTTGCCGTTGTATTCGATAGTAATCTGTCATTTGAGAGCCATGTCGCCAACACCTGTAAAATTGCATTTTTCCATTTTTAGAATATTTCTAAATTACGTCATATGCTGTCACTGTCAGATGCAGGGAAATTAATTCATGCATTCATGACATCAAGACTAGATTACTGTAATGCACCTTTAGGTGGTTGCCCTGCAGGTCTATTATAAAAACTCCAAATGGTTCAAAACGCGGCAGATCGAGTTCTTACACGTACAAAAAAGTATGAGCATATAACCCCGGTTCTGTCAACCTTGCACTGGTTACCTATAAAGCATTGCATTAACTTTAAGATCTTGCTTATTACCTGTAAAGCCCTACATGGTCTAGCGCCGCAGTATTTGAATGAACTTCTATTGTATTTACAATCCTCCACGTGCATTACGCTCTCAGGCTTCCTGTCAGTTGGTAATACCTAGAATTTCAAAATCAAGTGCAGGTGGTAGATCCTTTTCTTATCTAGTGCCTAAACTTTGGAATATTCTTCCGTGCACTGTCCGGGAGCCAGACACACTCTGTCAGTTTAAATCTAGACTAAAGACGCATCTTTTCAATTTTGCATACACTACACTTCCATAATATTAATCCTCAGAGGATCTAGGCTGCATTATTTAGATCAACCGGAACCAGGAACACATCCAACAACAAATGATGTACTTGTTGCATCAAAGAGTGCAGAACAGTATCCTTCTCTCAGCCAGTCTTGTCTCTTTGTTCCAAGGTTACCGCAGGATGCAGTTCATGCCCAGACCTGATGGCAGAGCTGAGAATGGGAAGCGGTGACCTGACAAGAGCTGAGATGATTGAGCTGGATAAAGGTCCCGGCAACTTGACACAATTTTTCTACAACACTTCAAATGCTATTAGATTGTTAATGGTAATCTTAAATCTATAATTTACCTTATTAGTAAGTTTATTTATTTTTTATTTAGCCTTGTTGTGCAAGCACTGTTGAGCTTGTGCAGAGGCAGCAGCTTTTGCCAGAGGGGAACTGGAATCCCCTGGTTGGGCCTGGGTTCTCCTGAGTTTTTTTTCTCGATTGGAGTATTGGGTTCCTCGCCACAGTTTGCATACTGTTTTGCACTATTTGCCTGGCGGGGGCTGCTTAAGAATTCAGAAGTTTTCAGAAGTTTTACATAATTAATATTGCATATATGAATTTATAGTCCGTTTAGTGTTTGACCTGTGGTTCTCTCTTCTTTTTCTCAGATGTGTGCTTTCGCTGTGCGTGTGTGCGAGTGTGTTTGCTTCTGTGCGTATATGTCGATGTGTATTAGTATGTATGCATGTTGTGTGTGTGGAGCATTTGTGTGTTTGTCTTTGTGTTTTCACCTTTTTCTTGTTTTTACAGGTGTATGACTTTAGTTGTTTTACTTGTAGTCAATGTGTCTCATGTAAACTGCTTTGTAACAATGAAAATTGTAAAAAGCTTTATAAAAATAAAGTTGAGTTGAGTTAATGTGTTAAACTGCAATTTTAACTGGGCCAAAGGAAGCTTAGGCAGAAGCTTAAGGAGCAATCCACTTCAAAATAGGTTCCAATGAACTATTTATAGCAGGAATAAAAGTGACTATGGGAAGTCAATAGGGACCCATTTTGTTGTGATTTTATGAGGGTATATTCTTTGTTAATGTCAATTCTCTGCTACTTAAGTATGTGCACTGCGAATATAGTTATTAATACAATAATCAAAATTCAAACTGTTAATTACCTTAACAACTCAGACACATGAAGAATCAGTGTATGAATCTCAACAATGGAGTCAATCAACAAAAGAAATTTCATGCCGCAATGAATGCTGGGTAACATCACAGTACAAAACGCATTCATGACTCCCAGCATGCATTGCACTTGTTCTGTCTGTCTGAATTAGTTTAATGATTCTCACCATTGTTGAGGATTATATGATGAGTGTTGAAATATTTTGTTTTATCTAACTTCCTTTGTATTTAGAAATCAGAGTAGTCCCTCCAATCATCAATCTTTCAATATTATTGCAACGTCCTGTGACAATAATTATATATACAACCAATTTGCTTTTGAGCGTGACAGTTTTAGTACACATGTGTTCTTTCTAAAGCAATATTAAGCAACCACAGAATACACCGCTGAATAAGATTATTTTTACTTAGAAGTCAAGTGTCTGGACCCCAGCAAAGGCAAACACTGATCACAATTATAGTGATATTGCTTCAATTCCATTAAGATTTAAGACTTGCAACTTGACTTGGCCGGCGGCTAGTTTGTATCCTCTGACACTTGCTTCACCTCACATTTGTTCCTGGTCTTAATATTAGTGTATTTTACTATAGTTACCTATCATTGTCATTGCCGAATTATTTAGAACTTTATTTTCTAAATTTATATTAATTGAAGCGTAACGCCGCTAGCATATTAGCGTGTTAGCTTGCCTTCTGTTTACAATGTGGAATATCATCTCCCCCTATTTGTCTTGTGTGCTAACTGTTTCTCTTTTTAAGTGTATATACTAAGACTCATCAAGCAACCTTGGTAAGTTAGGATTGCACTTCATACCCGGTGAGTTATGGCTTCTATTCCTATTATTGTTACTTGCACATCATGTCATATGTTTAGCTTAGCCTTCTCTGTCACCGGCGAGGGTTTTACATGTGATAAATGCAGGGAAGTAGTTAGGCTGACGGAGAAGATCTTAGAATTAGAGTCTCGCATCCAATCTATATTTGAGGATAGTAAGAGTGTTAGGACTGTAGAAAACGGATGCGAGCAACGTTAGCGCACACAGCTCGGTTCCGGTTGAAAATCCCCTGCAGCTGGGAAACTTTGTGACGGTGAGACGGCATAGTCGCAGGACAAAACATCACTCAACCGTTCCGATTAAAGTCTCGAACAGGTTTGCCCCGGTCAGTGACGCACCGACTGAGAAACCTGCTGAAAGTGCCCTAGTGATCGGTGATTCTATTGTCCGGAACGTCTATCAACCGGAACCAGGAACACATCCAACAACAAATGATGTACTTGTTGCATCAAAGAGTGCAGAACAGTACTCTACTCTCAGCCAGTCTTGTCTCTTTGTTCCAAGGTTACAGCAGGATGCAGTTCATGCCCAGACCTGATGGCAGAGCTGAGAATGAGAAGCGGTTACCTGAAAAGAGCTAAGAGGATAGAGCTGGATAACGGACGCGACAACTTTGTTTTTCCTACAACATTTAAAATGCTATTAGATTGTTAATGATAATCTTAAATCCTTAATTTTTATATTTTATCAAGCCTTGTTGTGCAAGCACTGTTGAGCTTGTGCAGAGGCAGCAGCTTTTGCCAGAGGGGAACTGGAATCCCCTGGTTGGGCCTGGGTTCCCCTGAGGGTTTTTTTCTCGATGGGAGTTACATTTACATTACATTTAGTCATTTAGCAGACGCTTTTATCCAAAGCGACTTACAAGTGGGGTAGATAATGGAAGCAATTAGGACAGCATAAGTACAACAAAAGCATAAGTGCAATCAAAAAGAAGACTAGTCTCATATAGCCTTACACAGTATACGGAACCATTCATTCATACATTTTATAGATGTAGAGAAGAAAGTAGAGTAGAGAAGAAAAGAGTCAGAACAGATCAGTCAGATGTTGGCGGAAGAGATGTGTTTTCAGGCGTTTCTTAAAGATGGCTACAGAATCTGCAGATCTTGTAGCAGTGGGCAGATCATTCCACATAGGTGGAACAGATCCGGAGAAGGTGCGCGAGAGAGATTTTTTACCTTTATGGGATGGCACCACAAGACGTCGTTCGTTTGCAGAGCGTAGGGATCTGGCGGGTACATATGTCCACATTAGCGATTTAAGATAAGGTGGTGCCGAACCAGTAGTGGTCTTGTAGGCCAGGAGCAGAGTCTTGCACATACTTCGAGTTTTGGGTTCCTCACCACCGTTTGCATATTGTTTCGCACTATCTGCCTGGCCGGGGGGGGCTGCTTTCGAATTCATACTTGTATTCAATGTGTCTCATGTACAGCTGCTTTGTAACAATGAAAATTGTAAAAAGCGCTATATAAATAAAGTTGAGTTGAGTTGAGACTTGGACTCGCCTCTCTTTACTTGGGACTTGATTGAGACTTGAATCCAAAGACTTGAGACTTACTTGTGACTTGAAAACAATGACTTGGTCCCACCTCTGCCTACAAATGGTCAGAAACAGGAGCTCACATCAATTGCTTTTATTGACCAAATAAAAAACATCCACAAAAGCTCTTTTTGACAATGAACACAAGATTCATTTGATGTCACCATTATTGTGATCAGTGTTCACTGTAGTTGATCTCATGACTGTTACATGATCGCATTCGCTAGACATTTATATCCAAAGTGACTTATATGGCATTACACTATATATTATTTCTGAGTATGTGCAAACCCCAGCCATTGAACCCATGACATGGGTGTTAAAAAATCCATTTTTTGACTACACAGGAAGGCACATGAAGACTTGTTCATCTCTGACCAGTTAGATGTTTAACTGAAACAACATTTGCCATAGAAAATGGCAGTCAGATGAAAGTGCTAATATAGTAGATGTGAGTTGTGAATTTTTGAGTAGGATTGAGTAGAGTCGATTTTAAATGTGACCAATATCACACAGATGCCCAGACAAATCAAGAATCACTATATGATACTCTACAATGGTGACAATCAACAAAAGAAAGCTGCATGCTGCAATGCATGATGGGTAAAAGTACAAAACTCATTCATGACTCCCAGCATGCATTGTGGTTTACCCGAATTAGTATGATGATTGTCACATTGTTGAGGTTTGTGTGATCAATGTTGATATCTTAGTGTAATCTTAACAACACAAATTACTACATGGCACATGTCTTGGTAACTTTACTTTTGTCGTTTCATTGTAGAATCTTTCTCAAACCCCTAAACACTCATTAAATAATACTTAAATACAAAAAATGCATTTACTTAATACGTTTTTGAGAGGCAGATAATATAAGTATGTGTTTTTGAGAGGTGCTCGCTAATATTAAATCCTAATATGGCAGGCCAGAAATATAACTGTAGCGAGCTCAGATCCTATTAAAATATAAAAGTAGCAAAAAGGAAACGGGACGGGCTAATGAAAAGGGGATATCATTTAAAACCTGATTGGTAGAAGGTGATGTCAAGTAAAACATAATTGGTTTAAAATGTGATAACAACTTGAGAACAATGTGTAAAAGATGGAGTCAGATGTGCATTCGTTGGACATGTTCAAATGAACTCTGAGTGTCTCACTTTGCTTGCTTGGCCAAATAAAGTTTAAGCTCTTGGCATCTGGAACCCTTGTCTTTGAGATTTTTATGTCTGCGATGGAAGGCCGAATCGCAATAACATATTTGGTGACAACCCGACGTGATCCAGGTTAGAGAGCAGGAGGCGTACGATCGTGACGGGTAAACCAGACAAGCTGACCGCACAAAAAAAGGGGCCCTAAAAACAGGTGAGCGTATTTGCTTTGTAGTATACGTTTTATGCGGTCAGCTAAAGGCAGAGGTGGGACCAAGTCATTGTTTTCAAGTCACAAGTAAGTCTCAAGTCTTTGCATTCAAGTCTCAAGTCCTCAAGTCATCTCGAGTCCAAATCAAGTCCCAAGTCAAGAGAGGTGAGTCCAAGTCAAGTTGCAAGTCTTAAATGTTAATGGAATTGAATAAATATCACTTTTCTACCCTCAAAATCACCATTATTGTGTTCAGTTTTTGCCTAAGTTTGGGCTCCTGATCCTTGACTTCTAATACGATTTTTTTTAGACTAGATTAGATATAAAAAAAGTTAGATAAATTAAAAAGCAAAACTTTTGACACACCTAGACATCAACACTCATCATACAATCCTCAGTAATGTTGATAATCATCAAAATAATTCCGATAGACAGATCAAGAGTTGTTAAGCTGTTTACAGTTTGTGTTTTGATTATTGTATTACTAAAGATATTCACTGTGCACAATAATATACTGTAAGTTCATACTTGAAGAGTAAGTAGCATTAGATCATGAAAATTACATTTCATGCAGTGTGTTGCCGTGTTTGAAATTAAGCAGCCTGCCAAGTCCTAAGGTGAATAAATAACAAAGTTATTGGCTTGTTAAAAGGGGAGTTGACTCTAAATCACATAAACGAGAAGTGTATCTACATCATTTTTGGTGGGACTGCCGCGAAAACTTCACTCTCTCCTCCCCCAAAACACTGTCGCTTTTTCGTGATGCGTGTGCCGTCTAAAACCTGTGTTCTACGTTGTGAAACTAAATGCGTCTTATTTAATCTACTAAAGGAAGAACTTCTGAGAGAACAATGGTTTCAATTCATTTAAAATTACACGAAAGGAGTATAACTCCAGGGTTTACTGTGCGCACGTCATTTCATAGAAGATTGCTTGAATAATCTAGGCACGTACACTGCAGGATATGTTAAAAGACTATCCTTGAAAGGGGGAAACACCAGCCTTTTTTGGACCTGTTAGCTCCACCAAAATACAACCTGTAAGTGTGACTATTTATTTTTATATCTGTGTTTAGCAACATGTACCATTATTTCTGGGATATTACAGTTTGTTTATCTATCTATGCAGTTTTCAGTGCAAGAAGCATGTTTCTGAAAGTTGAAAGTGCACAAAACGAGCTTTTGACTAAAAAAATGTTTTTTCTTGCAAAAGACATCTTTTCATGGTCCTCTTATGCTCTGTGTAACAAAAAGCAGTTTTCAGTGCAAGAAGCATGTTTCTAAGAGTTGAATGTGCACAAAACAAGCTTTTGACAAATCAACAGTTTTTTGCAAAAGACATCCGTGTGTAACAAAAAGCAGTTCTACCAGAAAGACTCAGGAAACATAAACGATAAATAATATTTATTAAACATAATGTTAAAGATCTTTGGGCATAGGCCCCGTCCAATAAATGAATCATGGCTAAATGATTCTGATGTTCCTGCCTAAGGATAAGGCAGGGGCGGAGCCTACCCCCGGACTGAGGACGGGACCCTGACCTGGTGGTGGTGGTGGGAAGGATGGAGGTTTCACTCATGCGTTAGTTTCTGCGAACGAAAGAGAGGGTGAGTACCATCCTTTTATACCACGTGCTGAGGGATGATAGGCTAACCGGTAATTGATTATGATGTGAGGAGTCTTCCTGATAGAACTTGGGCGGAAGCTTACATTTCTACCAGAAAGACTCAGGAAACATAGAACGATAAATAATATTTATTAAACATAATGTTAAAGATCTTTGGGCATAGATAAATAAATGAATCATGGCAAAATGATTCCGATGTTCCTGCCTGAAGATAAGGCAGGGGCGGAGCCTACCCCAAAAGAGAAAGTAAACAAAATCCACCCACCGGATGATGTGTCTCCTTGCAGTTCCTAAAGGAGAAAGTAAGAGACGGTTAGCCATGGTTGAAACATGAAGTAACATTATACCTGCCTTCTACTGATGATGGCGTGAACAACATATCTTGAGGGTAAGTAGTTGCAAATCACTGTTTTATCAGAACCTCCGAAAGTGATTATAGGCTTGACGAAGCCGAGTGAACAAGCCAGAGCCTGCACCGGCTAAAAGGGCTTCGAAAAGCCTTCAAATTCTCCAGAAGCCTGCACAGGCTGAATGGGTTTGCATGAGCGAACAGAATTTCCCCCAACAGAATTTTCCGGAGGACGGCACAGACTGAATGGGCTTGCTCAAGCCAACAAAAATCCCCAACGTATTTCCAGAAGCCTGCTCAGGCTGAATGGGCTTGCACAAGCCAACAAAAAATCCCCAACTTATTTCCAGAAGCCTGCTCAGGCTGAATGGGCTTGCACAGCCAAAAAAAATAACCCCAACGTATTTCCAGAAGCCTGCACAGGCTGGATGGGCTTGCAAAAGCACAAAAAGAAATCATAAAATAAACAACAAACATAAAAACGACAGAGCCTGCATGGGCTGAATGGGCTTACACGAGCCACTGATTTCCGGGAGCCTGCACAGGCTGAATGGCTTGCATGAGCCAGAGAATTAACTCAAATCTTACAGAGGCTGATATGAGGCTTGCCCAAGCCGTGCAATAAGTAACCTATACTTATACCACCACCACCAGTAATTGCAAAATAGTACCTTAAGCTTGTGGAGAACGCCTGCTGAGCATCCAGGATGGTTTTAGAATCTAGTCGTATATAGGATTCGAATGCCATAGATGACCATCTGCCCAGGACCTTGATAGAAGAAGTCGGAATCCCACGGGCGGCTGCTGAAGTAGCAGCACCGATCCGAAATGATAGCCCGATCTAAAGTTGGGAAGACTTGCCACAACTCTCCAGAGCTGCTGCAAGATGAGTCCTGATGCACTCTTTTGTTATGGGGAAGCCATTTGATAACATGAATAGGGGGGATAATTTGGGATGACCAGGGCGGGTTTGGAGGTATCTTACCATTGAAGTGAAGGGGCAAATATCTCCATTAGAACGTGAAATAGTAATGTTAATGCCTGTGCGTAGTGTGTCGGTCTTCGAATGTTTAAGGAAAATAGTAAAGTGATTCGGTGAGAAAGTAACATCTGTATGACTGAGGTAATTGTTTTCGGTTTTCGGCCAAGTGTATTAGCCCTGACTTAGAAACCTTGTCTCTTTTTTAGATCCTCACAAATACGTAACCTAGGAGTTCTTATTGACCAGTATTTAAAATTTGATAAACATATCTCTTATGTTATTGGATCCAGTTTCTATCAGCTCCGCTTACTGTCCAAAATCAAACATTTTCTCACACCAAAACCCTAGAAATGGCTGTCCACGCTTTTGTTACGTCGCGTTTAGATTACTGCAATTCTCTATACTGCGGTATATCTAAGCGTCAAATTGCGCGTCTTCAGCTTGTTCAAAATGCTGCGGCCAGACTCCTTTTTAAATGTCGTAAACACAAACACATTACTCCAGTTCTTAAATCGCTACACTGGTTGACGGTCTGTCAGAGAGTAGACTTTAAAATTCTCTTACTTGTCTATAAATCCCTACACAACATTGCCCCTGTCTACCTCTCTGAACTTCTTCAGCTATACATCCCATCCAGAAGCCTACGATCCTGTGACCAGGCATTGTTGGTAGTCCCGCGAGTTAAGCTTAAACGTAGAGGTGAACATGCATTTGCAGTGGCAGGGCCTAAACTCTGGAATGCCCTTCCTCTGGAGATTAGAACAGCCCCTTCTCTGTCTGCTTTTAAGTCTCGGCTAAAAACGTATCTATTTTCCTTAGTGTATTGACTACTGTGATTTGGCCTTTTAAAGTTTTATTTTTTTTAATCAGGTTGTTTTAAACTGTTGACAACAATGATATAGCCAATGGGGTTGTGTTAAATTTGTGCATGGTCTGTTTTGTATTTGTAGAATGTATGTTTTCTCCTGTAAAGCACTTTGGTCAGCCTGCTGGCTGTTGTAAATGTGCTATACAAATAAAATGAACTTGAACTTGAACATGAACTGAAAAGGTTAAGTCTCAAATGGGTCAAAACTTCAGGAGTCGTTAGTAAATTCACCTGGATGCATTAAGCCCTAGAAGGCAGTTAAACACGGCTTCTAGGAGAATAACCCTTGCGCAGTGAGTAAACCAGTTCCTTTAGAATGGGAAAAGCAATAGGAAGGCATTAATCCATGATTTTTTTTTTTTTTTGCGAATCTTTAGAATGACCTTTCAGTAGTAGCCGTATGAGGCAGACGTATTTCGGGTGGGGCTCTTTGTAGAAACTACAAATATGCGAAAATATACATTTAGAATACGTGCATACGGACTCATTGAATTGTAACAAATCCGAGAGTTGTCAAGGTTATGATTTGACCGCCTACTATTGTCGTAGGCTGGGCTTACAGGGTCATCACCATGGACAGCAACAGGACCTTGACTCGCGAGAGTTTCAGGGCAGAGCGAGGCAGAGTGTCGGTGAGAGCTGCATACGACACAGGTCAAAGTTTCCTGACCGCCGAAGTAACGCACCAGTAACTCTGTGTCGATGATGGACAAGCCAGCCATGAGTTGACCAATGAGACGAATAAAGCAGATTTAGTGGAACTTGATCTATGATATTCAGGGCCGTCCCTAGCATTTTGGGGCTCTGAACTGATTACAAAATGAGGTCCCCCATGATCTAATGCACACTACAAACTACATTTATTTATTTATTTATTTATAAATTAGATATTATTTATTAGAATGATCTTACTCGTTGTATAAATACCATGCACTGTGCTGTGTTTTACCTTTTCTGTTTGTCCTGTTTTCCCCTGTAAAGCTGCTTTGAAACAATACACATTGTGAAAAGCGCTACATAAATAAACTTGAATTGAATTGTAGAAACCTGTACATTTTCCTGTAGCTCAGTGGTCAGAGCGTCGCTCCAGAAACGCTAACATCGTGGGTTCGAATCCAGGGAATGCACACTTACCCTATTCTTGATCCTTTCTTTTCTCATCTTTCCACTTTCTCTTCTCTGCACCAGACTGATAGTGCCGAATTTCCATTTTTAATCTTAGCACAGTTTAAAGTTAACGCACATAATGATTGACACTGACATAAATAGCATGTAAATTCAATTTTCACGCACGGCAGAGGCCATCTAGTGGCCAAGGAGGCCCTATGCAACTGGCTATATCGCTTATAAGGTAGGGCCGGCACTGATGATATTCATAGAAAATGGTGCATCCGTAAAAGTCCGCCATCACTGCAAGATAAGTGTCCAATTCTTCATGGCGCCCAGGGAAGTTGTGGCAGAGTATATCTCTGTAAACTCTAAAAGACTTTACAAACTCAGAAATGATAGATTGGGTTGTAGCCTCGAATCTAAAGTTCTTAGGAAAACCGCCACGTCACCACAGTCCACCATTTGCCGTTCAGACGCAGGTAAACGCGTCAGTAGGAAAGCTTAATTAACGTCCTTACCTTCGATGATGTTAGAGCATATTTGGTGCGAAACTGAAGCCGCATCCGGTGGCCGAATCGTCCGCCGAAGTATTGGGCAGCCTCTGCCATAGACAAATTACACTGAGTAGCGCTCAGAGCTGCTCGACGAAAGTTGAAGTCTGCACCATCGGTGGAGCTGTCGCTTAGACGTTTGAGGATGTAGACGAGTAGGTTGGGAAAATCCGGGGATGAAGCAAATGTTGTAGGCCTACCTGTTGCAGAACTGGAAGCAGGGTTTCCGATAACTCTCTCAAAGACCCCTAGCATATTTCCTAGACTTTTAACGTTTTTGGACAGTCCTTGGACTATTTGCAGAACCCGTTTATGAGAGCTATAGTCGTGAAGATTACCGGAACGTCCATGGACAGCAGGATTTACCCAGACGTTAGAAGCCAACGGCATGATATTTTTATCCACTGGAATACCTTGCGGCTCTAAAGTTTTAATGATTTTTTCCGTTGGCCGTTGAGCCCACGGGAATTCCCGTTCTGGATGCGGGAACTACGCCGCACGTTTGAGGGGGAAGTAGGAGGTGGGTCGTCATCATAATCTGTGAAGTCGCAATCGACTAGAGGTTTTTCAACACGATTGGTTTGCTTAACTTACGACGGCCACTATGTCACTCATGCGTTAGTTTCTGCGAACGAAAGAGAGGGTGAGTACCATCCTTTTATACCACGTGCTGAGGGATGATAGGCTAACCGGTAATTGATTATGATGTGAGGAGTCTTACATTACAAGCGGAAGCTTACATTTCCCTTTCTGTCGGTCTCTCGACGAAGTTCCTTTTCAGGACTGAGCAATCTCCAGCGCGGCATGTCCCAATGTTCTCTTGGGTGCGGCACCCTCATCGAGGAGGGGGATTGACACGATCGTTGCGTTAGGATTCTGGGCGTCCAGCACGCTGAAGCAGCGTTCGTCGCACTGCGGGCAGATTGTCATTCAGAAGTTGCGGTCACGGGTGGCTGTCTTCCTACGGGAACCAGCCACCATTTCGTCTGCTACCTGGGCCGTGACATCGGTGGCTACGGCCCCGAAGTCTGCCTGTATTAGCAGCGTTAGTGATGTGGGGACCTCTGCGAACATAAGATGGTCTGTCTTGGTTAGTCGATCCAGTTCGCCAGAGACTCTCCCAAGTTTCGGGGCATCATCTCTCCCTCTGTCAGAGGCAGGGACGCCTACATATTTCGGGTAGATGTCACCACCCTTCTGGCAAAACAGGCATTGAGTTCGTCCCTCAAAACCAAGATGTTCAGTGGGTCACAACCCGCACTTCATTGTTCCCAAGACGGTGGGTTGTGCCATAGGTCTGCGTACCTTGAAAAAAGCACCTTCAGAAGCTGCCTTTCTAGATGCTCACGCAGATGCACGTCCTGACATCCATCAGGTGTCAGGATTGGTTCATCGCAATCGACCTGAAGGATCCTCCCTGTATCCACGGGTCTTCACAAAGATTGTGGAAGCCGCCCTTTCTCCCTGAGGGGAGGAAGGTGTGCGGGTACTAAACTATCTCAACGACTGGCCTATCTTGGCACACTCGCGAGAACTGTTATGTTCACAAAGGGACCTGGTGCTCCGGCACCTAGACTGATTAGGACTCAAGGTCAACCAAGAGAAGGGCAAGCTCTCCCCAGTGCAGAGCATCCTCTTTCTCGGTATGGAACTCAACTCTGTCACCATGGCGGCGCAACTGTCCGCAGTACGCGCCCAGCCGGTGTTGAACAGCCTGGAACATTTCAGGCAGACAGCGGTCCCCCTGAAACAATTCAGAGGCTCCTGGGCACATGGCATCCTCGCCGGGTAATCCCCCTCGGGTTGATGCACATGAGACCGCTCCAATACTGGCTTCAGAGTCGAGTTCCGAGGAGAGCGTGGCACACCGGCAGCAGGCGCATGGGGATGACGCCCTGCTTCTGACGCACTATAACCCCTGGTCTTCCATGACTTTTCGACGGACTAAGGTCCCTCTGGGTAAGTTACGAGGCAAGTCGTGGTGACGACGCACGCCTCCCTGCAGGGGTGCGGTGCAGTGTGTAACGGGAACGCAGGCGGGTCATTGGACGAACCCCCGACTGTGCTGGCATATCAATTGCCAAGAGTTGTGGGCTGTGCTACTTGCACTGAGCAGGCTGCGGCCTCTCGTGCGGGACAAGCACGTGCTGGTCCGAGGACAGCACTATAGCTGTAGCGTACATCAGATCGTCAGGCTTGCATTCGCTCACAGCAGCTAACACAACTTGCTCGACGCCTCCTCTGGTGGAGTCAACAGGGGACCCGTTCCCTGCGGGCCACACACCCCGGGCAAACTGAACTGGACAGCCAATGTGCTTTCTCGTCAGTACACGCCTCGTGGAGAGTGGCGACTCTACTCCCGCGCAGTCCAGCTCATTTGGATGCTGTTCGGGTAGGCCCAGGTAAACCTGTTCGCCTCCCGCAACACCACCATTTGCCCGCTTTGGTATTCCCTGTCCGAGGCAGAGCCCTCGGCACGGATATCCTTGCGCACAGCTGACCACGGGACGGGCGGAAGCACACCTTCCCCCCCAGGAGCCTCCTTACACAGGCACTTTGCAAGGTCAGGGAAGAGGAGCACCAAGTGTTATGGGTTGCACCGCACTGGTCTAACCGCACTTGGCTTCAGAGTTGATGCTCTGGACAGCGACTCCCCCTGAACCATTCCCCTGAGAGAGGACCTGCTCTCTCTTCTTACCCAAACATGTGGCTCACCAACCTCCCTTCTTTCCCAAATACTGGTTAAGAACAGGCATTCCATCCATCACTAAGAAAGCACACCCTGGGGGCTGGCTGGGCAGAGCAGCCTTCCCCCTTAGGCCGGGATACCATATGAAATATCACATCTAACCGGACCTAGTACTACCGAACGTCTGTAACACCCCCTCCGTGAGCTTCCCCAGGTCAACCTCCACCTCGCGGTTAACTACTCAGTCCGCACGTTCCATGCGTTGTCCACCAAGGACGAGACCATACCTATATCTACCATATTCCTCCCCACGGGTAGGAGGTGGCCTCTGCAGCGCATCCATAATTAAGGAAGTTGCTCTTACCCGATGTAAACCCGAGCCGGACGGCCTCTCGCCAGTAGAGAGCAAAAGACTCCGTCCGTGAAAAGTTACCGGTCAGGTCTGTACCCATCTTTCTCTGAGAAAGCTCTGGAACCCCCCGACCAGGTTACAGCTTCGCGAAAGCATCGAGCTGACACGCCCAGGCCAGTTACCGTCCGTTCGCTTAGAGATTGTGACACCATACAGCGTTGTGGCGTTTTCCTTAGGCAACCCCATCTGTCGTTCTCGACGCAACATCGAGAGACCGACAGAAAGGGAATGTCTTGGTTACATATGTTACCTCAGTTCCCTTATGGAGGTAGCGAGACGTTGTGTCCCTTATGCCAAAAACACGTAATGTATTCTGCTGCAGTCGTGAGAGGCTCTCAGGCTTTTCAGAACAAGAGGTAAATGAATGCTTCACGCCAGCTTCCTTTTATACCGGACATCCAGGGGCGGAGACCGGCATGCAAATATCATTCCACAAATTTCATTGGCCATTTCTATAGTAGTCAGAGTTGATTGGTTCTCAAGAGCGAACCCCATCTGTCGTTCTCGACACAATGTCTCGTTCCCTCCATCAGGGAACTGAGGTTACATACGTAACCAAGACGTTTTCAGTCCAAGAAGCATGTTTCTGAAAGTTGATAGTGCACAAAACAAGCTTTTGACTAATAAACTGTTTTTTTTTGCAAGAGACATATTTTCATGCTCCTCTCATGCTCGGTGTTACAAAACGTAGTTTTCAGTGCAAGAAGCATGCTTCTGAAAGTGCACAAAACAAGCTTTTGACTAATCAACAGTCTTTTCTTGCAATAGACACCTTTTCATGATCCTGTGATGCTCTGTGTGACAAAAAGCAGTTTCAATTGCAAGAAGCATGCTTCTGAAAGTGCACGAAATAAGCATTTTACTAATCAACCGTTTTTTCATGCAAAAGCCACTTTTTCGTGATCCTGTGATGCTCTGTGTAACAAATAACAGTTTTTAGTATAAGAAGCATGATCCTGTGATTGGAATGTGCACAAAACAAGCTTTTGACTAATCAACCGTTTGTTGTTGCAAAAGACACTTTTTTCATGATCCTGTGATGCTCTGTGTAACAAATAACAGTTTTCAGTATAAGAAGCATGATCCTGTGATTGGAATGTGCACAAAACAAGCTTTTGACTAATCAAGAGTTTTTTTTTGCTAAAGACACTTTTTCATGATCCTGTGATGCTCTGTGTAACAAATAACAGTTTTCAGTATAAGAAGCATGATCCTTTGAGTCAAATGTGCACAAAACATGCTTTTGACTAATCAACCGCTTTTTCATGCAAAAGCCACTTTCTCATGATCCTGTGATGCTCTGTGTAACAAATAACAGTTTTCAGTATAAGAAGCATGATCCTGTGAGTCAAATGTGCACAAAACAAGCTTTTGACTAATCAACCGTTTCTTGTTGCAAAAGACACTTTTTTCATGATCCTGTGATGCTCTGTGTAACAAATAACAGTTTTCAGTATAAGAAGCATGATCCTGTGATTGGAATGTGCACAAAACAAGCTTTTGACTAATCAAGTTTTTTTTTGTTGCTAAAGACACTTTTTCATGATCCTGTGATGCTCTGTGTAACAAATAACAGTTTTAAGTATAAGAAGCATGATCCTGTGAGTCAAATGTGCACAAAACAAGCTTTTGACTATCAAGAGGTTTTTTTTGCTAAAGACACTTTTACATGATCCTGTGATGCTCTGTGTAACAAATAACAGTTTTCAGTATAAGAAGCATGATCCTCTGAGTTATATGTGCACAAAACAAGCTTTTGACTAATCAACCGTTTGTTGTTGCAAAATACACTTTTTTCATGATCCTGTGATGCTCTTTGTAACATATAACAGTTTTCAGTATAAGAAGCATGATCCTGTGAGTCGAATGTGCACGAAACATGGTTTTGAGTAATCAACCGTTTTTTCATGCAAAAGCCACTTTTTCATGATCCTGTGATGCTCTGTGTAACAAATAACAGTTTTCAGTATAAGAAGCATGATCCTGTGATTCAAATGTGCACAAAACATGCTTTTGACTAATCAACCGCTTTTTCATGCAAAAGCCACTTTTTCATGATCCTGTGATGCTCTGTGTAACAAATAACAGTTTTCAGTATATGAAGCATGATCCTGTGAGTCAAATGTGCACAAAACATGCTTTTGACTAATCAACCGCTTTTTCATGCAAAAGCCACTTTTTCATGATCCTGTGATGCTCTGTGTAACAAATAACAGTTTTCAGTATAAGAAGCATGATCCTGTGAGTTATATGTTCACAAAACATGCTTTTGACTAATCAACAGCTTTTTCATGCAAAAGCCACTTTTTCATGATCCTGTGATGCTCTGTGTAACAAATAACAGTTTTCAGTATAAGAAGCATGATCCTGTGATTGGAATGTGCACAAAACAAGCTTTTGACTAATCAACCGTTTGTTTTTGCTAGAAACACTTTTTCATGATCCTGTGATGCTCTGTGTAACAAATAACAGTTTTCAGTATAAGAAGCATGATCCTGTGATTGGAATGTGCACAAAACAAACTTTTGACTAATCAAGAGGTTTTTTTTGCTAAAAACACTTTTTCATGATCCTGTGATAATCTGTGTAACAAATAACAGTTTTCAGTATAAGAAGCATGATCCTGTGATTTTTAATGTGCACAAAACAAGCTTTTGACTAATCAACCGTTTGTTTTTGCTAGAAACACTTTTTCATGATCCTGTGATGCTCTGTGTAACAAATAACAGTTTTCAGTATAAGAAGCATGATCCTGTGATTGGAATGTGCACAATATAAGCTTTTGACTAATCAACCGTTTGTTTTTGCTAGAAACACTTTTTCATGATCCTGTGATGCTCTGTGTAACAAATAACAGTTTTCAGTATAAGAAGCATGATCCTGTGATTGGAATGTGCACAAAACAAGCTTTTGACTAATCAACCATTTGTTTTTGCTAGAAACACTTTTTCATGATCATGTGATGCTCTGTGTAACAAATAACAGTTTTCAGTATAAGAAGCATGATCCTGTGATTGGAATGTGCACAAAACAAGCTTTTGACTAATCAAGAGGTTTTTTTTGCTAAAGACACTTTTTCATGATCCTGTGATGCTCTGTGTTACAAATAACAGTTTTCAGTATAAGAAGCATGATCCTGTGATTGGAATGTGCACAAAACAAGCTTTTGACTAATCAACCGTTTGTTTTTGCAATAGACACTTTTTCATGATCCTGTGATAATCTGTGTAACAAATAACAGTTTTCAGTATAAGAAGCATGATCCTGTGAGTTATATGTGCACAAAACATGCTTTTGACTAATCAACAGCTTTTTCATGCAATAGACACTTTTTCATGATCCTGTGATGCTCTGCGTAACAAATAACAGTTTTCAGTATAAGAAGCATGATCCTGTGATTGGAATGTGCACAATACAAGCTTTTGACTAACCACAGGTTTTTTTTTTGCTAAAGACACTTTTTCATGATCCTGTGATGCTCTGTGTAACAAATAACAGTTTTCAGTATAAGAAGCATGATCCTGTGATTGGAATGTGCACAAAACAAGCTTTTGACTAATCAAGAGGTTTTTTTTGCTAAAGACACTTTTTCATGATCCTGTGATGCTCTGTGTAACAAATAACAGTTTTCAGTATAAGAAGCATGATCCTGTGAGTCAAATGTGCACAAAACATGCTTTTGTCTAATCAACCGCTTTTTCATGCAAAAGCCACTTTTTAATGATCCTGTGATGCTCTGTGTAACAAATTACAGTTTTCAGTATAAGAAGCATGATCCTGTGAGTTATATATGCACAAAACAAGCTTTTGACTAATCAACCGTTTGTTGTTGCAAAAGACACTTTTTTCATGATCCTGTGATGCTCTGTGCAACAAATAACAGTTTTCAGTATTGGAAGCATGATCCTGTGAGTTATATGTGCACAAAACAAGCTTTTGACTAATCAACCGTTTGTTTTTGCAATAGAAACTTTTTCATGATCCTGTGATAATCTGTGTAACAAATAACAGTTTTCAGTATAAGAAGCATGATCCTGTGATTGGAATGTGCACAAAACAAGCTTTTGACTAATCAAGAGGTTTTTTTTGCTAAAAACACTTTTTCATGATCCTGTGATGCTCTGTGTAACAAATAACAGTTTTCAGTATAAGAAGCATGATCCTGTGAGTTATATGTGCACAAAACAAGCTTTTGACTAATCAACCGTTTGTTGTTGCAAAAGACACTTTTTTCATGATCCTGTGATGCTCTGTGCAAAAAAATAACAGTTTTCAGTATTGGAAGCATGATCCTGTGAGTTATATGTGCACAAAACAAGCTTTTGACTAATCAACCGTTTGTTTTTGCAATAGACACTTTTTCATGATCCTGTGATAATCTGTGTAACAAATAACAGTTTTCAGTATAAGAAGCATGATCCTGTGAGTTATATGTGCACAAAACATGCTTTTGACTAATCAACAGCTTTTTCATGCAATAGACACTTTTTCATGATCCTGTGATGCTCTGTGTAACAAATAACAGTTTTCCGTATAAGAAGCATGATCCTGTGATTGGAATGTGCACAAAACAAGCTTTTGACTAATCAAGAGGTTTTTTTTGCTAAAGACACTTTTTCATGATCCTGTGATGCTCTGTGTAACAAATAACAGTTTTCAGTATAAGAAGCATGATCCTGTGAGTCAAATGTGCACAAAACATGCTTTTGACTAATCAACCGCTTTTTCATGCAAAAGCCACTTTCTCATGATCCTGTGATGCTCTGTGTAACAAATAACAGTTTTCAGTATAAGAAGCATGATCCTGTTATTGGAATGTGCACAAAACAAGCTTTTGACTAATCAACCGTTTGTTTTTGCAATAGACACTTTTTCATGATCCTGTGGTACTCTGTGCAACAAATAACAGTTTTCAGTATAAGAAGCATGATCCTGTGACTCAAATGTGCATAAAACATGCTTTTGACTAATCAACCGCTTTTTCATGCAAAAGCCACTTTTTCATGATCCTGTGGTGCTCTGTGTAACAAATAACAGTTTTCAGTATAAGAAGCATGATCCTGTGAGTTATATGTTCACAAAACATGCTTTTGACTAATCAACAGCTTTTTCATGCAAAAGCCACTTTTTAATGATCCTGTGATGCTCTGTGTAACAAATTACAGTTTTCAGTATAAGAAGCATGATCCTGTGAGTTATATGTGCACAAAACAAGCTTTTGACTAATCAACCGTTTGTTGTTGCAAAAGACACTTTTTTCATGATCCTGTGATGCTCTGTGCAACAAATAACAGTTTTCAGTATTGGAAGCATGATCCTGTGAGTTATATGTGCACAAAACAAGCTTTTGACTAATCAACCGTTTGTTTTTGCAATAGACACTTTTTCATGATCCTGTGATAATCTGTGTAACAAATAACAGTTTTCAGTATAAGAAGCATGATCCTGTGAGTTATATGTGCACAAAACATGCTTTTGACTAATCAACAGCTTTTTCATGCAATAGACACTTTTTCATGATCCTGTGATGCTCTGTGTAACAAATAACAGTTTTCCGTATAAGAAGCATGATCCTGTGATTGGAATGTGCACAAAACAAGCTTTTGACTAATCAAGAGTTTTTTTTTGCTAAAGACACTTTTTCATGATCCTGTGATGCTCTGTGTAACAAATAAAAGTTTTCAGTATAAGAAGCATGATCCTGTTATTGGAATGTGCACAAAACAAGCTTTTGACTAATCAACCGTTTGTTTTTGCAATAGACACTTTTTCATGATCCTGTGGTACTCTGTGCAACAAATAACAGTTTTCAGTATAAGAAGCATGATCCTGTGAGTTATATGTGCACAAAACAAGCTTTTGACTAATCAACCGATTGTTGTTGCAAAAGACACTTTTTCATGATCCTGTGATGCTCTGTGCAACAAATAACAGTTTTCAGTATAAGAAGCATGATCCTGTGATTGGAATGTGCACAAAACAAGCTTTTGACTAATCAAGAGGTTTTTTTTGCTAAAGACACTTTTTCATGATCCTGTGATGCTCTGTGTAACAAATAACAGTTATCAGTATAAGAAGCATGATCTTGTGATTGGAATGTGCACAAAACAAGCTTTTGACTAATCAAGAGGTTTTTTTTGCTAAAGACACTTTTTCATGATCCTGTGATAATCTGTGTAACAAATAACAGTTTTCAGTATAAGAAGCATGATCCTGTGATTGGAATGTGCACAAAACAAGCTTTTGACTAATCAAGAGGTTTTTTTTGCTAAAGACACTTTTTCATGATCCTGTGATGCTCTGTGTAACAAATAACAGTTTTCAGTATAAGAAGCATGATCCTGTGATTGGAATGTGCACAAAACAAGCTTTTGACTAATCAAGAGGTTTTTTTTGCTAAAGACACTTTTTCATGATCCTGTGATGCTCTGTGTAACAAATAACAGTTTTCAGTATATGAAGCATGATCCTGTGAGTCAAATGTGCACAAAACATGCTTTTGACTAATCAACCGCTTTTCATGCAAATGCCACTTTTTCATGATCCTGTGATGCTCTGTGTAACAAATAACAGTTTTCAGTATAAGAAGCATGATCTTGTGATTGGAATGTGCACAAAACAAGCTTTTGACTAATCAAGAGGTTTTTTTTGCTAAAGACACTTTTTCATGATCCTGTGATGCTCTGTGTAACAAATAACAGTTTTCAGTATAAGAAGCATGATCCTGTGAGTTATATGTTCACAAAACATTCTTTTGACTAATCAACAGCTTTTTCATGCAAAAGCCACTTTTTCATGATCCTGTGATGCTCTGTGTAACAAATAACAGTTTTCAGTATAAGAAGCATGATCTTGTGATTGGAATGTGCACAAAACAAGCTTTTGACTAATCAAGAGGTTTTTTTTGCTAAAGACACTTTTTCATGATCCTGTGATGCTCTGTGTAACAAATAACAGTTTTCAGTATAAGAAGCATGATCCTGTGATTGGAATGTGCACAAAACAAGCTTTTGACTAATCAAGAGGTTTTTTTTGCTAAAGACACTTTTTCATGATCCTGTGATGCTCTGTGTAACAAATAACAGTTTTCAGTATATGAAGCATGATCCTGTGAGTCAAATGTGCACAAAACATGCTTTTGACTAATCAACCGCTTTTTCATGCAAAAGCCACTTTTTCATGATCCTGTGATGCTCTGTGTAACAAATAACAGTTTTCAGTATAAGAAGCATGATCCTGTGAGTTATATGTTCACAAAACATGCTTTTGACTAATCAACAGCTTTTTCATGCAAAAGCCACTTTTTCATGATCCTGTGATGCTCTGTGTAACAAATAACAGTTTTCAGTATAAGAAGCATGATCCTGTGATTGGAATGTGCACAAAACAAGCTTTTGACTAATCAACCGTTTGTTTTTGCTAGAAACACTTTTTCATGATCCTGTGATGCTCTGTGTAACAAATAACAGTTTTCAGTATAAGAAACATGATCCTGTGATTGGAATGTGCACAAAACAAACTTTTGACTAATCAAGAGTTTTTTTTTGCTAAAAACACTTTTTCATGATCCTGTGATAATCTGTGTAACAAATAACAGTTTTCAGTATAAGAAGCATGATCCTGTGATTGGAATGTGCACAAAACAAGCTTTTGACTAATCAACCGTTTGTTTTTGCTAGAAACACTTTTTCATGATCCTGTGATGCTCTGTGTAACAAATAACAGTTTTCAGTATAAGAAGCATGATCCTGTGATTGGAATGTGCACAATATAAGCTTTTGACTAATCAACCGTTTGTTTTTGCTAGAAACACTTTTTCATGATCCTGTGATGCTCTGTGTAACAAATAACAGTTTTCAGTATAAGAAGCATGATCCTGTGATTGGAATGTGCACAAAACAAGCTTTTGACTAATCAACCGTTTGTTTTTGCTAGAAACACTTTTTCATGATCCTGTGATGCTCTGTGTAACAAATAACAGTTTTCAGTATAAGAAGCATGATCCTGTGATTGGAATGTGCACAAAACAAGCTTTTGACAAATCAAGAGGTTTTTTTTGCTAAAGACACTTTTTCATGATCCTGTGATGCTCTGTGTAACAAATAACAGTTTTCAGTATATGAAGCATGATCCTGTGAGTCAAATGTGCACAAAACATGCTTTTGACTAATCAACCGCTTTTTCATGCAAAAGCCACTTTTTCATGATCCTGTGATGCTCTGTGTAACAAATAACAGTTTTCAGTATAAGAAGCATGATCCTGTGAGTTATATGTTCACAAAACATGCTTTTGACTAATCAACAGCTTTTTCATGCAAAAGCCACTTTTTCATGATCCTGTGATGCTCTGTGTAACAAATAACAGTTTTCAGTATAAGAAGCATGATCTTGTGATTGGAATGTGCATAAAACAAGCTTTTGACTAATCAAGAGGTTTTTTTTGCTAAAAACACTTTTTCATGATCCTGTGATGCTCTGTGTAACAAATAACAGTTTTCAGTATAAGAAGCATGATCCTGTGAGTTATATGTGCACAAAACAAGCTTTTGCCTAATCAACCGTTTGTTGTTGCAAAAGACACTTTTTCATGATCCTGTGATGCTCTGTGTAACAAATAACAGTTTTCAGTATAAGAAGCATGATCTTGTGATTGGAATGTGCACAAAACAAGCTTTTGACTAATCAAGAGGTTTTTTTTGCTAAAAACACTTTTTCATGATCCTGTGATGCTCTGTGTAACAAATAACAGTTTTCAGTATAAGAAGCATGATCCTGTGAGTTATATGTGCACAAAACAAGCTTTTGCCTAATCAACCGTTTGTTGTTGCAAAAGACACTTTTTCATGATCCTGTGATTCTCTGTGTAACAAATAACAGTTTTCAGTATAAGAAGCATGATCCTGTGATTGGAATGTGCACAAAACAAGCTTTTGACTAATCAAGAGGTTTTTTTTGCTAAAGACACTTTTTCATGATCCTGTGATGCTCTGTGTAACAAATAACAGTTCTCAGTATAAGAAGCATGATCCTGTGATTGGAATGTGCACGAAACATGCTTTTGACTAATCAACCGCTTTTTCATGCAAAAGCCACTTTTTCATGATCGTGTGATGCTCAGCGTAACAAATAACAGTTTTCAGTATAAGAAGCATGATCCTGTGATTGGAATGTGCACAAAACAAGCTTTTGACTAACCACAGGTTTTTTTTTGCTAAAGACACTTTTTCATGATCCTGTGATGCTCTGTGTAACAAATAACAGTTTTCAGTATAAGAAGCATGATCCTGTGATTGGAATGTGCACAAAACAAGCTTTTGACTAATCAAGAGTTTTTTTTTGCTAAAGACACTTTTTCATGATCCTGTGATGCTCTGTGTAACAAATAACAGTTTTCAGTATAAGAAGCATGATCCTGTGAGTTATATATGCACAAAACAAGCTTTTGACTAATCAACCGTTTGTTGTTGCAAAAGACACTTTTTTATGATCCTGTGATGCTCTGTGCAACAAATAACAGTTTTCAGTATTGGAAGCATGATCCTGTGAGTTATATGTGCACAAAACAAGCTTTTGACTAATCAACCGTTTGTTTTTGCAATAGACACTTTTTCATGATCCTGTGATAATCTGTGTAACAAATAACAGTTTTCAGTATAAGAAGCATGATCCTGTGATTGGAATGTGCACAAAACAAGCTTTTGACTAATCAAGAGGTTTTTTTTGCTAAAGACACTTTTTCATGATCCTGTGATGCTCTGTGTAACAAATAACAGTTTTCAGTATAAGAAGCATGATCCTGTGATTGGAATGTGCACAAAACAAGCTTTTGACTAATCAAGAGGTTTTTTTTGCTAAAGACACTTTTTCATGATCCTGTGATGCTCTGTGTAACAAATTACAGTTTTCAGTATAAGAAGCATGATCCTGTGAGTTATATGTGCACAAAACAAGCTTTTGACTAATCAAGAGGTTGTTTTTGCTAAAGACACTTTTTCATGATCCTGTGATGCTCTGTGTAACAAATAACAGTTTTCAGTATAAGAAGCATGATCCTGTGATTGGAATGTGCACAAAACAAGCTTTTGACTAATCAACCGTTTGTTTTTGCTAGAAACACTTTTTCATGATCCTGTGATGCTCTGTGTAACAAATAACAGTTTTCAGTATAAGAAGCATGATCCTGTGATTGGAATGTGCACAAAACAAGCTTTTGACTAATCAAGAGGTTTTTTTTGCTAAAGACACTTTTTCATGATCCTGTGATGCTCTGTGTAACAAATAACAGTTTTCAGTATAAGAAGCATGATCCTGTGAGTTATATGTGCACAAAACAAGCTTTTGCCTAATCAACCGTTTGTTGTTGCAAAAGACACTTTTTCATGATCCTGTGATGCTCTGTGTAACAAATAACAGTTTTCAGTATAAGAAGCATGATCCTCTGAGTTATATGTGCACAAAACAAGCTTTTGCCTAATCAACCGTTTGTTGTTGCAAAAGACACTTTTTCATGATCCTGTGATGCTCTGTGTAACAAATAACAGTTTTCAGTATAAGAAGCATGATCCTGTGATTGGAATGTGCACAAAACAAGCTTTTGACTAATCAAGAGGTTGTTTTTGCTAAAAACACTTTTTCATGATCCTGTGATGCTCTGTGTAACAAATAACAGTTTTCAGTATAAGAAGCATGATCCTGTGAGTTATATGTGCACAAAACAAGCTTTTGCCTAATCAACCGTTTGTTGTTGCAAAAGACACTTTTTCATGATCCTGTGATGCTCTGTGTAACAAATAACAGTTTTCAGTATAAGAAGCATGATCCTGTGAGTTATATGTGCACAAAACAAGCTTTTGCCTAATCAACCGTTTGTTGTTGCAAAAGACACTTTTTCATGATCCTGTGATGCTCTGTGTAACAAATAACAGTTTTCAGTATAAGAAGCATGATCCTGTGATTGGAATGTGCACAAAACAAGCTTTTGACTAATCAAGAGGTTGTTTTTGCTAAAAACACTTTTTCATGATCCTGTGATGCTCTGTGTAACAAATAACAGTTTTCAGTATAAGAAGCATGATCCTGTGAGTTATATGTGCACAAAACAAGCTTTTGCCTAATCAACCGTTTGTTGTTGCAAAAGACACTTTTTCATGATCCTGTGATGCTCTGTGTAACAAATAACAGTTTTCAGTATAAGAAGCATGATCTTGTGATTGGAATGTGCACAAAACAAGCTTTTGACTAATCAAGAGGTTTTTTTTGCTAAAAACACTTTTTCATGATCCTGTGATGCTCTGTGTAACAAATAACAGTTTTCAGTATAAGAAGCATGATCCTGTGAGTTATATGTGCACAAAACAAGCTTTTGCCTAATCAACCGTTTGTTGTTGCAAAAGACACTTTTTCATGATCCTGTGATTCTCTGTGTAACAAATAACAGTTTTCAGTATAAGAAGCATGATCCTGTGATTGGAATGTGCACAAAACAAGCTTTTGACTAATCAAGAGGTTTTTTTTGCTAAAGACACTTTTTCATGATCCTGTGATGCTCTGTGTAACAAATAACAGTTTTCAGTATAAGAAGCATGATCCTGTGATTGGAATGTGCACAAAACATGCTTTTGACTAATCAACCGCTTTTTCATGCAAAAGCCACTTTTTCATGATCGTGTGATGCTCAGCGTAACAAATAACAGTTTTCAGTATAAGAAGCATGATCCTGTGATTGGAATGTGCACAAAACAAGCTTTTGACTAACCACAGGTTTTTTTTTGCTAAAGACACTTTTTCATGATCCTGTGATGCTCTGTGTAACAAATAACAGTTTTCAGTATAAGAAGCATGATCCTGTGATTGGAATGTGCACAAAACAAGCTTTTGACTAATCAAGAGGTTTTTTTTGCTAAAGACACTTTTTCATGATCCTGTGATGCTCTGTGTAACAAATAACAGTTTTCAGTATAAGAAGCATGATCCTGTGAGTTATATATGCACAAAACAAGCTTTTGACTAATCAACCGTTTGTTGTTGCAAAAGACACTTTTTTATGATCCTGTGATGCTCTGTGCAACAAATAACAGTTTTCAGTATTGAAGCATGATCCTGTGAGTTATATGTGCACAAAACAAGCTTTTGACTAATCAACCGTTTGTTTTTGCAATAGACACTTTTTCATGATCCTGTGATAATCTGTGTAACAAATAACAGTTTTCAGTATAAGAAGCATGATCCTGTGATTGGAATGTTTACAAAACAAGCTTTTGACTAATCAAGAGGTTTTTTTTTGCTAAAGACACTTTTTCATGATCCTGTGATGCTCTGTGTAACAAATAACAGTTTTCAGTATAAGAAGCATGATCCTGTGATTGGAATGTGCACAAAACAAGCTTTTGACTAATCAAGAGGTTTTTTTTGCTAAAGACACTTTTTCATGATCCTGTGATGCTCTGTGTAACAAATTACAGTTTTCAGTATAAGAAGCATGATCCTGTGAGTTATATGTGCACAAAACAAGCTTTTGACTAATCAAGAGGTTGTTTTTGCTAAAGACACTTTTTCATGATCCTGTGATGCTCTGTGTAACAAATAACAGTTTTCAGTATAAGAAGCATGATCCTGTGATTGGAATGTGCACAAAACAAGCTTTTGACTAATCAACCGTTTGTTTTTGCTAGAAACACTTTTTCATGATCCTGTGATGCTCTATGTAACAAATAACAGTTTTCAGTATAAGAAGCATGATCCTGTGATTGGAATGTGCACAAAACAAGCTTTTGACTAATCAAGAGGTTTTTTTTTGCTAAAGACACTTTTTCATGATCCTGTGATGCTCTGTGTAACAAATAACAGTTTTCAGTATAAGAAGCATGATCCTGTGAGTTATATGTGCACAAAACAAGCTTTTGCCTAATCAACCGTTTGTTGTTGCAAAAGACACTTTTTCATGATCCTGTGATGCTCTGTGTAACAAATAACAGTTTTCAGTATAAGAAGCATGATCCTGTGAGATATATGTGCACAAAACAAGCTTTTGCCTAATCAACCGTTTGTTGTTGCAAAAGACACTTTTTCATGATCCTGTGATGCTCTGTGTAACAAATAACAGTTTTCAGTATAAGAAGCATGATCCTGTGATTGGAATGTGCACAAAACAAGCTTTTGACTAATCAAGAGGTTTTTTTTGCTAAAGACACTTTTTCATGATCCTGTGATGCTCTGTGTAACAAATAACAGTTTTCAGTATAAGAAGCATGATCCTGTGATTGGAATGTGCACAAAACATGCTTTTGACTAATCAACCGCTTTTTCATGCAAAAGCCACTTTTTCATGATCGTGTGATGCTCTGCGTAACAAATAACAGTTTTCAGTATAAGAAGCATGATCCTGTGAGTGAATGTGCACAAAACAAGCTTTTGACTAATCAACAGTTTTTTTTGCAAAAGACACTTTTTCATGATCCTGTGATGCTCTGTGTAACAAATAACAGTTTTCAGTATAAGAAGCATGATCCTGTGATTGGAATGTGCACAAAACAAGCTTTTGACTAATCAAGAGGTTTTTTTTGCTAAAGACACTTTTTCATGATCCTGTGATGCTCTGTGTAACAAATAACAGTTTTCAGTATAAGAAGCATGATCCTGTGAGTTATATGTGCACAAAACAAGCTTTTGACTAATCAACCGTTTGTTTTTGCAAAAGACACTTTTTCATGATCCTGTGATGCTCTGTGTAACAAATAACAGTTTTCAGTATAAGAAGCATGATCCTGTGATTGGAATGTGCACAAAACAAGCTTTTGACTAATCAAGAGTTTTTTTTTGCTAAAGACACTTTTTCATGATCCTGTGATGCTCTGTGTAACAAATAACAGTTTTCAGTATAAGAAGCATGATCCTGTGATTGGAATGTGCACAAAACAAGCTTTTGACTAATCAAGAGTTTTTTTTTGCTAAAGACACTTTTTCATGATCCTGTGATGCTCTGTGTAACAAATAACAGTTTTCAGTATAAGAAGCATGATCCTGTGAGTTATATGTGCACAAAACAAGCTTTTGACTAATCAAGAGGTTTGTTTTTGCTAAAGACACTTTTTCATGATCCTGTGATGCTCTGTGTAACAAATAACAGTTTTCAGTATAAGAAGCATGATCCTGTGATTGGAATGTGCACAAAACAAGCTTTTGACTAATCAACCGTTTGTTTTTGCTAAAGACACTTTTTCATGATCCTGTGATGCTCTGTGTAACAAATAACAGTTTTCAGTATAAGAAGCATGATCCTGTGATTGGAATGTGCACAAAACAAGCTTTTGACTAATCAAGAGTTTTTTTTTGCTAAAGACACTTTTTCATGATCCTGTGATGCTCTGTGTAACAAATAACAGTTTTCAGTATAAGAAGCATGATCCTGTGAGTGAATGTGCACAAAACAAGCTTTTGACTAATCAACGCGTTTTTCTTGCAAAAGACACTTTTTCATGATCCTGTGATGCTCTGTGTAACAAATAACAGTTTTCAGTATAAGAAGCATGATCCTGTGAGTTAAATGTGCACAAAACATGCTTTTGACTAATCAACAGCTTTTTCATGCAAAAGACACTTTTTCATGATCCTGTGATGCTCTGTGTAACAAATAACAGTTTTCAGTATAAGAAGCATGATCCTGTGATTGGAATGTGCACAAAACAAGCTTTTGACTAATCAACAGTTTTTTTTTGCTAAAGACACTTTTTCATGATCCTGTGATGCTCTGTGTAACAAATAACAGTTTTCAGTATAAGAAGCATGATCCTGTGATTGGAATGTGCACAAAACAAGCTTTTGACTAATCAAGAGTTTTTTTTGCTAAAGACACTTTTTCATGATCCTGTGATGCTCTGTGTAACAAATAACAGTTTTCAGTATAAGAAGCATGATCCTGTGATTGGAATGTGCACAAAACAAGCTTTTGACTAATCAACCGTTTGTTTTGCAATAGACACTTTTTCATGATCCTGTGATAATCTGTGTAACAAATAACAGTTTTCAGTATAAGAAGCATGATCCTGTGAGTTATATGTGCACAAAACATGCTTTTGACTAATCAACAGCTTTTTTATGCAATAGACACTTTTTCATGATCCTGTGATGCTCTGCGTAACAAATAACAGTTTTCAGTATAAGAAGCATGATCCTGTGATTGGAATGTGCACAATACAAGCTTTTGACTAACCACAGGTTTTTTTTTGCTAAAGACACTTTTTCATGATCCTGTGATGCTCTGTGTAACAAATAACAGTTTTCAGTATAAGAAGCATGATCCTGTGATTGGAATGTGCACAAAACAAGCTTTTGACTAATCAAGAGGTTTTTTTTGCTAAAGACACTTTTTCATGATCCTGTGATGCTCTGTGTAACAAATAACAGTTTTCAGTATAAGAAGCATGATCCTGTGAGTCAAATGTGCACAAAACATGCTTTTGTCTAATCAACCGCTTTTTCATGCAAAAGCCACTTTTTCATGATCCTGTGATGCTCTGTGTAACAAATTACAGTTTTCAGTATTGAAGCATGATCCTGTGAGTTATATGTGCACAAAACAAGCTTTTGACTAATCAACCGTTTGTTTTTGCAATAGACACTTTTTCATGATCCTGTGATAATCTGTGTAACAAATAACAGTTTTCAGGATAAGAAGCATGATCCTGTGATTGGAATGTGCACAAAACAAGCTTTTGACTAATCAAGAGGTTTTTTTTGCTAAAGACACTTTTTCATGATCCTGTGATGCTCTGTGTAACAAATAACAGTTTTCAGTATAAGAAGCATGATCCTGTGAGTTATATGTGCACAAAACAAGCTTTTGCCTAATCAACCGTTTGTTGTTGCAAAAGACACTTTTTCATGATCCTGTGATGCTCTGTGTAACAAATAACAGTTTTCAGTATAAGAAGCATGATCCTGTGATTGGAATGTGCACAAAACATGCTTTTGACTAATCAACCGCTTTTTCATGCAAAAGCCACTTTTTCATGATCGTGTGATGCTCTGCGTAACAAATAACAGTTTTCAGTATAAGAAGCATGATCCTGTGATTGGAATGTGCACAATACAAGCTTTTGACTAACCACAGGTTTTTTTTTGCTAAAGACACTTTTTCATGATCCTGTGATGCTCTGTGTAACAAATAACAGTTTTCAGTATAAGAAGCATGATCCTGTGAGTCAAATGTGCACAAAACATGCTTTTGTCTAATCAACCGCTTTTTCATGCAAAAGCCACTTTTTAATGATCCTGTGATGCTCTGTGTAACAAATTACAGTTTTCAGTATAAGAAGCATGATCCTGTGAGTTATATATGCACAAAACAAGCTTTTGACTAATCAACCGTTTGTTGTTGCAAAAGACACTTTTTTCATGATCCTGTGATGCTCTGTGCAACAAATAACAGTTTTCAGTATAAGAAGCATGATCCTGTGAGTTATATGTTCACAAAACATGCTTTTGACTAATCAACAGCTTTTTCATGCAAAAGCCACTTTTTAATGATCCTGTGATGCTCTGTGTAACAAATTACAGTTTTCAGTATAAGAAGCATGATCCTGTGAGTTATATGTGCACAAAACAAGCTTTTGACTAATCAACCGTTTGTTGTTGCAAAAGACACTTTTTTCATGATCCTGTGATGCTCTGTGCAAAAAAATAACAGTTTTCAGTATTGGAAGCATGATCCTGTGAGTTATATGTGCACAAAACAAGCTTTTGACTAATCAACCGTTTGTTTTTGCAATAGACACTTTTTCATGATCCTGTGATAATCTGTGTAACAAATAACAGTTTTCAGTATAAGAAGCATGATCCTGTGAGTTATATGTGCACAAAACATGCTTTTGACTAATCAACAGCTTTTTCATGCAATAGACACTTTTTCATGATCCTGTGATGCTCTGTGTAACAAATAACAGTTTTCCGTATAAGAAGCATGATCCTGTGATTGGAATGTGCACAAAACAAGCTTTTGACTAATCAAGAGGTTTTTTTTGCTAAAGACACTTTTCATGATCCTGTGATGCTCTGTGTAACAAATAACAGTTTTCAGTATAAGAAGCATGATCCTGTGAGTCAAATGTGCACAAAACATGCTTTTGACTAATCAACCGCTTTTTCATGCAAAAGCCACTTTCTCATGATCCTGTGATGCTCTGTGTAACAAATTACAGTTTTCAGTATAAGAAGCATGATCCTGTGAGTTATATGTGCACTAAACAAGCTTTTGACTAATCAACCGTTTGTTGTTGCAAAAGACACTTTTTTCATGATCCTGTGATGCTCTGTGCAAAAAAATAACAGTTTTCAGTATTGGAAGCATGATCCTGTGAGTTATATGTGCACAAAACAAGCTTTTGACTAATCAACCGTTTGTTTTTGCAATAGACACTTTTTCATGATCCTGTGATAATCTGTGTAACAAATAACAGTTTTCAGTATAAGAAGCATGATCCTGTGAGTTATATGTGCACAAAACATGCTTTTGACTAATCAACAGCTTTTTCATGCAATAGACACTTTTTCATGATCCTGTGATGCTCTGTGTAACAAATAACAGTTTTCCGTATAAGAAGCATGATCCTGTGATTGGAATGTGCACAAAACAAGCTTTTGACTAATCAAGAGGTTTTTTTTGCTAAAGACACTTTTTCATGATCCTGTGATGCTCTGTGTAACAAATAACAGTTTTCAGTATAAGAAGCATGATCCTGTGATTGGAATGTGCACAAAACATGCTTTTGACTAATCAACCGCTTTTTCATGCAAAAGCACTTTTTCATGATCGTGTGATGCTCTGCGTAACAAATAACAGTTTTCAGTATAAGAAGCATGATCCTGTGATTGGAATGTGCACAATACAAGCTTTTGACTAACCACAGGTTTTTTTTTGCTAAAGACACTTTTCATGATCCTGTGATGCTCTGTGTAACAAATAACAGTTTTCAGTATAAGAAGCATGATCCTGTGAGTCAAATGTGCACAAAACATGCTTTTGTCTAATCAACCGCTTTTTCATGCAAAAGCCACTTTTTAATGATCCTGTGATGCTCTGTGTAACAAATTACAGTTTTCAGTATAAGAAGCATGATCCTGTGAGTTATATATGCACAAAACAAGCTTTTGACTAATCAACCGTTTGTTGTTGCAAAAGACACTTTTTTCATGATCCTGTGATGCTCTGAGCAACAAATAACAGTTTTCAGTATAAGAAGCATGATCCTGTGAGTTATATGTTCACAAAACATGCTTTTGACTAATCAACAGCTTTTTCATGCAAAAGCCACTTTTTAATGATCCTGTGATGCTCTGTGTAACAAATTACAGTTTTCAGTATAAGAAGCATGATCCTGTGAGTTATATGTGCACAAAACAAGCTTTTGACTAATCAACCGTTTGTTGTTGCAAAAGACACTTTTTTCATGATCCTGTGATGCTCTGTGCAAAAAAATAACAGTTTTCAGTATTGGAAGCATGATCCTGTGAGTTATATGTGCACAAAACAAGCTTTTGACTAATCAACCGTTTGTTTTTGCAATAGACACTTTTTCATGATCCTGTGATACTCTGTGTAACAAATAACAGTTTTCAGTATAAGAAGCATGATCCTGTGAGTTATATGTGCACAAAACATGCTTTTGACTAATCAACAGCTTTTTCATGCAATAGACACTTTTTCATGATCCTGTGATGCTCTGTGTAACAAATAACAGTTTTCCGTATAAGAAGCATGATCCTGTGATTGGAATGTGCACAAAACAAGCTTTTGACTAATCAAGAGGTTTTTTTTTTGCTAAAGACACTTTTTCATGATCCTGTGATGCTCTGTGTAACAAATAACAGTTTTCAGTATAAGAAGCATGATCCTGTGAGTCAAATGTGCACAAAACATGCTTTTGACTAATCAACCGCTTTTTCATGCAAAAGCCACTTTCTCATGATCCTGTGATGCTCTGTGTAACAAATTACAGTTTTCAGTATAAGAAGCATGATCCTGTGAGTTATATGTGCACAAAACAAGCTTTTGACTAATCAACCGTTTGTTGTTGCAAAAGACACTTTTTTCATGATCCTGTGATGCTCTGTGCAAAAAATAACAGTTTTCAGTATAGAAGCATGATCCTGTGAGTTATATGTGCACAAAACAAGCTTTTGACTAATCAACCGTTGTTTTTGCAATAGACACTTTTTCATGATCCTGTGATGCTCTGTGTAACAAATAACAGTTTTCAGTATAAGAAGCATGATCCTGTGAGTTATATGTGCACAAAACATGCTTTTGACTAATCAACCGCTTTTTCATGCAATAGACACTTTTTCATGATCCTGTGATGCTCTGTGTAACAAATAACAGTTTTCAGTATAAGAAGCATGATCCTGTGATTGAATGTGCACAAAACAAGCTTTTGACTAATCAAGCGGTTTTTTTTGCTAAAGACACTTTTTCATGATCCTGTGATGCTCTGTGTAACAAATAACAGTTTTCAGTATAAGAAGCATGATCCTGTGAGTCAAATGTGCACAAAACATGCTTTTGACTAATCAACCGCTTTTTCATGCAAAAGCCACTTTTCATGATCCTGTGATGCTCTGTGTAACAAATAACAGTTTTCAGTATAAGAAGCATGATCCTGTTATTGGAATGTGCACAAAACAAGCTTTTGACTAATCAACCGTTTGTTTTTGCAATAGACACTTTTTCATGATCCTGTGATGCTCTGTGCAACAAATAACAGTTTTCAGTATAAGAAGCATGATCCTGTGAGTCAAATGTGCACAAAACATGCTTTTGACTAATCAACCGCTTTTTCATGCAAAAGCCACTTTTTCATGATCCTGTGGTGCTCTGTGTAACAAATAACAGTTTTCAGTATAAGAAGCATGATCCTGTGATTGAATGTGCACAAAACAAGCTTTTGACTAATCAACCGTTTGTTTTTGCAAGAACACTTTTTCATGATCCTGTGATGCTCTGTTTAACAAATAACAGTTTTCAGTATAAGAAGCATGATCCTGTGATTGGAATGTGCTCAAAACAAGCTTTTGACTAATCAACCGTTTGTTTTTGCTAGAAACACTTTTTCATGATCCTGTGATGCTCTGTGTAACAAATAACAGTTTTCAGTATAAGAAGCATGATCCTGTGATTGGAATGTGCACAAAACAAGCTTTTGACTAATCAACCGTTTGTTTTTGCTAGAAACACTTTTTCATGATCCTGTGATGCTCTGTGTAACAAATAACAGTTTTCAGTATAAGCATGATCCTGTGATTGGAATGTGCACAAAACAAGCTTTTGACTAATCAAGAGGTTTTTTTTGCTAAAGACACTTTTTCATGATCCTGTGATGCTCTGTGTAACAAATAACAGTTTTCAGTATATGAAGCATGATCCTGTGAGTCAAATGTGCACAAAACATGCTTTTGACTAATCAACCGCTTTTTCATGCAAAAGCCACTTTTTCATGATCCTGTGATGCTCTGTGTAACAA
This sequence comes from Triplophysa dalaica, assembly GCF_015846415.1. NCBI lineage: Eukaryota > Metazoa > Chordata > Actinopteri > Cypriniformes > Nemacheilidae > Triplophysa > Triplophysa dalaica. Next base: position 13,963,357 of record NC_079546.1, on the reverse strand, counting down.
ATAACAGTTTTCAGTATAAGAAGCATGATCCTGTGAGTTATATGTTCACAAAACATGCTTTTGACTAATCAACAGCTTTTTCATGCAAAAGCCACTTTTTCATGATCGTGTGATGCTCTGCGTAACAAATAACAGTTTTCAGTATAGAAGCATGATCCTGTGATTGGAATGTGCACAATACAAGCTTTTGACTAACCACAGGTTTTTTTTTGCTAAAGACACTTTTTCATGATCCTGTGATGCTCTGTGTAACAAATAACAGTTTTCAGTATAAGAAGCATGATCCTGTGATTGGAATGTGCACAAAACAAGCTTTTGACTAATCAACCGAGGTTTTTTTGCTAAAGACACTTTTTCATGATCCTGTGATGCTCTGTGTAACAAATAACAGTTTTCAGTATAAGAAGCATGATCCTGTGAGTCAAATGTGCACAAAACATGCTTTTGTCTAATCAACCGCTTTTTCATGCAAAAGCCACTTTTTAATGATCCTGTGATGCTCTGTGTAACAAATTACAGTTTTCAGTATAAGAAGCATGATCCTGTGAGTTATATATGCACAAAACAAGCTTTTGACTAATCAAGAGGTTGTTTTTGCTAAAGACACTTTTTCATGATCCTGTGATAATCTGTGTAACAAATAACAGTTTTCAGTATAAGAAGCATGATCCTGTGATTGGAATGTGCACAAAACAAGCTTTTGACTAATCAAGAGGTTTTTTTTGCTAAAGACACTTTTTCATGATCCTGTGATGCTCTGTGTAACAAATAACAGTTTTCAGTATAAGAAGCATGATCCTGTGAGTTATATGTGCACAAAACAAGCTTTTGCCTAATCAACCGTTTGTTGTTGCAAAAGACCACTTTTTCATGATCCTGTGATGCTCTGTGTAACAAATAACAGTTTTCAGTATAAGAAGCATGATCCTGTGATTGAATGTGCACAAAACATGCTTTTGACTAATCAACCGCTTTTTCATGCAAAAGCCACTTTTTCATGATCGTGTGATGCTCTGCGTAACAAATAACAGTTTTCAGTATAAGAAGCATGATCCTGTGATTGGAATGTGCACAATACAAGCTTTTGACTAACCACAGGTTTTTTTTTTGCTAAAGACACTTTTTCATGATCCTGTGATGCTCTGTGTAACAAATAACAGTTTTCAGTATAAGAAGCATGATCCTGTGAGTCAAATGTGCACAAAACATGCTTTTGTCTAATCAACCGCTTTTTCATGCAAAAGCCACTTTTTAATGATCCTGTGATGCTCTGTGTAACAAATTACAGTTTTCAGTATAAGAAGCATGATCCTGTGAGTTATATATGCACAAACAAGCTTTTGACTAATCAACCGTTTGTTGTTGCAAAAGACACTTTTTTCATGATCCTGTGATGCTCTGTGCAACAAATAACAGTTTTCAGTATAAGAAGCATGATCCTGTGAGTTATATGTTCACAAAACATGCTTTTGACTAATCAACAGCTTTTTCATGCAAAAGCCACTTTTTAATGATCCTGTGATGCTCTGTGTAACAAATTACAGTTTTCAGTATAAGAAGCATGATCCTGTGAGTTATATGTGCACAAAACAAGCTTTTGACTAATCAACCGTTTGTTGTTGCAAAAGACACTTTTTCATGATCCTGTGATGCTCTGTGCAAAAAAATAACAGTTTTCAGTATAGGAAGCATGATCCTGTGAGTTATATGTGCACAAAACAAGCTTTTGACTAATCAACCGTTTGTTTTTGCAATAGACACTTTTTCATGATCCTGTGATAATCTGTGTAACAAATAACAGTTTTCAGTATAAGAAGCATGATCCTGTGAGTTATATGTGCACAAAACATGCTTTTGACTAATCAACAGCTTTTTCATGCAATAGACACTTTTTCATGATCCTGTGATGCTCTGTGTAACAAATAACAGTTTTCCGTATAAGAAGCATGATCCTGTGATTGGAATGTGCACAAAACAAGCTTTTGACTAATCAAGAGGTTTTTTTTTGCTAAAGACACTTTTCATGATCCTGTGATGCTCTGTGTAACAAATAACAGTTTTCAGTATAAGAAGCATGATCCTGTGATTGGAATGTGCACAAAACAAGCTTTTGACTAATCAAGAGGTTTTTTTGCTAAAGACACTTTTTCATGATCCTGTGATGCTCTGTGTAACAAATAACAGTTTTCAGTATATGAAGCATGATCCTGTGAGTCAAATGTGCACAAAACATGCTTTTGACTAATCACCGCTTTTTCATGCAAAAGCCACTTTTTCATGATCCTGTGATGCTCTGTGTAACAAATACAGTTTTCAGTATAAGAAGCATGATCCTGTGAGTTATATGTTCACAAAACATGCTTTTGACTAATCAACAGCTTTTTCATGCAAAAGCCACTTTTTCATGATCCTGTGATGCTCTGTGTAACAAATAACAGTTTTCAGTATAAGAAGCATGATCCTGTGATTGGAATGTGCACAAAACAAGCTTTTGACTAATCAAGAGGTGTTTTTGCTAAAAACACTTTTTCATGATCCTGTGATGCTCTGTGTAACAAATAACAGTTTTCAGTATAAGAAGCATGATCCTGTGAGTTATATGTGCACAAAACAAGCTTTTGCCTAATCAACCGTTTGTTGTTGCAAAAGACACTTTTTCATGATCCTGTGATGCTCTGTGTAACAAATAACAGTTTTCAGTATAAGAAGCATGATCTTGTGATTGGAATGTGCACAAAACAAGCTTTTGACTAATCAAGAGGTTTTTTTGCTAAAAGACACTTTTTCATGATCCTGTGATGCTCTGTGTAACAAATAACAGTTTTCAGTATAAGAAGCATGATCCTGTGAGTTATATGTGCACAAAACAAGCTTTTGACTAATCAACCGCTTTTTCATGCAAAAGCCACTTTTTCATGATCCTGTGATTCTCTGTGTAACAAATAACAGTTTTCAGTATAAGAAGCATGATCCTGTGATTGGAATGTGCACAAAACAAGCTTTTGACTAATCAAGAGTTTTTTTTTGCTAAAGACACTTTTTCATGATCCTGTGATGCTCTGTGTAACAAATAACAGTTTTCAGTATAAGAAGCATGATCCTGTGATTGGAATGTGCACAAAACATGCTTTTGACTAATCAACCGCTTTTTCATGCAAAAGCCACTTTTTCATGATCTGTGATGCTCTGTGTAACAAATAACAGTTTTCAGTATAAGAAGCATGATCCTGTGATTGGAATGTGCACAAAACAAGCTTTTGACTAATCAACAGTTTTTTTTGCAAAAGACACTTTTTCATGATCCTGTGATGCTCTGTGTAACAAATAACAGTTTTCAGTATAAGAAGCATGATCCTGTGAGTTGATATGTGCACAAAACAAGCTTTTGACTAATCAAAGGTTTTTTTGCTAAAGACACTTTTTCATGATCCTGTGATGCTCTGTGTAACAAATAACAGTTTTCAGTATAAGAAGCATGATCCTGTGAGTTGAATGTGCACAAAACAAGCTTTTGACTAATCAACAGTTTGTTGTTGCTAAAGACACTTTTTCATGATCCTGTGATGCTCTGTGTAACAAATAACAGTTTTCAGTATAAGAAGCATGATCCTGTGAGTTGGAATGTGCACAAAACAAGCTTTTGACTAATCCAAGAGTTTGTTTTTGCAAAAGACACTTTTTCATGATCCTGTGATGCTCTGTGTAACAAATAACAGTTTTCAGTATAAGAAGCATGATCCTGTGATTGGAATGTGCACAAAACAAGCTTTTGACTAATCAAGCCGTTTTTTTTTGCAAAAGACACTTTTCCTGATCCTGTGATGCTCTGTGTAACAAATAACAGTTTTCAGTATAAGAAGCATGATCCTGTGATTGGAATGTGCACAAAACAAGCTTTTGACTAATCAACGGTTTTTTTTGCTAAAAGACACTTTTTCATGATCCTGTGATGCTCTGTGTAACAAATAACAGTTTTCAGTATAAGAAGCATGATCCTGTGATTGAATGTGCACAAAACAAGCTTTTGACTAATCAAGACGTTTTTTTTTGCTAAAGACACTTTTTCATGATCCTGTGATGCTCTGTGTAACAAATAACAGTTTTCAGTATAAGAAGCATGATCCTGTGATTGGAATGTGCACAAAACAAGCTTTTGACTAATCAACCGTTTGTTGTTGCAAAAGACCACTTTTTCATGATCCTGTGATGCTCTGTGTAACAAATAACAGTTTTCAGTATAAGAAGCATGATCCTGTGATTGGAATGTGCACAAAACAAGCTTTTGACTAATCACAGGTTTTTTTTTGCTAAAGACACTTTTTCATGATCCTGTGATGCTCTGTGTAACAAATAACAGTTTTCAGTATAAGAAGCATGATCCTGTGATTGGAATGTGCACAAAACAAGCTTTTGACTAATCAAGAGGTTTTTTTTTGCTAAAGACACTTTTTCATGATCCTGTGATGCTCTGTGTAACAAATAACAGTTTTCAGTATAAGAAGCATGATCCTGTGAGTTATATGTGCACAAAACAAGCTTTTGACTAATCAACAGTTTTTTTTGCAAAAGACACTTTTTTCATGATCCTGTGATGCTCTGTGTAACAAATAACAGTTTTCAGTATAAGAAGCATGATCCTGTGAGTTATATGTGCACAAAACAAGCTTTTGACTAATCAACAGTTTTTTTTGCAAAAGACACTTTTTCATGATCCTGTGATGCTCTGTGTAACAAATAACAGTTTTCAGTATAAGAAGCATGATCCTGTGATTGGAATGTGCACAAAACAAGCTTTTGACTAATCAAGAGGTTTTTTTTTGCTAAAGACACTTTTTCATGATCCTGTGATGCTCTGTGTAACAAATAACAGTTTTCAGTATAAGAAGCATGATCCTGTGAGTTGAATGTGCACAAAACAAGCTTTTGACTAATCAACGGTTTTTTTGCAAAAGACACTTTTTCATGATCCTGTGATGCTCTGTGTAACAAATAACAGTTTTCAGTATAAGAAGCATGATCCTGTGAGTTATATGTGCACAAAACAAGCTTTTGCCTAATCAAGACGTTTGTTTTTGCAAAAGACACTTTTTCATGATCCTGTGATGCTCTGTGTAACAAATAACAGTTTTCAGTATAAGAAGCATGATCCTGTGAGTGATATGTGCACAAAACAAGCTTTTGACTAATCAACCGTTTTTTTTGCTAAAGACACTTTTTCATGATCCTGTGATGCTCTGTGTAACAAATAACAGTTTTCAGTATAAGAAGCATGATCCTGTGATTGGAATGTGCACAAAACAAGCTTTTGACTAATCAAGAGGTTTTTTTTGCTAAAGACACTTTTTCATGATCTGTGATGCTCTGTGTAACAAATAACAGTTTTCAGTATAAGAAGCATGATCCTGTGATTGGAATGTGCACAAAACAAGCTTTTGACTAATCAAGAGTTTTTTTTTGCTAAAGACACTTTTTCATGATCCTGTGATGCTCTGTGTAACAAATAACAGTTTTCAGTATAAGAAGCATGATCCTGTGATTGAATGTGCACAAAACAAGCTTTTGACTAATCACAGGTTTTTTTTTGCTAAAGACACTTTTTCATGATCCTGTGATGCTCTGTGTAACAAATAACAGTTTTCAGTATAAGAAGCATGATCCTGTGAGTTGAATGTGCACAAAACAAGCTTTTGACTAATCAACGAGTTTTTTTTTGCAAAAGACACTTTTTCATGATCCTGTGATGCTCTGTGTAACAAATAACAGTTTTCAGTATAAGAAGCATGATCCTGTGAGTTGGAATGTGCACAAAACAAGCTTTTGACTAATCAACCGTTTTTCTTGCAAAAGACACTTTTTCATGATCTGTGATGCTCTGTGTAACAAATAACAGTTTTCAGTATAAGAAGCATGATCCTGTGATTGAATGTGCACAAAACAAGCTTTTGACTAAGCAAGAGTTTTTTTTTGCTAAAGACACTTTTTCATGATCCTGTGATGCTCTGTGTAACAAATAACAGTTTTCAGTATAAGAAGCATGATCCTGTGAGTTGAATGTGCACAAAACAAGCTTTTGACTAATCAAGAGGTTTTTTTTGCTAAAGACACTTTTTCATGATCCTGTGATGCTCTGTGTAACAAATAACAGTTTTCAGTATAAGAAGCATGATCCTGTGATTGGAATGTGCACAAACAAGCTTTTGACTAATCAAGCGTTTGTTTTTGCTAAAGACACTTTTTCATGATCCTGTGATGCTCTGTGTAACAAATAACAGTTTTCAGTATAAGAAGCATGATCCTGTGATTGGAATGTGCACAAAACAAGCTTTTGACTAATCAAGCCGGTTTTTTTTTGCTAAAGACACTTTTTCATGATCCTGTGATGCTCTGTGTAACAAATAACAGTTTTCAGTATAAGAAGCATGATCCTGTGATTGGAATGTGCACAAAACAAGCTTTTGACTAATCAAGAGTTTGTTTTTTGCTAAAGACACTTTTTCATGATCCTGTGATGCTCTGTGTAACAAATAACAGTTTTCAGTATAAGAAGCATGATCCTGTGAGTTGGAATGTGCACAAAACAAGCTTTTGACTAATCAAGAGGTTTTTTTTGCTAAAGACACTTTTTCATGATCCTGTGATGCTCTGTGTAACAAATAACAGTTTTCAGTATAAGAAGCATGATCCTGTGATTGGAATGTGCACAAAACAAGCTTTTGACTAATCAAGAGGTTTTTTTTGCTAAAGACACTTTTTCATGATCCTGTGATGCTCTGTGTAACAAATTACAGTTTTCAGTATAAGAAGCATGATCCTGTGAGTGATATGTGCACAAAACAAGCTTTTGACTAATCAAGAGGTTGTTTTTGCTAAAGACACTTTTTCATGATCCTGTGATGCTCTGTGTAACAAATAACAGTTTTCAGTATAAGAAGCATGATCCTGTGAGTTGAATGTGCACAAAACAAGCTTTTGACTAATCAACCGGTTGTTTTTGCTAAAGACACTTTTTCATGATCCTGTGATGCTCTGTGTAACAAATAACAGTTTTCAGTATAAGAAGCATGATCCTGTGATTGAATGTGCACAAAACAAGCTTTTGACTAATCAAGAGGTTTTTTTTGCTAAAGACACTTTTTCATGATCCTGTGATGCTCTGTGTAACAAATAACAGTTTTCAGTATAAGAAGCATGATCCTGTGAGTTATATGTGCACAAAACAAGCTTTTGACTAATCAACCGTTGTTGTTGCAAAAGACACTTTTTCATGATCCTGTGATGCTCTGTGTAACAAATAACAGTTTTCAGTATAAGAAGCATGATCCTGTGAGTTGAATGTGCACAAAACAAGCTTTTGACTAATCAAACCGTTGTTGTTGCAAAAGACACTTTTTCATGATCCTGTGATGCTCTGTGTAACAAATAACAGTTTTCAGTATAAGAAGCATGATCCTGTGAGTTGAAAGTGCACAAAACAAGCTTTTGACTAATCAACCGTTTGTTTTTTGCAAAAGACACTTTTTCATGATCCTGTGATGCTCTGTGTAACAAATAACAGTTTTCAGTATAAGAAGCATGATCCTGTGATTGAATGTGCACAAAACATGCTTTTGACTAATCAACCGGTTTTTTATGCAAAAGACACTTTTTCATGATCGTGTGATGCTCTGCGTAACAAATAACAGTTTTCAGTATAAGAAGCATGATCCTGTGAGTTGAATGTGCACAAAACAAGCTTTTGACTAATCAACGGTTTTTTTTTGCTAAAGACACTTTTTCATGATCCTGTGATGCTCTGTGTAACAAATAACAGTTTTCAGTATAAGAAGCATGATCCTGTGATTGGAATGTGCACAAAACAAGCTTTTGACTAATCACGAGGTTTTTTTTGCTAAAGACACTTTTCATGATCCTGTGATGCTCTGTGTAACAAATAACAGGTTTTCAGTATAAGAAGCATGATCTGTGAGTTGGAATGTGCACAAAACATGCTTTTGAATAATCAACAGGTTTTTTTGCTAAAGACATCTTTTTCATTGATCCTGTGATGCTCTTGTGTAACAAAGAACAGTTTTCAGTATAAGAAGCATGATCCTGTGATTGGAATGTGCACAAAACAAGCTTTTGACTAATCAACCGAGTTTTTTTTGCTAAAGAACACTTTTTCATGATCCTGTGATGCTCTGTGTAACAAATAACAGTTTTCAGTATAAGAAGCATGATCCTGTGAGTCAATGTGCACAAAACAAGCTTTTGACTAATCAAAGTTTTTCTAAAACACTTTTTCATGATCCTGTGATGCTCTGTGTAACAAATAACAGTTTTCAGTATAAGAAGCATGATCCTGTGAGTTAATGTGCACAAAACATGCTTTTGACTAATCAACCGTTTTTTGCAAAAGACACTTTTTCATGATCCTGTGATGCTCTGTGTAACAAATAACAGTTTTCAGTATAAGAAGCATGATCCTGTGAGTTAATGTGCACAAACAACAAGCTTTTGACTAATCAACAGTTTTTTTTGCTAAACACTTTTTCATGATCCTGTGATGCTCTGTGTAACAAATAACAGTTTTCAGTATAAGAAGCATGATCCTGTGATTGGAATGTGCACAAAACAAGCTTTTGACTAATCAAGTTTTTTTGCAAAGACACTTTTTCATGATCCTGTGATGCTCTGTGTAACAAATAACAGTTTTCAGTATAAGAAGCATGATCCTGTGATTGGAATGTGCACAAAACAAGCTTTTGACTAATCAAGTTTTTTTGCAAAGACACTTTTTCATGATCCTGTGATGCTCTGTGTAACAAATAACAGTTTTCAGTATAAGAAGCATGATCCTGTGATTAATGTGCACAAAACAAGCTTTTGACTAATCAACCGTTTTTTTTGCAAAGACACTTTTTCATGATCCTGTGATGCTCTGTGTAACAAATAACAGTTTTCAGTATAAGAAGCATGATCCTGTGATTGGAATGTGCACAAAACAAGCTTTTGACTAATCAACCGTTTTTTTGCAAAGACACTTTTTCATGATCCTGTGATGCTCTGTGTAACAAATAACAGTTTTCAGTATAAGAAGCATGATCCTGTGATTAATGTGCACAAAACAAGCTTTTGACTAATCAAGAGTTTTTTTTGCAAAGACACTTTTTCATGATCCTGTGATGCTCTGTGTAACAAATAACAGTTTTCAGTATAAGAAGCATGATCCTGTGAGGAATGTGCACAAAACATGCTTTTGACTAATCAACAGTTTTGCAAAGCACTTTTTCATGATCCTGTGATGCTCTGTGTAACAAATAACAGTTTTCAGTATAAGAAGCATGATCCTGTGAGGAATGTGCACAAAACAAGCTTTTGACTAATCAAGTTTTTTTGCTAAAGACACTTTTTCATGATCCTGTGATGCTCTGTGTAACAAATAACAGTTTTCAGTATAAGAAGCATGATCCTGTGATTAATGTGCACAAAACAAGCTTTTGACTAATCAACCGTTTTTTTGCAAAACACTTTTTCATGATCCTGTGATGCTCTGTGTAACAAATAACAGTTTTCAGTATAAGAAGCATGATCCTGTGATTGGAATGTGCACAAAACAAGCTTTTGACTAATCAAGTTTTTTTTGCAAAACACTTTTTCATGATCCTGTGATGCTCTGTGTAACAAATAACAGTTTTCAGTATAAGAAGCATGATCCTGTGATTGGAATGTGCACAAAACAAGCTTTTGACTAATCAACCGTTTTTTGCAAAACACTTTTTCATGATCCTGTGATGCTCTGTGTAACAAATAACAGTTTTCAGTATAAGAGCATGATCCTGTGATTGGAATGTGCACAAAACAAGCTTTTGACTAATCAACCGTTTTTTTGCAAAGACACTTTTTCATGATCCTGTGATGCTCTGTGTAACAAATAACAGTTTTCAGTATAAGAAGCATGATCCTGTGAGTTAATGTGCACAAAACAAGCTTTTGACTAATCAACCGTTTTTTGCAAAACACTTTTTCATGATCCTGTGATGCTCTGTGTAACAAATAACAGTTTTCAGTATAAGAAGCATGATCCTGTGATTAATGTGCACAAAACAAGCTTTTGACTAATCAACCGTTTTTTTGCAAAACACTTTTTCATGATCCTGTGATGCTCTGTGTAACAAATAACAGTTTTCAGTATAAGAAGCATGATCCTGTGATTAATGTGCACAAAACAAGCTTTTGACTAATCAACCGTTTTTTGCAAAACACTTTTTCATGATCCTGTGATGCTCTGTGTAACAAATAACAGTTTTCAGTATAAGAAGCATGATCCTGTGAGTTAATGTGCACAAAACAATGCTTTTGACTAATCAACCGTTTTTTTTGCAAAACACTTTTTCATGATCCTGTGATGCTCTGTAACAAATAACAGTTTTCAGTATAAGAAGCATGATCCTGTGATTAATGTGCACAAAACAAGCTTTTGACTAATCAACCGTTTTTTTGCAAAGACACTTTTTCATGATCCTGTGATGCTCTGTGTAACAAATAACAGTTTTCAGTATAAGAAGCATGATCCTGTGATTGAATGTGCACAAAACAAGCTTTTGACTAATCAACCGTTTTTTTGCTAAAGACACTTTTTCATGATCCTGTGATGCTCTGTGTAACAAATAACAGTTTTCAGTATAAGAAGCATGATCCTGTGATTGGAATGTGCACAAAACAAGCTTTTGACTAATCAAGTTTTTTTGCTAAAGACACTTTTTCATGATCCTGTGATGCTCTGTGTAACAAATAACAGTTTTCAGTATAAAGCATGATCCTGTGAGTAATGTGCACAAAACAAGCTTTTGACTAATCAACGTTTTTTTGCAAAGACACTTTTTCATGATCCTGTGATGCTCTGTGTAACAAATAACAGTTTTCAGTATAAGAAGCATGATCCTGTGATTAATGTGCACAAAACAAGCTTTTGACTAATCAACCGTTTTTTTGCAAAGCACTTTTTCATGATCCTGTGATGCTCTGTGTAACAAATAACAGTTTTCAGTATAAGAAGCATGATCCTGTGATTGGAATGTGCACAAAACAAGCTTTTGACTAATCAACCGTTTTTTTTGCAAAACACTTTTTCATGATCCTGTGATGCTCTGTGTAACAAATAACAGTTTTCAGTATAAGAAGCATGATCCTGTGAGTTATGTGCACAAAACAAGCTTTTGACTAATCAACCGTTTTTTGCAAAAGACACTTTTTCATGATCCTGTGATGCTCTGTGTAACAAATAACAGTTTTCAGTATAAGAAGCATGATCCTGTGATTGGAATGTGCACAAAACAAGCTTTTGACTAATCAAGTTTTTTTTGCAAAACACTTTTTCATGATCCTGTGATGCTCTGTGTAACAAATAACAGTTTTCAGTATAAGAAGCATGATCCTGTGATTGGAATGTGCACAAAACAAGCTTTTGACTAATCAACAGTTTTTTTTGCAAAACACTTTTTCATGATCCTGTGATGCTCTGTGTAACAAATAACAGTTTTCAGTATAAGAAGCATGATCCTGTGATTGGAATGTGCACAAAACAACTTTTGACTAATCAAGTTTTTTTGCTAAAGACACTTTTTCATGATCCTGTGATGCTCTGTGTAACAAATAACAGTTTTCAGTATAAGAAGCATGATCCTGTGATTGAATGTGCACAAAACAAGCTTTTGACTAATCAACGTTTTTTTGCAAAACACTTTTTCATGATCCTGTGATGCTCTGTGTAACAAATAACAGTTTTCAGTATAAGAAGCATGATCCTGTGATTGGAATGTGCACAAAACAAGCTTTTGACTAATCAACCGTTTTTTTTGCAAAAGACACTTTTTCATGATCCTGTGATGCTCTGTGTAACAAATAACAGTTTTCAGTATAAGAAGCATGATCCTGTGATTAATGTGCACAAAACAAGCTTTTGACTAATCAACCGTTTTTTTTGCTAAAAGCACTTTTTCATGATCCTGTGATGCTCTGTGTAACAAATAACAGTTTTCAGTATAAGAAGCATGATCCTGTGATTGGATGTGCACAAAACAAGCTTTTGACTAATCAAGTTTTTTTTGCAAAAGACACTTTTTCATGATCCTGTGATGCTCTGTGTAACAAATAACAGTTTTCAGTATAAGAAGCATGATCCTGTGAGTTAATGTGCACAAAACAAGCTTTTGACTAATCAACCGTTTTTTTGCAAAAGACACTTTTTCATGATCCTGTGATGCTCTGTGTAACAAATAACAGTTTTCAGTATAAGAAGCATGATCCTGTGAGTTAATGTGCACAAAACATGCTTTTGACTAATCAACAGTTTTTGCAAAACACTTTTTCATGATCCTGTGATGCTCTGTGTAACAAATAACAGTTTTCAGTATAAGAAGCATGATCCTGTGATTGGAATGTGCACAAAACATGCTTTGACTAATCAACCGTTTTTCATGCAAAAGCCACTTTTTCATGATCCTGTGATGCTCTGTGTAACAAATAACAGTTTTCAGTATAAAAGCATGATCCTGTGAGTTATGTGCACAAAACAAGCTTTTGACTAATCAACAGTTTTTTTGTGCAAAAGACACTTTTTCATGATCCTGTGATGCTCTGTGAACAAATAACAGTTTTCAGTATAAGAAGCATGATCCTGTGATTAATATGCACAAAACAAGCTTTTGACTAATCAACCGTTTTTTTGCAAAGACACTTTTTCATGATGACCTGTGATGCTCTGTGTAACAAATAACAGTTTTCAGTATAAGAAGCATGATCCTGTGAGTTTATGTGCACAAAACAAGCTTTGACTAATCAACCGTTTTTTGCAAAACACTTTTTCATGATCCTGTGATGCTCTGTGTAACAAATAACAGTTTTCAGTATAAGAAGCATGATCCTGTGAGTTAATGTGCACAAAACAAGCTTTTGACTAATCAAAGTTTTTTTGCAAAAGACCACTTTTTCATGATCCTGTGATGCTCTGTGTAAAAATAACAGTTTTCATAGTATGAAGCATGATCCTGTGATTGTGATTATGTGCACAAAACAAGCTTTTGACTAATCAACCGTTTTTTGCAAAGCCACTTTTTCATGATCCTGTGATGCTCTGTGTAACAAATAACAGTTTTCAGTATAAGAAGCATGATCCTGTGAGGAATGTGCACAAAACATGCTTTTGACTAATCAACCGTTTTTTTCATGCAAAGAACACTTTTCATGATCCTGTGATGCTCTGTGTAACAAATAACAGTTTTCAGTATAAGAAGCATGATCCTGTGATTGAATGTGCACAAAACAAGGCTTTTGACTAATCAAAGAGGTTTTTTTTGCTAAGACAAACTTTTTTCATTTCATGATCCTGTGATGTCTGTGTAACAAATAACAGTTTTTCAGTATAAGAAGCATGA